>NW_020954739.1:470792-526665 GCF_900497805.2 Vombatus ursinus
GGGTGGGGACCATGTTTTTGTTTTTCTTTGTATCCCTAGTTCTTAGCATAGGGCTTGTGACATAGTAGGTGTTTCATAAATCCTTGCTAACATATGAGAAAAAGGCCCAAAAGAAATCTCTGTCCCTTCATTCCATGCATCTATGCCTGGTCCTGTAGTGTTCACCAGATGGAGAAAACTACACCACTTACTGCAGAATATCCTCAAGGAATAAATATTGATTCTCTGCTCTGTCTTTTAGGCACAGTATGCCAGAAACAATTTTTATTAATTTAACATCATTCTAAAATCCAAGCATGTCTAGCCTAGAGAAAGATATGTCCAGGTTGGTACATTCCCTCTGTCCTCTGATTCTCCACCAAGACAATTTTAGTTGATATTTATAAGAATCTTGAACAACAACAAAAAAGTTATAATATGTTCAAATGTAGTTTAAGATCACCATTCTAGAACCATACTCACTACTCTATTCCTTCCTTGACTACTAGCCCCAGGGACTAAAAGGGTCTCCTCCCTCTAACTGTCCCAGTCTTTTTGGTTGGAGAAGGGTGGGTCACCCCCTAATTCTTTCAGAAGGCAAGGAGATACAAGAATCTTAACCTGAAAAGAGGTATAACCTAGTCCCAGATAGTTCCATCTTTTCTCCACTTAAAAGGAAGGCCTTACTAGCTGTGTGACCCTGGGCAAGTCAGTTAACCTTGATTGCCTCACCAAAAAAGCAAAAGAAAAAAAAAAAGGAAGGTCTTAGCTTCTATTCTACCCACTTTCCTAAAGGGAAAAAAATCTGAAAAGGGCTTTAGGCAATGAAAAATATTTATTCCTTAATATTTCTTGAGAAACTGAGGAGGTTTTTTGACATGTTTCCTAATAGTGGCTCACCTTTCTCAAGTGCTTAACAGTTTGTAAAGTGTTTTCCTTAACCCTGCCCTGTGAGTTAGGTGGTAGAGGTGTGTGAGTTCCATTTTACAGAGGAGGAAATAGGCCCAGGGAGGTTGCCAGAGGTCACACTGTGTGTATAGTAGATCAAACGCTTGAACCCTGGGTCTTCTGACTCCAGATCCAAGGTGCTTTGGCCTACCCCCTGCTATCTTCTTGAAGTGTAATTTCATTCAGCACGTACTGAATGCCAACCACGTACTGAATGCCAACCACGTGATGGGCTGAGTGGTTTCATTCATTCAATCAATAATCATTTTTAAAGCGTCTACCATGTGCCAAGCACTGGAGATACGGCAGAAAATGAAAGAGCCTTTGCCCTCAAGGGGCTTACATTCTCTGGCTAGACATGCGTATGTAAGTCTATTCAAAAGAAGGGCAAAGTAATTTTGTAGGCAAGGCCCAGGCAGCTGGAAGCAGAGTAGAAGGTGGTGCTGGAGTTGAGCTCAAAGTTATATGTAGCCCCCCTGTGCTTTGCCAGCCCACAAAGTGCCTGCTCCCTTGTCCTCTTCTCTATGGGAGATTAGCAGGTGTAAGATTTCTTTGCTGGTTCTCCTTTCTCTTCACCCAGCTTGGGAAAATTAGTCCCAGGAAGCTTGTGGGAGTGCACATTGACAAAGTAATCCCAAATAATTGGGATCATTAGTGGCTGGGAGATCAGGACAGGCCCCCAACTGAGGGTAGCAGCCTTGATTGAAACTTTAAGGAAGCTAGAGATTTTAAGAGCTGGAGGTAACCAGGAAGTGCATTCCAAGAAGGGTAGGAGAAGAAATGTTAATGCAGTTTTTGTTTTTGCCCAGCAGGATGAGGAGACCAAGAGTAAGGCTTACACACGGTTCAGTTTGAACTCTGGGTGCAGGCTAATAATTACTCTTTAATTCTCAATTGTCTCCCTAAGAAGAAATACCCACAAAAGAGCATGAAAATTCCTGGGCCGCAAAGGTTTCTCTGGATTGGCGGCTAGATTGACCCAAGGAAAGCATCCCTGGAGAGGCAGTAACTTCTCCCAGGCCAGGGAAGGCAGAGGAGGGTGAGAGAAACTCTCTCGCTTTTCATAGGGAGACAAAAATATGGAACGCTTCACGAATTTGCGTGTCATCCTTGCGCAGGGGCCATGCTAATCTTCTCTGTATCGTTCCAATTTTAGTATATGTGCTGCCGAAGCGAGCACAAACAAGGCTTTCTTATACGGAGTATTTAAGGTCCAGAAATTTACATATCTTACACATATGGCGACTTAGTTAAATGCTCTGGGTTCCAGAGTTTCTTTCCTATCTCCTTAAAACGTGTTTTGTACGTGACTTAAACGTCTTTTTATCATCTAAGATCTTGAGAATGTCTCTATTTGAGAATCAATCTTTGCTTCACTGAGACACCCAGTGGCTGCTGGGTGTTTGATTGATTAACATACGACGCCCAAATGTACCACCTCATAGGACGGCGGACGGGGGTGGGGGGGTCCGAGCCTCCTCTATCCCAGTAGCCACCGCGAGCCTGCGCGGTCGGTCTCGACGTTTCCTTCTGTCTGCTCAGCCCGCCGTTTCCTGGGCCGGTCCAACGGGAGGCCGGAGCAGCTGCTCCGCTTGCAGTTGGGGCGGGAGCGGGAGCAGAGCAGAGCACGAAGGGCCGGACAGAGCTGAGGTGAGGCGCCGGCGCCGTCCCTTGGCTGGTGGTCGGAAGATGTTCAGAGGGGCGGGGCTTGGTCTAAGGAGAGGCCGAGGGGGCGGGGCCCGAGGGAAAGGAAGCCGCTGGCGGGGGTGGGGCCTAAAAGGAGGCGGCTGTTGAGTGAGCCCTACAGAGGCGGCGGGGGACGGGGGGCTTGCGTGGGGAAGGAGCCTGAGGAAGGGGGTGGGGCTTTTAGTTGAAAGCGTGCTGGGTGCCTGGGATAGGGCTTGACGTGTGGGACGACTGAGGGAGGAGGAGGAGGAGGAGGAGGTGGCCCCCGAAGTATCTGTGCGGATTTTAGGACCAGTGCTTGCAAAAGTGGGTGGGAAAGGCGCAGCTTGGTGGTACAGTGGATAGAGCACCGGCCCCGGAGTCAGGAGGACCTGAGTTAAATGTAGCCTCTGACTCCTACTAGCAGTGTGACCCTGGCCAAGTCACTTACCCCATTAAAAAAAAATGGGTAGGAAAAGGGGTGATGGCATCCTTCATTTAATTGTTTTATTTTTCTGTCCTTAGATGAGTAAAAACTTGAAAATGGTATGGACTGATTTGAGGTAGGTAGAGTGAGGTTCTAATTCTGTGCTCCAGGAGTCAGTGAAACAAGCATTTGTTCAGTACTCACTATGTGCCAGGCACCCTGCTAAGTGCTGCTGGGGATACAAAGAAAAGCAAAAGATAGGTCCTGCCCTCAGGCATCTCACATTTTAATAGAGGGGACAACATGTATATAACTATGGGCATATAAAATGTATACAAAATTTATATACTTTAGCAGTATCTTTAATGCTAGTACTTTGCATGTAGATGATCTCCAATTTATCTTGTCTCTATTTTGCGCTAACATAATTGTTGGCATGGTGTCTCCCCCACCAGATTGTGAGCTCCTTAAGAGTAGGGACTGGGTTTTTTTTGCCTTTCTTTGTAGCACTTAGTAGGAGCTTAATAAATGCTTTTTTTTTAATGAACTTATTTATTTTTAGTTTTCAACATACACTTCCACAAGATTGAGTTCCAAATTTTTTCCCCATCTCATCCCTCCCTCCACCCCAAGATGTCTTGCATTCTGAATACCCCTAATCTGCCCTCCCTTCTATCTCTCCCCACCTTCTCTTGTCCCCTTCCCCTTCAATTTCCGTGTAGGGCAGGATAGATTTCGGTACCCCATTGCCTGTATATCTTATTAATAAATGCTTCTTGACATGACTTGATGGAAGGTATTCTCAGAGGGAAGGCAGTAGAAGTGGAGGAGACAAGGAAAGGCTTCCCACTGTAGGGTCAGAGAGAAGCTGGTGGCAGATTGAGGGGGGGTCCTGTGTAGTGGGGTAATAATATATAATAGATAACAATAATATAATGAAAATTGCAATCGTCATAATGGTAAATATAAATTATAATATATGAAGAATAAACCAAATCCTTGTAATATTTTAAAAAAATTATTATTGGTGAGGTCTGTACTACCCCAGTAGAGGGGAATGAGGAAAATAAAATACAAATATATCAACTCTTTCTTCTGTGACAGTCTCAAAACTATTTTCAGACTGAAATATAAAAAACTTTTAAAGAATAAAAACAAGACAATCAGATACCCCCCCCTTTTTTTTTTCTTTTTAGGACCTGCTGATTTTTGTCTTCTGATCTGAGGGACCCTGGGCTGGGGACTCCAGAAGGCATTCTAGGGGTATGATGGATTTGGCTTATGTCTGTGAGTGGGAGAAAAGGCCCAAAAGCAATCACTGCCCTTCCATTCCGTTGGTCTGTGCCTGGTCCTGCCGAAACCTCATAGCCTTCACCACTGACCTGAAAAATGAAGAGGAGAAAGGTAGGCCATTTGCTATAGAATACATAGACTGAAATTTCTGAGTGCTTTCCAGCTTACAAAGCATTTTCCTCACACCAGCCCTGTGAGGTGGGCAGGCTACTTCAGAGGAGGAGCTGGGCTTAGGAGGTTAAGTAGCTTGTGGAAGGTCTCAGAAGTAGAGGGAGAGCTGGGACCTGACCCCTGGACTCCTGGCTCCAAAGCCAGGAGTCTCCTTGGGGTTTAATTAAATTCAGCAAGTATCAACTGAATGACACTGTTCTCAGATGAGGAAACCAGGATTCATGGTGGTTACCCAATGAGCTGAGGTCATAGAGCTCTTCAGAAACAGATCCTGGTCTAGACCCCAAAAAAGAAAATCCCTGGCCTTTCCTCAAATCTCTGGCATTTGCCCGAGGCTGTAATCCATTCAGCTGGCCTTTCATTGTGGCAGTTCTGTTCCTACCCTTAATCCTATCTAGACTCCATTCTCCCTTGGCCACTTGGTTCAGGTCCCTGGCATTCTTTTCACTCCAGCTTACTGGCCACTTCCATCCAGATACTCCTTAGACCCCTCCTCCAGTCACCCCAATCTACTTGGCCACTCCTAGATCCCTCCTACAGTCTTTCTGTATATAAGGTCCATCTTGTCTTCATTAAAATGCTCAGATTCTTAAAATCTAGCCACTGCTCAGATTCTTTGAGAACCTAGCCAATAGCTCACAAATGTTTGGATTCTTTAAGAGTCTGGCCAATATGGCGGATCTTTCATAAACCTGGGGGAAAAAAAAGAAAGAAACAGGTCCTGGACTAGAACCCAGAACCCAGGTCTCCTGGGCTGCTTAGCTCAAACCCAAAAAGAAAGGCTCCCACCTGTTGATTTAGAAAACCACAAATTAACATTATCTCTGTTTAATGTATTTTTATTTAACAAAGTTAAACATTTCCCAGTTACATTTTAATCTGGTTCAACCTGTGTGATGTAGACCAGGGTGCTCAGGGGGAGATTATAACCTGTTTGGGGATCCATCCTTTGGAGAGAAGCCCCTGGTTCACCTGTGGTGTCCTGGAACATTGGATTAAGGGTCTGGATTCAGGCTGATGTCATGTAGCTCTGCCCATTGTTTCCTCCTCAGCAGAATGAGGGAGTGGAGCAGACAGGCTAAACTAATGACCTCTGGGGTTTCTTCCCACCTTCCTGACATTCTGTAATTCCCTGCTCCCTGCACGTTGGCCGTTTGTTTTGTTTTGATTGAACCTGTGGTTCTCCACAGTATAGGGATCTCAGTTGGAGAAATCCCTTTACCCACGAAGCTTAGGGTCTTAGAGAGTACCCTTAGACATTGATTGAGAGAGGAAGCTGAAACAACTCCACTTTGTCTGCAATTCCTCTCTATCTTGCCCCTCACCGTGTTTGTATTGCAATCCCTACCTTCTCCTTACCTCCTAGAGATAATCCTGTCTGTTAGGGTGAGGTCATAGGAGACAGCGACCCTGAAGAAGAGTCTTTCCTGTTACTAGCCCCCAGCAGCAGCAGGCCTGTCCAACTATGGGATACCACATCCCCTAGGCCTACCCTGCAAGCCCCCAGAACAGCCTTGCAAAGATACTGGAGTGGTTTGCCATTTCTTTTTCCAGCTTATTTTACAGATAAGGAAACTGAGGCAAACAAGGTTAAATAACTTGTCCAGGGTCATCTAGTTGTAAGTATCTGAGGCTAGATTTGAACTCATGAAGATGAGTCTTCCTGACTCCAGGCCTTGGCATTCTGTGCACTATGGCGCCACCTAGCTGTCCCCCTGTCCAATCCTAAGGTCCGCCATACCCAGTTCACCTCCTGGGTGGGTAAATTGAAACCTATATAAGTTTTGTTCTTTGGTTCCTTTGGGGCAGGAGTGGGGAACCTTTGGCCTGGAGACTACATATGGCCTTCTAGGTCCTCGGGCATGGCCATTTGACTGAGTCCAAGTTTTACCCAGCAAATCCTTTCTTTAAGGGGATTTGTTCTGTGAAGTTTGGATTCAGTCAAAGGGCCATACTTGAGGACCTAGAGGGCCACATGTGGCCTCGTGCCTGAGGGTTCCCCGCTCCTGCTTTGGGAAGTTTCCACCATTCTGGTGGAGTCCTCGTGCTGGTGAACTCAGTAAACTCTCCTTGATTCCTAAGCTTAAGGTATTGGGTTTGGTTTATGGTTTTGATTTGTGGTAGCACTGACAGTTTTACCAACACTGCCCATTGACATGGAAATATAATCAGCCTGTGTTTCTATAGTACTTGGCTATCAGATTCTGGAAGCCCTTTTTCCCCTTAGACTCCATGTGCCTTTCTGATGAGTTTATAATTTCCACTTGCATCAGAAGTCATATCCCCTGTCAAACTCTGAGGTGCGTGAGAGCCTTGTCGTGCCTGGCCTTTGTGCCTTCCCCAGTGCCTGGCACATTCATCTCTCCTCAGTATGCAGTCCATACATGTGTAGAGTTGAATAGGTTTTGACAAGTAAGCTAAGGAGGCACTTGAGTTTTTGAAAGTCTCTCTCATTAGTCATTCTGACTGCTGTTTTTAAGGAGGTGACTACTGCCAGAAATGTTGAATTCCTTTCTTTGTCAGCCTTCAGTATTTGCTCTTTCTTCTCTCCTCAGATTTGACCCACATGATTCATATTTTGGATACTGAGCACCCCTGGGATGTGCACTCCATTAACTCTGAACACAGTGAAATGATCACTTGTCTGGAGTGGGATCAGTCTGGTGAGAAGGGCTCTTTTTTCTGTTCTCTGTTCTTGATGGCCGGGCCCAGTGGCAATAGGAGGGCGGAGGTGAGTGGGCTGGCCCCTGGAGAACGAAGTTCCACGTTTAAAAATACAGCACTCTGACCTTTGGCCTACAGACATCAGATCGTAGAACTGGAGGTGAGGGACTTTGGAGCCCTTGTCGTTCCACCATCTCATTTCACAGACAGGGATAAGTTCAGTATAATAATAACCTGTAGATACAGGGCGGCCCCAGGGTCTGAATGCAGTTTTAAGCTATTAAATCTTAAAGACTTTTGGACACCTGGTTTAGATGGCGCCTTATGTTTACAAAGCGCTTGTTAAATATTTTATTTTTTTTAATCGTAAACTTGGCAACCCTCAGCTTCAGGAACGTTTTTCCAAAGCTATTTCACACACGTGATTCTCAGAGGTAAGGTGTCCTCATTTGGCATACCTCCTCAGCACCCCTCCCTGCCCCTTTGTCCCCTCCCTTTCTCTGATTGGAGAGGAAGGAGGGTGGTCATCTGAGCTCTCCTCCCAGGTCCTCTGTTCAAGGAGGCGGCCCAGGGCTGATGCCTCCTCATTTCCCATCCGGCTACTGAGGATGGCATCATCCCCTTCCCCCCCCACCTCGGAGGGGACCTTCCCTCCTTACTTCTCTCTCACTTCAGCTCTGGCTATATGCTGTTTCCCCTGTTAGACTGTAAGCTCCTTGAGAGCAGGGACTGTCTTGCCTTTTTGTGTCCCCCGTCCCACTGTGTTCTTAACACACAGGCACTTAATAAATGTTTATTGACTGACCGATGACCTACCTAAGGCCACATAGCTGCTTAGTGACACGAGAGGAACTGAAGTCCGGGGGTTCGGTTCCTAGTCTTGTACTGTGAGGCCACTCGGTGGGCATTGTGAATGACAGAGCTCTGAGCCTGGAGTAGGGAAGATCTGAGTTCAAATCCAGCCTCATGCACTTACTAACTGTGACCTTGGGCAAATCATTTAACCTTTGTCTGCCTCAGTTTTTTCATCTGTAGATTGGGGATAACAATAGCATCTACCTCTCAGCATTGTTGTGAGGCCCAAATGAGATAATATATGTAAAGTACTTTGTAAACCTTAAAACTCTATAAAAATACTAGCTATTGTTGCTATTGGTATTATTAGTATTACACCTGTTACACCAGTGCTCTTTGCCCACTTCCATAGAGTTCCTCACCACCACCACCCCCGCACATTATAGGGCCCGAACCTTTTTTCTTTGAAGAGGTTGGGGCTATGGGTGTGAAATGTCACATGCTATCGTACAGGATGGCCTGGGTTTGCCGAACTTTTGGGTTACTTTTTGTTTTTCATTTTTAAGTAATTAATCTTACAAGGAAGCCTTGCTGTGGGGGGGAGGAGGGGGACAGGAGGGGAAAGACAGGGGTTATATTTGGATGTCAGTTGAAGTGACGTAAAAGCAAAGACATCAGGGAGACATTTCTTTCTTTGTATTGGATAAGGCCTAACAAACACAGGCTATTACAGGCCCCCCCCACCCCCGGCTGCCCTTCGGCTTTCTCACCGTTCACTTCTCCTCACTCCTGTGCTTCCCTTTCAGGCTCCAGGCTCCTCTCGGCCGATGCCGATGGGCACGTGAAGTGCTGGGGCATGTCCGACCATCTGGCCAACAGCTGGGAGAACACGGTGGGCAGCATGGTGGAAGGCGACCCCATCGTGTCTTTGTCCTGGTTACACAACGGCGTGAAGCTCGCCCTGCATGTGGAGAAGGTGGGTGTGGGGAGGGGGCTAAATGAAGCTGTGTTGTCCCACATCCGCAGGGTCCTTGCATCATTCTGCTGCTCACAGCAGGGGAGCTGTGCTGCCGCCCTGCTAGCAGGTCCTCCCGTTGCCTCCTCACTGGCTTGTCTGATCTCCGCTCTGGCCCCCACTTTATTAAGTGTTAGGGATCCCCCATGTCGAAATTGCTGCTGCCATGAGATGCTTCCCCCTCTCAGACTCCTACCTCTTTCCCTTAGGTCATCAGAGCCCCTGGGGATTTAAGGAAAGATGTACAAAGGGAAGAGAGTGATTATTTCAGAAATAATACCCCAGAGGAAAGAAACAGGCAGCGGATTGTCGGATGGAGTCCTGTTTGTGAGGGGCTAGTTCTGTGGTTCTTGAAGGGCGAGGCCATCTTTGGAGGAGGGCCTTTGAGGCAGCGTTGTGGGTGCTCACTCGTGAAAGCCAAAAGTGATCCCCGCAGCAGGACCTCGTAGTCTCCTTGTAGCAGTCTCTCGGGTGTGCTCCACTATCAATGCTTTACTGAGACGGGAAAGGAGGCCAGCATGTGTAAGCCGCTTGCTGACAGCTTCTCAGTCACTTTTTTTAAAAGCCAGATATCTGTGATATTTTCCATTCTTTTGGAGTCTTCCTCTTTCAGCTGTTTTGTAAAGGGTTGCCGGAGCACCTTTATACTTGGTTAATGACTGCTCGCTGAAAGGCCTGGTTCAGCCTCTTGAGCTGCGAGTACATGTGTAGTGTCCTTTCTGTCCTCCTCCTGGTCCTCTGCACTCCTGAACCTCCATCCCGTGTCCGGTCCCCACCTGCTCCTTTTGCCAGATGTCACTACTTCAGGGGTCCCTTGATCTCCCATAATTCCTGCACAAGGAGCCTACAGTGTGCCGAGGGCCTCCTTCCAGATCCCTTAACAGACAGTGATCTCGGGCTCTGGGTTATCCAGCTGTTATGGCTGGGGTTCACTATGTGAGCAGCCTACCTCCTTTTCTGCATAGACACCGTATCTCTGGCAAGACACCTCGCCTTCTCTCCTGTGTTGTCCTTTGTTGGCTGTGTGCTGCAGCCTGCCTGTCCCCTCCATGCCCCTCAGGTACCCCACAGCTTTAGTTCTTCATTCTTGGTTCAGCCATTCCCCAGTTGGTGAACAGCACCCCCTTAGTTTCTAAACCTTTGCTATGACAAAAAGAGCTGCTGTAAATGTTTTTATATATGTGGTTCTTTTTCCTCTTTCATCAGTCTCTTTGTGGATTAGGGCTAGTTTGGTATCACTAGGTCAAAGGGTATGCACAGTTTAGGATTTCTTGAAGGCATCCCAGCTCTGTGTGCTGAGGTGTCAGAGGAGGACTTTTGGTAGAGGATAAATATATAACAAAGTAGAACATAATTAGTTTTAAGGCCTTCACTAAAACCCCATTTTTGTACTGCCTTCTCATTGCTTGGAAGTCATCCCAGGTGCTTTGCTTGTTCTACTGAGTCAGATATGCCTTGGCATTGGCCAACACCAGGTTGTCCATTGTCTGAGGTTAACAGTCTAGCTACTTCCAAAAATGCCTGTCCAGTTGGCTTGTCCAGTTTTTTTGGCCACAGCATCTCCTGAAGGCGATTTACCATGTCATAGCAGAGACGAAATCTGTGTCGTGATTCATACTGGTGCAGTGACATTTCCTTTAAGGATTGAATTGCATTAGACATAGAAAAATAATGTCCAGTGAGAATAGAGGATGGAGAGATTGCCACCTGTTGAGCGGGGTCCAGGAAGACTTCCTCAGCTCTGGGCATTTAAGCTCGATTTTAAAGGATCATGTTCAACAGGCATTTCTTTCTTTGCAGTCAGGGGCCTCGAGTTTCGGAGACAAGTTTTCTCGAGTCAAGTTCTCGCCCTCTCTGACACTTTTTGGCGGGAAGCCCATGGAGGGCTGGATTGCAGTGACCATCAGTGGGCTGGTGACCGTGTCCCTGCTGAAGCCCAACGGGCAGGTGCTGACGTCCACAGAGAGTCTGTGCCGCCTGCGCTGCCGCGTGGCCCTGGCAGACATCGCCTTCACCGGCGGTGGCAACATCGTGGTGGCCACGTCCGATGGCAGCAGCACCTCCCCTGTCCAGTTCTACAAGGTGTGTGTCAGCGTGGTGAATGAGAAGTGCCGGATTGACACGGAGATCCTGCCGTCCCTCTTCATGCGCTGCACGACAGACCCAGCACGCAAGGACAAGTACCCTGCCATCACACACCTGAAATTCCTCGCCAGAGACATGTCAGAGCAGGTGAGCTGCCGGCTGCCTTTCTTGTGACTCCCCCAGCTTCCACTCAGAGGCTCCTCACAGTTTCCAAAGCACTTTGCCCACAACAGCCCCATCCTGTTGATGGCTGCAGATATTGTCATCTCCATCTCTTTGGTGGGGAGACTAAGGCTCAGGGAGTCACTCAGCTCCCCGGGGATCCAGTTTCTTCATCAGGAAAATGAAGATGAGAACAGATTAGAAGGGGGATCTCGAAGCTCCCTTACAAGTCTTAATATTCTGGTCAACGCAACATATATTTATCAAGTGCCTCCATGCAGCGCACTGAAGCATGCAGACGAGATGGAGAATGGCCCCTGCCCTCAGGGAGCTTACATTCCCTTGGAGGGGAAATACAACCTATACACAAACATGTAAAAACAAGGCAGATTAGAAGGGAAAGAGCATTAACGCCAATGCCTCATAGAGGAATTGGTTCCTGAGGAGAGGGGTCTCCAAGGGAGAAAAGGATGTGAAAGGCAGAGACTGTGAGGGAGGGCACTGCAGGCATGGGGCACAGCCTAGGCAGATGGGCGGAGGCAGAGGTGGCACATGGAGTTAGGGAAAGTCCAGTTTGTCTATAAAGGATAGAGTGTAGGAAGGGGAATAGTATGAGAATAGATTAGAAAGGTAGGTTGAAGCCAGGTTCTGGGGGCCCTAAAATGCCAGGCCAAGGAATTCCTATTTTGTTCTCTTGGGAGTCACTAGGAGTGACTGAGCAGAGGGCTGATATGGTCAGATGTGCAGCTCAGAAGGGTTATTCTGGCAGCTGAATGAGGGCTGAATCAGAGAGGAGACCGTAGGACCACGGAAAGAGTGGTGAAGATCTCATCTCAGGCAGTGCCTCTCTCCTGAGTGGAGAGAGCGTTACAGGTGTGACGGTATTGGAGGACTGAGCAGCTGATTAGAGCTGAGAATTTCAAATGTGTAGGACTAGCTGATGAGCTCTGCGACCTGATTTGGTTAAAAGGTGGCAGGGAGCTCTGCCCTTTCACTGCTAGGCCAGGTCAGAAGCCTGAGGGCTGTGACTGATTCGCCCTGGGGCCAGCTCCCTTGACCTCTACCTCACAGGTGCTGCTGTGTGCCTCCAACCAGATGAACAGCATCGTGGAGTGCTGGTCCTTGCGCAAGGAGGGCCTGCCCGTGAACAACATCTTCCAGCAGATCTCCCCTGTGGGTGAGTTTCCTTCCCAAGTGTCCCTTCAAAAAGTTGTGACCCTCTGCCACTAAAAAGTCTCTGAGCCCTCACCCCGGTGAGCCAAAGGGAAGGGGCTCCATTTGTTGGGGCATTTTTAATTGCTATGTTTTTCATGTAAACATACTCAGTTTTGAGTGAACTTTAACATAGAATGATTATAACTTCTTAGGTACTTGCTCAGTCCTGTTCTGTTGTCCGTTTACCCCAGCATTTGGGTAATTGTTTTCCTTTTTTATATTAGTACCGAATGCATCTACTCGTCTTTTGGTTATACTTTGAAGGAACCTTAGAGATCATTTAATAGAACTGTCCCCTTCCTCCTCAACCCTTTTATAGGTCAGGAAACAGAGGCCTGCCAAGGGAAAGGGATTCCAGGGTCACTCGCGTAGCAGAGTTGGGATTTGAACAGTCTAATTCCAAATCTGTTGCTTTTCCACTATATCCATGGCTTGACTCTTTTTCTTTATATTCCTTAAATTTGTCATTCTTAATTTCATTATGTTCCTTTATGTTTGCATACTACAGTTTACTCAGTTATTCCCCAACAGTTAGACGTTAAGTTGTTTCTAATTCTGTTATTACGGAGAATACTGCTTTAAATCTCTATCTGTATCTTTTTTTTTAAACAAATAACTGCCTTAAAAGTTTTTTAAAATTATTTTATTTGGTTATATTCCCAGTAATAGGATTTGGGGGTCAAAGGATATGATTATTATTTATTATTCTTATGTATCATAAGATTGCTTTCCAAAAGGACTCTAGCCATTCCACTAGCGGTGTATGAGTGTGCCTGTTTTTCATAGCCTTATCAACATTAAATTTGATGATTTTTTTAAAAAATTCTGCCAGCTCGATAGCAAGATGGTACCTCAGAATTATTCGTTTGTATTCATTAGGAAGACTGGATTTTTCCCTGAGTGAATATTCATAGTGCTTTGACAGTTATCCTTTGGTTGCTGGCGGTACAAACTAGAAAGATTTTGTGTCCAGGCCACATGATGGAGTGTACATCTGTTGTATGAGGCCCAGTCTAGATAAGCCCAGAGACTTTTAGGCATGACCATCTCCAGGGTTTTCAGGAGCTGTGCTCTGCATCTCAGGGAGTCTTCTCTAGACTAAAATGCTCCAGTTTCTTAGTTTGATTCTCATGACATGATAGGGAGCCCCTTTATTATTCTGGAGCCCCTGCTCTGGACTCTTCCCAACTTATCGGTGGCAGCCCTTCAGAGGTGTTCTGACCAGTCCTGAGGACAGCTGGGCTGCCACATGCTCGGTCTGGGTCACTGTGTGACTCATGACAGACCAAGACTATATTAGCTTTTGACTTATTTTGAGCTTGCGTTCCATTAAAACCTCCAGATCTTTTTTCAGAGGAACCATGGTCCCTTGCACTCTCCCCGCTTGGGTGGCTTTGCCACCGTCTGTGTGGTCTTCATGTTCCTGCTCTGTGTCACCTATGCTTGGCTTCTAGGACCCAGGAGCCTGAACATCCCCAAACCTCACATGCCTATTTATGACAATTCCTTCTCCTACTACCTTCCCCACTCAAAAAAAAAAAAATTTACCATGGGTTCTTGGCTCAGCTACCCCTCTTTTCCATCTGACCAGTGATGCCTTCTACCAAAGCTATACCTCTTCCCTTTTTAATACATGTATACAGTGACCGCAGAAGACTCACACTACCCCATCCTCTATTCCCTGGACCCCTAGCCTCTGTCCTCGTGGTGGCTCCTCTGTCTCTTTATTCCTGCTGGCTCTTGACTCCTCAGAGAGGCTTTGGGCCCCTGTATTCACATCTAGTTCTGTGAGGGACTGTCTGATGTTGGCAGCTACCAGGTGGGCGTTGTGGCAAGATTGGGGTAGAATCTGGGTATTTGGAAGTCGAGGCAGGGGCTGTGGTAGGCAGAGTTGTGGTGAACTGGGATGGGCTGGGTACGGAGAAGCCTTGAGGCAGTGGGCAGTGCTATGTGAGATAAGCTGGGTGCAAGGAAGTAGCTGGAGCTTGTGCTCCTGAGGCAAGGGGCGGTGCCACGTGGGAGTGGGACAGCAGAGGACGAGTTCCCTTTGCTTAGTCCCCTCCCTAAATGCAACGTCAACCCCAGACGCCTCCTTCCTGTGACCTTCCTGACTTCCTGGGTCCCTTTGTGTAGCACTGACCCCAGACGCCTCCTTCCTGTGTCCTTCCTGACTTCCTAGGTCACGTGCTCTCTCTTTGTCCATGCACTAATCCCAGACGCCTCCTTCCTGTATCCGATTCTAGCCTCCTACGTCACTCCCTCTCCCTTGGTGTGCTAAACTCAGACAGCCCCTTCTGGTATCTGACCCTACAATCATTGGCTAGTAAGCGGGCTGGGGAGGACGGGCTAGTAGGTACTTAAGGAACGAGCGTGGTCAGATCACGCGCTCTCTTTGCTCCTGCTCTGATGGCTTGCTGTGATGGCCTCTGAATAAAGCTCTGGTGTTGGCGCCTCCCGATGGCTCGTCTCTGTGTGTTTATCCGGTTGAGGACCGAAGACTGATGAGTGAGTATGACTCTGGCAGCCTGCTCCTTATAGCAAGAGTGTTCGGCGCTGCCGGCATAAGGTCGGCGCGGTCGGTACATAGTTCCCTCTCCTGCCCCTTCCCACGATGAGAGAATTCCTGGCCTTCAAATGGTTTGTTTATGATGCATGTTTTGATCTGACAATCCATTCCATTTGATAGTAAACCACCCCTTTTACTCAGAGGAGCCATTGTCTAGCCATGCTACCCCCATCTTGTATTTGTGAAATTGAGCTTTTGAACCCCAGCATGAAACTTTATATTTATCTTTATTCAATTTAATTTTCCTAGATTTGGCCAAGTTATTCTAGCCCCTCATGATCTTATTAGAGCCTGATTGTTATCCAGACTATTAGCTATCCCTTTTTGCTTTGTGGCATCTGATAATATAATAAAACCTGTGCCTTTATCCTGGTTCTTGATAAAAATGTTTAACAGCATAGGGCCAACCACGGATCTGTGAGGAACACCATTAAAGAATTTTTTCCAAATTGGCATTGACCCATTAATGGGCTGGCCATGCAGCCAGTCCTTAACCCCCCTAACTCTACCGTCCTCTAGCCCAGATCTTTCCGTCTTGTTAAGAAATTAGTATGAAGGGGGCAGCTAGGTAGCACAGTGTATAGAGCACTGGCCCTGGAGTCAGGAGGACCTGAGTTCAAATGTGGCCTCAGACACTTACTAGCTACGTGACCCTGGGCAAGTCACTTAACCCCAATTGTTTCACAGAAACTTTGTCAAACACATGACTAAAATCCATGTAATAGAACTCACCTCAAAGCCAGGAAGACCTCTGGCGCACGCTGGTTTTGTGACCTTGGGGAAGTCTTAGCATCTTAGATATTTCTCCGAGTTGCTCCTACATCAGTAGAGGGAGTTTCCTCTCCTGACAGTTCTCTGTGTCAGTGAAAATCACAGGTCAGATCCCTGTCCTGATTCCTGCCTATCTAGTGACCTTGTCAAAAAAGGAAATGACGTGCGTCTGGCATGACCCACATTCTCTGGAGCTCAGCTGGCTCTTCTTTTGTGCATCCTTTTCCCGAGGTGCACCAGTCTCTTCATCTCTCCAGCCCCTAGTCCCTCCAGCTACAAAAATGGTGGGTGGGGTTCTTGGGTTAAATGGCCTTGGACCCTACTACCATCCTTTAATATCAGGTTCTAGAATTTCACCAGGGATTGAAGTTGAGTTGGCCAATCTATAATTTTCAGACTCTGTTCCCTTCCCTTTTTTTGATAAGCAGGGCGTTTAACCTTCTTCAGTCCTGGGGCAGGCCCCCATTCCCCACACTCATTCAGAGATCTCTGACAGGGAATCCCTCCCTCGTCACATTCACCACTTCTTTCAGATCTCCGGGATGTGATTTGGCCAGGCAGGGTGACCGGAACCCTGTGGTCATCAGGGCAGCCACTTCCTCAGTGCTCTCTTTCTGTCTCTCTCTGCTTATCTTGATTTTCAACTTATCGTTAGCCATTTTTTGGTTCTGCCCTTTTCAGTCCAAAGATCGTTTTCCACAACAGAGAAAAAAGCAAAGCTGAATAGTCCTGGTTTCTGTGTGTCACCCATGATTCTCGTCCCATCCACCCAAAGAGCCATCTTGACCCTTTTCAGGGGGCAGCTTCTCTCGTTTCCCCAGTACCAGGTGAAAAAAGAAAAACAAAACAAAACTCACTGACCAGTAAACTTTTTTGTTATCCTGAGCTTTTCTTATTTTGAATTTAGCCCTTCTGACACTAATTCTTTTTTTTTTTTTTTTTAAAGGCAATTGGGGTTAAGTGACTTGCCCAGGGTCACACAGCTAGTAAGTGTCAGAGTGTCAGGTGTTTGGTCTGAGGCCAAATATGAATTCAGGTACTCCTGATTTCAGGGCCAGTGCTCTATCCACTGCTCCACCTAGCTGCCCCTCTGACACTAATTCTTTTTAAAAATTTTTAATAGTTTTTTATATTAAAACTTTTTTTTAAGAATTTAAATTTTTAAAAAATCACTCTTCATTTCCTAACGCAACCTTTCCCCTTCTCATCCCCCACAAGCCATCTCTTACAGCAAAGAATGAAAGGGGAAAAAATGGGGTTAAATAACACTCACCAAACTGACCGAAGTCCTTCTGCTCTGCAGGCAGGGGCAGGAGGCGCATTTCTTTCATCTTTTCTCTGAAGCCACATTATCTTTACACAGCCTCCAGTTTGGCTATTGTTTTTTCCATTTATGTTGTTAGTGTTTGTATTGTTTTCTTGGCTCTGTGTATTTCACTCTGTATCAGTTCAATTTCAATCTTCCTGAGCTCCTCTGCATTGTTCGTGTTCATTGTTTTCTCAGCATTGGTTACAGCTCAGCAGTAATTACATTCACGTATGTACATTAGGCAATGTTTATAACGTGCATGTGCATGATATTCATGTGCCATACTTCCCCAGTCGATGGCTATGTTCCTTTGGGACCTCGCCACACCTCATCATCTTTTAAAACTTTATATATATATCTATATCTATATATATATATCTATATATATAATCAGGCTGCACCCTTTCCCTCTCCTTCTCTGCCCCGTTTCTGAGATGAGCTGGTCACATCCCTGTGAACGCCCCATTCCTCTGACTTCACAATCAGGACTTCTTTATCGGTGGCGGGCCCACAAGAGCCAGGCAGCTCCTTGCTTCCTTATTACCACTAAGGCGGCCCAAAACATTATCAGCTTTTCTGCTTTGGGCAGTAAGCGAGCGCCAACAAATGCCCAGATAACAGAAGCTCATTGATGATGAAGATCCATCCCAGCCTTGTTACCTGTTTCCCAAACTTATCTCCTGAAGAATCATCATGCACTCCAGTGTTTCATTGCTGCAGAGAGTACTGGGTCTCGAGTTAGAAGATATCTGGGTTTGATTCTTACCTCTGACATTTAATAGTGTCACCCTTGACCTCTCTGAGCCTCAGTTTCCTTCTGCAAAATGAGGATCGCAACACTTGTTTTCAAGGTTATTATGATTATCAAATGAGATAATGTATTTAAAGCTAGGTGACACAGTGGATAGAGCACTGAGTCTGGAATCAGGAAGACCAGAAGTCAAATCCCAGCCTCAGACACTCACTAGGGGGGCAAGTCACTTAACCTCTGCTTCTGTTTCCACATCTGTAAAATGGGGATGATATGAGCACTTCAAAGTCGATGTGAAGATTAAAGAAGTCAACATTTGTAAAGCACTTAGCGCAGTGCCTGGCACATAGTAGGTGTTATGTAAATGCTAGCTGTTGTTGCTATTGTTGTTGTAGAATACTTTAAAATGTTATGTGAATGTCAGTTATTATCATTCTTAACTCAGATGCTCTTCTGCCACACTTCCTTCCATTGGTTTCTTCATTTCTTCAAACAAGTGGACTCTTCTTCCTTTCCTTTTTCAATTTATTCTGTTCCTTTTGATTAAGGTCTGCCCTTTGAAGGCCATCTCCCAGTCATTATCCAGCCAAGTCTCAGTAAAGACTATAATATCAAATTTGTTTCCATATGTTGAGTGAGTTGTTCAACTGTTGTTCAGTCGTTTTCAGTCGTGTCTGACTCTTTGTGACCCCACTTTGGGTTTCCTTCTCAGAGATGCTGGAGTGGTTTGCCATTTCCTCTCCAGCTCATTTTACAGATGAAGACACTGAGGCAAACAGGGCTAAGTGACTTGCCCAGGGTCACATAGCTAAGGTGTGTCTGAGGTCAGATTTGAACTCAGCAGGATAAGTATTCCCTACTCCAGGCCTGGTGCTCTGTGCACCATGGCGCCTCCTAGTGGCCCTAATTGTTCCACTAGCTACTGCCAGTAAGTCAGCATGAATCTGAAACAGTTGATGGAAACGTGTGTTGTTCATCGTTAGGCTAGTGGTGTTTATATGTTAAATGATGTATAACAATAATAATAATAAAGTGATGCATTATACCCAAAAGGTGGTTGCCCATAGCTGGTCATACAAATTTTAAAAAGGTGTGCTCATTCAGGAGAATGGGAGGCAGAGGAAGACGTGTCCTTGTGAGGAGAGTTGGGGGCACCAGTCTGGAGCTCGCTGCCCATCTAAATAAGGGAGGGTAGCAGCAGTACTCTCTGCAGTACCGCAACACTGGAGTGCACGATGAATCTCGTGCGCTCCAGATGAGTCTGGGAAACAGGCAACAAGGCTGGGATGGATCATAATCCGGGCTCTCTTACTGCCCAAAGCAGAGAAGCTGATAACATCTTGGGCCGCCTTAGTGATAATAAGGAAACAAGGAGCCGGCCTGCTCTTGTGGGCCTGCCGCTGATAAGGAAGCCCTGATTGTGAAGTCAAAGGAATGGGGAATTCACAGCTTTTTTAGCAGTTTAGTCTTTTTGTAGGCAGTGGGGTTAAGTGACTTGCCCAGGGTCACACAGCTAGTGTCAAAAGCCTGAAGCTGGATTTGAATTCAGGTCCTCCTGCCTCCAGGGCCAACGTTGTTTCCCCTGCGCCACCTAGCTGCCCTAGCAGTTCAGTCTTTTTGTACCAGTTAAGGGAGGAAAGGAGCCAGCTGTTGCAGCTCACCCCTGCAGTTCATGCAGGGATCAATCATACACAGCAAAATTGCAAATACAGAACAAAATGGAGTCAGTTTTGTTCTCCCCAAAATGCACTTTGGCCATTGGTGTCGGGGTTTCTGGAAAATTCACTCTCTGCATTTGTGAATAGACATCTGAGTCCGTGGGCTGGCTTTGCAGTATCTTCTTTCTTGCATTCTGTCTCTTCTGAATTTCTGGCTGTCTCTACGGCTGCTTTGTTACTTTGGAGCTGTTCTCTCTAGCCCTAGATTAGCCTGGTGAATATATGTGTAGCAGCTCTTTGGATTATATTTGTAAGATTCCGGGCAAATGTGTTTTTACTAGCACTTGTAAAGAACACTTTGTCCCTGGCCATCATTCCTGTATTTTAAGCCGTGGTCCAGAAATCCAAATCCCATTCTCAGACATCATCTTCAAAATCAGTGGTTCAGGAGCAGCTGGGTTGCGCAGTGGATAGAGCATAGGCCCTAGAGTCAGGAGGACCTGAGTTCAAATCCGGCCTCAGACACATAACACTCACTAGCTGTGTGACCCTGGGCAAGTCACTTAACCCCAGTTGCCTCACCCTCCCCCCCCAAAAAAATAAAACCAGTGGTTCACTTTCTGAGGCTTCCTTTCTCCTCCCAAGATCTTGCCTTCTTGTGGTGGCAGGGATGAAAACACTGCCAGTTTCTGATCAGTGAAATGAGGTCACAGTACTCATACCATGTCCCTCACAGGGTCATTGTAAAATCTGGGCTTTGTAAATTTGGTCATACTAGAGAAATGTTACCACCTACTGGTAGGTGTTATTGTATTCCCAAATGATCTACTCCCTTTCCCCCAAATCATTCAGTATTTTTCTGATCCAACCCCCAATATTGCCTTTTGACATCCTGCCCCCAGGGCATCCTCATTCAGCATTCCCCTCTTCCATTTCCCTGACCTGTCCATCCTAACTTGATGTGATGTCTTCCTTCTCTCCTCCCATCACATTTTGTACTCCTCTTATTCATTTGTAGTTGAACTTTTGTTATGTTTAAGTATAAGGCTTAACAGGGGCCTCAATAACAATGTCCTTGAGGACCAGGCCTCTGCATTATCTTCCATTCTTTCCCAGTGCCAAGCACTGAGCCCTGGACCCTTCAGGCACTCAGTAGTTAAATATTTTTTTTATGGTAATTTTTATTTTTATTTTTTTTGTTTTCACCATTTACTTCCACAAGATTTTGAGTTCCAAATTTTCACCCCTTCTCGCCCCTCCCTCCACCCCAAGATGGCATGCATTCTGAATACCCCTTCCCCTAGTCAGCCTTCCCTTCTATCTTTCCCCTACTTCTCTTATCCCCTTCCCTTTCAATTTTCCTGTAGGGCAGGATGGATTTCTGTACCCCGTTTCCTGTATTTCTTATTTCCCAGTTGCATGTGAAAACATTTTTTTAAACGTGTTTTTAAAACTTTGGGTTCCAAATTTTCTCCCTTCCTCCCTCCCCACCCACCCTCATTGATAAGGCAAGCAACTAAGTGTAGGTTGTATATGTGCAGTTATGCAAAACACTTCCATAGTAGATATGCTGTGAAAAACTAACTCTATTTCCTTTAATCCTATTCCCCCCCATTTATTCTATTCTTTCTTTTGACCCTGACCCTCCTCAGAAGTACTTGCTTCTGATTACCCCCTTTCCCAATCTGCCCTCCTCTTTATCATCCCCCTACTCTCTTGTCCCCTTCCTACCCCATTTTCCTGTAGGGTAAGACAGATTTCCATACCCAATTGAGTGTGTATGTTAGTCCCTCCTTAAGTCAAATTCTATGAGAATAAGATTCACTCATTTCCCTCACCTTCCCCCATTTCCCCTCTACTGTAAGAGCCTTTTCTTTTCTGTTTTTTTGTGAGATAATTTATCCCATTTCACCTCTCCCTTTCTCCTTCTCCTAGTATAATCCTCTCTCACCCCTTAATTTTATTCTCCAGATATGACCCCTTCATCTTCAACTTACCCTGTACCCTCTATCTATCTATCTATATCTCTATATATGTACATATAATTTTTTCCCCTCCAACTACCCTTATACTGACAAAGGTCTCCTAAGTTACAAATATCATCTTTCCATGCAGGAATGTAAACAGTTCAACCATAATAAGTCTCTTATGATTTTCTCTTTCCTGTTTACCTCTTCATGTTCCACTTGAGTCTTGTATTTGAAAATCAGATTTTCTATTCAGCTCTGGTCTTTTCATCAAGAATACTTGAAAGTCCTCTATTTCACTGAATGACCATTTTTTCCCCTGAAGAATTATACTCAGTTTTGCTGGGTAGGTGATTCTTGGTTGTAATCCTATCTCCTTTGCCCTCCGGAATATTATATTCCATGCCCTGCAGTCCCTTAATGTAGAAGCAGCTATGTCTTGTGTTATCCTGATTGTGTTTCCACAATACTTGAATTGTTTCTTTCTGGCTGCTTGTAATATTTTCTCCTTGACCTGGGAGCTCTGGAATTTGGCTACAATATTCCTAGGAGTTTTCCTTTGGGGATCTCTTTCAGGCCGTGATAGGTGGATTCTTTCAATTTCTATTTTGCCCTCTGGTTCTAAAATATCAAGGCAGTTTTCCTTGATCATTTCTTGAAAGGTGATGTCTAGGCTCTTTTTTTGCTCATGTCTTTCAGAAAGTCCAATAATTTTTAAATTCTCTCTCCTGGATCTATTTTCCAGGTCAGTTGTTTTTCCAATGAGATATTTCACATTACTTTCTAATTTTTCATTCTTTTGGATTTGTTTTACAGTGTCTTGATTTCTCATAAAGTCAATAGCTTCCAATTGCTGTATTCTAATTTTTAAGGAAGTATTTTCTTCAGTAATCTTTTGGACTTCCTTTTCCATTTGACCAGTTTTGCTTTTTAGGGCATTCTACTCCTCATTGGCTTTTTGGACCTCTTTTGCCAATTGGGTTAGGCTATTTTTTAAGGTGTTATTTTCTTCAGTATTTTTCTGGGTCTCCTTTAGCAAGCTGTTGACTTGTTTTTCATGATTTTCTTGCAAAACTCTCAGTTTTTCCTCTACCTCACTTACTTGCTTCTCAAAATCCCTTTCGAGCTCTTCCAAGGCCTGGGACTGATTCAGCAGTTAAATATTCAGTGAAGGAATATATGCCTCCCAGTGCTCAGGACTCTTGACACTTTCCATTTAATGGGATTAAAATGAAACAATCCCACATCCTTTTTCCCTCCACCCCCAAACCTAAGCAGTGCTTTGATGTGTTTTTGGAAGCACAGATGTAAACATCGAATTAGAGGGGCTGCTTTCTCTTAGTGGTAATGGGTGTTCTGAGCTTTCTGAATGCCAAACAGCACAGGGCACTTGTGACCCCTCCAAATGGCCTGAAGAGGCTGTGGGCTGGCTCTCTGTGCTGCCCTCCCTGCTTCCACCTCCGTGGGACTCAGTGTGATTAATGTGAGAGAGGGCAAGCTTTGCTTCCTTAATGACACTGCACAGCTCCAGGATAATTTGCCAGTTCTTCCGTGTGCTCTGGTCTGCTGTTCCAGGAAAGAGCCCAGGGACGGGTCTTTGAGCCTCAGTCACATTAAGTAACACACATGACTCATCCTCACGCGGCCTGTTTGTTTTCTTCTTTCTGTTGCTGTATTTTAAGTTGGAGACAAACAACCGATGATCCTCAAGTGGCGTATTCTTTCAGCGACCAACGACCTGGACCGGGTGTCTGCCGTGGCCCTGCCCAAGTTGCCCATCTCGCTCACCAACACTGACCTGAAAGTGGCGAGTGACACCAAATTCTGCCCCGGCTTAGGTATGGCACCAGCCGCGCTGCTGCGATGTTGTGTTACACATAGTACACACACACTCTCACACTGGCACCCCAGGCGCCCCTTGAGAGGAAGCTGCTGGCATCTGCAGCGATTCTTGGGCAGACATTTCAAAGGAATTTGGATGGGGGACGAAACCTGACACCTTTATTTTCACTAACTTCTCACTGCAATTTAACATTTCCTTCACTTATTTCTAACTGTTCTCTGAGAAGGGATCTGTAAGTTTTACCAGACTGCCACATGTAATAGAGCCTGTGTGACCAGGAAGAAGTTTTGGGGCCAGGGTTAAACATAATAGCTGACCCTTAAATAACACTTTTCAGGGTATAAAGCATGTTGCATTTGATCTTTGTAATAGCTTTGTGAGGTGAGGAAGGAGTGCAGTATTATTATACCCATTTCATGGAGGAGGAATATCGGTGTGGTTAAATGGCTTATGAGATTATAGAATTTAGAGTGGGACCTTAGAGTCCTAACCCCTCTTTTTCTAGATGAGGAAATTGAGGCCCAGAGAATGGAAATGACTTGCCCAAAGTCACAGCCAGCTTCCAGCCCAGGTCTCCTAACCACCCCACACCTGCTGCATCTGGAACCCCTCCTGAAAACCAGATAAAGTTCTGAGTGTGTTGGATGGAGCCACAAGAAAAAAAGAAAGAAATCCTTGTTGGGCGAATAGGAGCCTGTGCTAGGGCCTGCCAGTGTCAGCAGCCAGACTTCCCCTCTCCAGAGGCGGTGTCTGGTGCTTCTCTGGGCCAAGTGCGAGGTGCGCACATGGCCTCCCTGGGCTGTCTGTCTGTCTGCCCCTCGGAGCTGGAGATAGGTGGCCAGGGAGGGGGAGGGACTGCTTCCTCCACCACTTACTATTGGTCACTGGCAGCCCGGGAAGAGACTGGGAAAGGGCCTGTGCGCTCTCCAACTCGGTGATTTGATAGCTGGCTTTGCCATGCTGCCTTTTTTTTTTTTTAATTCTTTGTTTTGAGGGATGCTTCACTGGTGGAGGAAGAAGGAAATGTTTGGTAGTGAAACTTAAGTAAACACCAGAGGTGGCAATAAGGGGAAAAGAATAGGAAATGTTGCTTTCAAAGGGAGACCAGGTTTCCCCTAATTCTAGGGCTTCAGGGTCCATCCTCTCCGCCTGGGGTGCTCAG
This sequence comes from Vombatus ursinus, assembly GCF_900497805.2. NCBI lineage: Eukaryota > Metazoa > Chordata > Mammalia > Diprotodontia > Vombatidae > Vombatus > Vombatus ursinus. Next base: position 495,239 of record NW_020954739.1, read on the forward strand.
AGGTCCCTCTGTGCTGAGAGGGTGGTTTCACACAATTGCTTTGTCATCGGTCCCAGAACAGAGTCATCTGCACTGAACAGCTGCCCTCTGGGCACAGGAGGATGCCAAGCATCACCACACTGCCTGCCTGCCCCGGGGGCTGCCTTCCCTCCTACCAGCTTCCTGGAAGAGATCCAGCTGGGATCCCAGGCCATCCACCTGTGCCCTTCCCAAGCCGTGGGGAATGGGGGATTGTTGGGCTCCGAGTCTCTGTGCACACCAGGTCTTCACCAGGCCTGTTTGCTGTCTCCTTCTGCTGGCTTTCTGTCCCCCATTTCTGGAACAAAATCCTCCCTTACTCTGCCTTGTATTAACTTCCTTCAAGGCTCAGGTCAGGTGCCACCTCTTAGGAAAAGTGTTTCCCGATCCCTGCACGGCAGGGCTTCTTCACCTTCTTTGTGTCCTAGACCCCTTTGGCCTTCCCACAATTGTTTTTAAATGAATACAATAAAATACATAGGATTATGGAAGACATCAGTTCAGTTGAAATAAGAAGTTATCAAGACAGTGAAAGAACAGGTTCAGAACCCTGGTCTCCTTAGTATCCTCACCCTCCTCAAATTATCTTTTATTTACTTATCTGAGTAAGTGCAGTGCCAGTTCAATATGAGGTCATAAGGTCACAGATTTAGAGCTAAAAGGGTCCTTTGAGGCCATCCAGCCTAACTCCCTCATTTTACAGGTGAGGAAACTGAGGCCCAGAGAAATGATACCCAAGGTCCCACAGGTCTTTGAGCACAGGGGCTGGGTCTCAATGTCTCACTCATAGTAGGCAGGCCCCAAATGAATTCCCCCAAAATAAGGTAGAAGAGACTGTTCCCACTCTCCAGGGAGTGACGACATGAGAATGAAGACATTTGTTTTTACTTTTTTTTTTTTTTAAGACAAGACGTTTGTGCCCAAAGTCATTCAATAACTCTGGAAGGCCAGAGGGACTCCCCAGGGTCCACCAAGTCAGGTCACTGGGGTTTGAGGAGGTGGGACTGGAGCTGACCCTTGAAGGACAGCTTGTCACTTAGGGAAGGGAGAGGGCAGGAGTGACCATCATGTGTCTTTGCGGGGCAGTGACTCAATCAGTGAATTGAATTTCCTCGGTCTCCCTCCCCCCCTCCATAGACGTGTGTTGAGTCATCTCAGCTTTGATCATGTCTCCACATCTAACCTATTCAGGAATAATTCATGTCTCTGGGAATTACAGGGCAAATGGGAGATTTTTAGGTGGCCTGCACGATATCTGTAAAACGGTGGATTAGGCTGGGGGGTCTCCAAGGGCCCTTTTCTGCACCTGTGATCTCACATGTCTATATGTATGTCTGTGGTCATCACGGCTGCATGTCAGTAAACATATAAGAAGAAAAGCAGTTTTAGGAACTTTATGGAGTCTTACATGCCACCTGCTGGCAGCCATGTAGTGCCATGAGGACACTGCCACCATGAACTTGGTCTGGGTTCTAATCAGCTCTTCCATTGACCTGCTGTGCGTGTGGTCTTTGGCACATTACCGCTTCTCTTGGGCCTCAGATTCCTCCTCTGTAAGATGAGGGACTTGGGTCAGATTCAGAGGCCTTGCTCCTCCTCTGAGATGCTCGTTTGGTTCTGTGACCCTGATTGTTTCTCCTGACCCAGGTCTGGCACTGGCCTTTCACGATGGCAGTGTCCACATCGTCCACCGACTCTCTCTGCAGACGATGGCCATGTTCTATGGCTCTTCCACCCAGCGCCCAGTGGACGAACAGGCCATCAAAAGACAGCGGACCGCCGGCCCCTCCATCCACTTTAAAGCTATGCAGCTCTCCTGGACCTCGCTGGCACTTGTAGGCATCGATAATCATGGAAAGGTAATTGTTTCCTGTCCAGTAAGCCCTGCCTTAGTAGACAGTCAGCCTCCTCAGGTCCTGTATTCCCACAGAACCTTGTAGGATGACTCTTCTCTAGGAGACCACAGGGTCTGTGGACCCTATAGGAAGGTCTCTCTCTGCACGACTAGAGTGTGAGGACCATGTCTGAGGAAAGGAAGGAAACACGCATTTATTAAATGCCTGTTATGTGCCAGGCACTAAGCCAGGTGCTTTACAAATAATTGTGAGGCCAGATTTGAATTCAGGTCTTCCCGACTCCAGGCCCAGCACTCTCTCTGCTGTACCACCTGGCTGCCCATAAGGACATGATCCAGTGATTACTAGACTGTTTTGAAAAGGCCCCTAAAACATAGACTATCTGAGCTGGAAGGGACAGATCTCGAAGCTCATCTACTCCCCCCAACCTCCCATTTTACAAATGAAGAAACTGAGACTCAAAGCAAGCAAGTAGGATTAGAATCCAACCATTCTGACAAGTTTTAACCCAGTGCTCTTTCACCCGTACAACACTCATTCCCTCCTTATTTGTTGAGGGGTGGGATTAAATCACTAACTTGCCTAGTAATGACTCAGGAGCAAGGTTTCTGGGAATTGAATTTATTTAGGTATCCATCCACTTTCAGAGAAGTTGGATGAATAAATAATAAATAAAACAATAACAAAACAATAAAACCCTAAACAAACAAAAAAAAAAGGAAATAGGATGAAAGTCACAGATCAGGTTAATGGTTCTTGATTGTCTAGTTCTGCTGGGACAGGTGGTGCAAGTCCAGGGATTAGGCAGATTCTACTGGAAATGGGGGGGGGGAATCCTCCTGGGGGGCCCAGGAGACTAGGTCAGGTTGGGAGGGGACTTCGTTTAAACCAAAAAACTAAGCTAGAATGGTAGTGAGGCAAAGCATGAAGATGAAAAGGCTGGTTCTCAGAGCTAGGAAGGTAATATATGAGGACGTGACAATTTGTCTGCCCATTTTCCCTAGTGGACAGGGCCTTTGTCTCTGGGCAGGCAGGGCTGGGCCTTCTATGGCCTCTCCTGACTTCCACATACCTCCAGCTCAGTTGTAGGCCCTACGTTTACCGTGTGAAGGTTAAAACTGCTCGTCTCTGTCTCTGTCTCTCTCTTTTTCTCCCTTTCCCTCTGTCTCTCTATCCCAAGTGTATTTATTTGTTGTCTATAAAATGGAGGGCTTACCCTCTCCCGGCCCATTCTAGCTTATTTGAGCTTCTGCTGATGGTCCTTAAACTTAAGCAGGGTGCCATTCAAGTTAGGTTTAAATTATTCAGCCCAGCACTTTCCTCCAAGTCTCCTGCATTGCATGGAGATGGAGAGGTTTGGTTTCATCTTATGTTGGGCTGTAAGAACTGGAAGGAGCTTCCAAGGCCATCTCGTATTCATCCCACGATCCAGAATCCCTCTGACAGCGTCCTCAACAAGAGCTCTGGTGAGGGGAAATCCCCTCCCTCCTGGGACGCAAGCTGCTCTGCTTGGGGAAACCTCAGATCCTTCTATGAAGAAGAAATCTGTCCTTTGGCAACTTGCATTGATCGTAGTTTTGTTGTCAGGAACTAAGCAGAAAAGGTCTAATTCTGTTTTCACATCCTAGCCCTGGAATACTGGGCGGGGGGAGGCAGCTATCTAATTCTCCTCTGTAATTATTCCACAAATTCAGGAAACATTTATTGAGTGCCTACTATATGCAGGGCACTATGCTAGGTGCTGTAAATGCAAAGTCAGCAAGCATTTATGAAGTGCCTGCTACATACCAGGTACTGTGTTAAGAGTTGTAGATACAAGGAAAGGCCAAAGACAGGCCCTGCCCTCAAGGAGGGCAGTCTGATGTACAAACAAGCCAAATACATGGTAAATTGGGGAGAAATCTCAGAGAACGGAAAGACAAAAACTATAGCCCCTGACCTCAAGGAACTTGTGTTCTACTGAGAAATATAACATGCATGTTCACAGTTAAGACTGACACAAAAGATACAGAGTGACTGAGCCTAGGAGGGTCTTCACTGAGCAGGGGACCTCTAAGCTGTGCCTTGGAGAAAGATCAGAGCTGCGGATGGGACGGAGAGGCAGAGAGGAAGGTCATGACCTTTGTGAATGTCTAAGTGTGGCATAGCAGATGGAGCACTGGGCTTGGAGTCAGAAGGACCTGAGTTCAAATCCTTCCCCAGCCACTTACTAGCTTTGTAAGCTGAGGCAAATTACTTTATCTCTCTCCACCTCAGTTTCCTCTTCTCTGGAGTGGGGATAGTAATAGCATCTACCTCCCAGGGTTGTTGTGAAAATCAAGTGAGATAACAAAGTGCTTTGCAAACCTTAAAATGCTTTGTAAATGCTATTGTTATTTTTAATGGTAGCTCATTTTGGTGGAAGCATGACCTAAGGTTGCAGAGCAGGTGGAGCACGGAGCCTTAAATGCTTGGTGGAAGAGTTTGTGTGTTCTTTCAGTGGTAGTGGGGGCCATTGGAAGTTGTGGAGCGGGGAAATGTTATGGGAAGAGCCTCTGCCTTGGGGGCGTTATTTGGGTCAGAGAGAGATGGAGTGGAGAGGAAGGAGATGGGGAGAAGGGAGTCCAGCTAAGAGGTTCTCGCAGTGGTCCAAAGGAGAGCAAAACCTCCCCGTTTCCTTTGTCTTCCTGTGCCTTGTTCACAAGTCACCGATTTCACACCATTGACTCAGAAGAGCTTGTGGTCCATAGGAATTGTTTCATGTGGCCGCATCTCCCCTACCCTTTGTTTGTGAAATTGAATTTTAGAGCTCCGTCCGCTTTGCCCCTTTCAGCCCCTTGCTCTAGTTTGTCAAGGTCTTTTTGGGTCTGGGCTCTGATGTCCAGGTCAACACTTCCTCCTGGCTCTGTGGCAGCTGCTGGTTGGACAAGCCCACTGTCCAGTCTTTCAGGTCTAACCTGTAGCTTCCTGCATGTCACTGACATGCAAAGTTGAACAGAGAGCTGTTCACTGGTTGAGTCACTGCACCAGAGACCATCCTCAGAGTCACCATCACGAAGACTTTGTCAAACGTTCTGCTAAAACCTAAGTATGTTCTATCTGCAGCGTTCTACTGATCTAGTGTATCAGAAAAGGAATTGTGTCTAGTCTGGTATGACCGCTTTCCTGACGAAGCCGTGCTGCTTGTCTATGCCAAGTGCCTTTCTCCTGCGTGCTTATAAGCCGTCCCCCTTAACGCGGTGCTTTGAAAGCTTGCTGGGAGCAGAGTCAGGCCCTCAGGTTTATGGGCTGCAGACTCCCGTCTCCCCTTCTTTGAGAACAGTGACAGTCTTTGCCCTGTCCTGGTCCTGGGGCACCTCTGCCATTGATGAAGACGTTTAGAAGCTCCCTGATGGTGTCTCAGCAATCATCCGTGGACATTTTTTCTAGTTTTCTACGGTGGGCTTTAGCTAAGTCTGGTAGCCTAAAGTAATCAGAGGCAGCTAGCAGCCATATTGCTTTCTGACTCTCTCGAAAAACATGGCTCAAGTTTGCTGTCTCCACACTCACCGAGGGTCCTGCTCTCTGCTGTGACCATTTTAGTTGTCTCCTTTCCAAAGAGCATTTTTCTTGGGAGAAGAAGAATAGCGACCATGCACGTTGCTTCAAGGTGTGCAAAGCACTTTCCAAATAGCATGTTGTTTGATGCTTATCACAGCCCTGGGAGGGAGGTGCTATTATTATTCCCATTTTCACAATGGGTGAGAAAACTGAGGCAGAGAGAAATGAAGTGACTTGTACAGTGTCACAAGTAGTAAGTGATGGAGGCTGGATTTGAACCCAGGTCTTCCTGACTCCAGCCCCGGTGCTCTCTCCACTGAGCCACCAGAAGAACAGAAACAAAAGAAAAGCTGGATGGTGAGGCTGTTGGCTATCGTCTGTTGTCATCTCGTCCACCAGAGCGACGGTCTCTTTGCTTTTTGACGCTTCTTTGTCTCCCCCTTGACTCCAAAGGCTTTTTTCCCTTGGTGTTCTTTCCTGGCCTCAGCCCGATGTGGCCTTGAGGTCTCCTGACACAGTTCCTACAGGGCCTGCTACTTTGGAAAATTCATCTTCAATTGTTTCTCTTCCCTTCCATCTCCCATACAGGGCTTTGTTAAATTAGAGTTTGTTAGGGAATTTGTTATACTTTGACATTGGTCTCTTTAGGCAGCTCCCCTTTGGATGATTTCCTCCTTAGAGTCATTTCTGCTCCAATTTTCTCCTTACCCGAATATCCTGACTTTTTCTGATGCTGACAGATGTTTCCTTCGACCCTTTGGGATGTTATTGCTCTGGGCCTTTCCCTAAGGACGTTCACACAGTGTCCAGAGATCCTGGGCCTTGTAGAGCCTGGTCCTCTTCCCCCTCCCTGGGGTCAGTAGCATTTTCAGAGGCTGGTGGGCAGCCCACTTCAGGAGAGCCCCGAGAACCCCTCTTCTTACATTCACGTGCAGATTCGTCATTGCTAATCACGAAGACAGCTCTGCCCGTTAGTGTCTGTGTGAATGCAGACAGGTCACTTCCGTTCTAGGGGCCTCAGTTTCTTCATACATAAAATTAGGAGGCTGGACAAAATGATCTGTGAAGTCCCTTCTGTTTCTCAGTCTGTGATCCTCTGTCCCCCCGTTCACTGGAACTGACTGCGTATGTCACTCTCATCCCATTTGCTTGCCATTTTACCTCATTCCACATTGCCTGATCCTTTTCAGAAGCTTGTGGTTCTGTCTGGTTTGTTCAGTTGTTTGCCCTCTGGGCTACTCAGCATCTCTCCTGTGCTGGACGGCCTTAGTGGTTCCCTTCACTGCTGCCTTTCTCCGTCGCTCTTGCTTTGCCGGGTTGGTTCCCTACACAGGCTTTGTAGACCATCCTTTCCATTCCATGCTACGTAGACTGCAAACCTTTGCTCTTCCTGTTGTGTTGTGATGCATAGGTTGTCCTGAGTGGCACCATGGAGTCACCATTTCTGCCCTGAGAGTCGCGAGCATCTCCTCTTTAATCATCGTAATGGTGCAGAGGTGGCTGGAGACAATCTGGGCTGCTTTAACTCTTCTGGTCCAGTCTCCAGTTCTGGTGTCTTACCCCAGCAAGTGCCTCAAGTGTATGACCCCTGCTACTTTCTAGATCTCCAGGCCAACCATGCACAGTGTGCCTTGTGAATGCAGTGTCTTCCTGAGCCGACCAGCCCAGGACTACCTTGGCAGATGAAGAATGAGGTGCTAGTCTGTTTACTTGAGATGCCTGCGGTCTCGTAGTGCAGACCTCCCACTCCTTGTTTGATCAGGGTTCACTTGGGTGTGTTTTCTGTTGATGGAATGATAGAGAAGTCTCTTAAAGGAGAAGGTAGGGAAAGATGTCTACGGATAAGGGAGATGTGGGCTCTGCGATATTCCATATAGCAACAACAGTAACTAGCATTTATACAGTGCCTGCTGTGTGCCAGGCACTGGGCTAAGTGCTTTACAGATGTATCTCATTTGATCCTCACAACAGCCCTAGGAGGTAGGTGCTGTTGTAATCTGCATTTGACAGATGAGGAAACAGGCAAACAAAGAGGTCACCTAGCTAGTAAATAAATGTCTGAGGCTGAATTTGAACTCAGGTCTTCCTGACTCCAAACCCAGCACTCTATCCACTGGGCTACCCAGGTGCCATCTTTTTCATATACCCAGTATGAGTCGTGCAGGTCATGAATGGGACAGCCAGAGAAGGTCACATGGTATTGGGCTGCTGCAGTAATAGAAGCATGGTGTCTGAAATGAGGAAGGTACTGTGGTCCTGCTGCCTCTGGCCTGGCCACACCCTCCTGGATCACTGTGCTCGGCTTGGGGGGCCTTGTCTCATGAGGTACCACCATGTCGTGAGAGGATCTGTTGCAGAAGTTGAGATGAAAGAAGACTTTGGGGGGGGGCACATCAGTCTTCAGGCATTTGAGGGGCCACGTGCAGGAAGGAGCGCTTTGTGTGGCTTGGCCCCAAAGGCTGAAAACAGGAGCCTGGCCAATTGTGGCTAACTGCCCCACTGTTCGACCTGCCCAGAAGTGGCTGCCTCCCCACCTTCGGAGGCCATCAGGAGTTCTCCAGGTTATGGGAGAGGAGGTGCTTGTTCCTGGCTGTGCTGGCCCGGATTGCCCTCAGCCCCTGCCAGGGCTGACGTGCTCAGGTTCTGAAAGAGCAGTTTCACTATCTGTAGACAATCCACAAGGGCACCAAGGAAGTGAAACTCTAGCTCATTGGGTGCTGAGGGCACAGAGGGACCCAGATGTTTTAATATTAAATATTTGTTAAAACTGAGGGGTAATGTGGGAATCCTCCTTTTGTATCTTGCTTGGTTAATGAAAGTCTTTCCCAAACATCCTTGTTCACTTTCCTTACTCTGAAGGAAGGTCTAGCTGAACTCTTAACTGTTAAGGGAGGGCCTTTTGTCTCAGGTCATCCTTCAGTTGTGTGTTACTAACTTGCTGTGTGACCTTGGACAAGTAACTGAATGTCTCTGATCCTACCTCATAGAGTTGTGATCACCTTTATAATTTACTGTCAAGCCTGGTCAAGTCAGGTGCTTTATAAACACCTACTGTGTGCCGGGTACTGTGCACAGCCCTGGGAAGGCTAAGGATGGTCCCTGCCTTCGAGGGGCTCACAGTCCAGTGGGACACCAACATGCCAACACAGACAAGACATATACGCAGGATGTTTTCTGTAGCACTTAAAATTCACAGAACACTTTGCTCAGGACAGTTTGTGAGGTGAGTTAGTGTAAGTCATATTGTACCCATATTATGGGTGAAGAAACTGAGGTGTATAAAGGCTAAACCAAGGCTATTGAGTGTAAGGACCAGTCTTCAGATCAGGCCTTCTGCCCTTTCCAAGGCATGGCCTCTTCTGCTTCTGCACGTCCCAGATGGTGCTGCACGAATATCAGGAGAATGAGTAAAGGCTCTAACGGAGGTTTTGTCTTCTCCCGTTAGCTGAGCATGCTCCGCATCTCACCCTCCATGGGCCACGCCCTGGACATGAACATGTCCTTGCGCCATCTGCTCTTCCTGCTGGAGTACTGCATGGTGACAGGCTATGACTGGTGGGACATCCTGCTGCACGTGCAGCCCAACATGGTGCAGAACCTGGTGGAAAAGCTCCACGAGGAGTACATGCGTCAGAATGCCGCGCTGCAGCAGGTGAGCGGCTCTGTGGGGCCCCGGGCCTGGGCGTGAGATGCAGGGGGCGTCCAGATTCCAGCAGACCTCCTGGAGCGCTTTGTTGGTCACCCAGCTGACCTTTGTGGGATTGAGTTTCGAGGATGGTGGTTAGCATACCAACCTGGGAGGCTATTCACTAAATGTTCATGGATCCCTGAAATCTCTTTGTGGTCTGGATGACTGCTAAGTTTTTTTTTCCAGCTTATCTATTGCACATTCTATGTAGGTTCATGGAAAGATAAGGATATTCACTACTCTAGTGCAGGGGATGCTGGACCTTTTTAGTGACCTGCCCATGATAGTAATGTTTTGGGAGCTTCATCACTTCATCTGTGGATCTGGTTTTTCTGGAAGTACCTTGTGACAGTGTGACTCAGTCTGGACATCACTGGTATGAGTCATTAAGAATTCAGAGACTGGTTTTCACAGACATTCTTCTTATGGGAAAGTTGTAAACATTTTATAGAATTTTAGAGCTAGAAGGGATCTTGGTCATGTCCAGATGCTCTAAATGGAAGCTTTTTTGCCACCGGCTTGGGATGGTGTCCAGAACTGGATTAAATGACTTTTGAAATCCTTTCCCATTTTGAATTTCTCTGAACTCCTTCAAAGAAGGGATTTAATTTTACAGAAGAAATTGAGGGACAGAGAGGGCAACAGGCTTGCCCAAGGTGAGTTGGTGAGACAGAGCAGGGGCTTGAGCCCAGGTCTTTTAATTGGATTGAATTCGATTAATTTAGGTCTCTTCCCATTGTTGCCTGCTGAGGAGCACCACTGATGGGGGCTCATCACCTGCTCTGTGTGGTGCATGGTGCTCGTTCCTGCATGTGAAGCAGGGAGATAGAGAAATAAATAAGACACAGCTCCTGCCTTCATTAAGCTTGCAGTCTAGTCAAGAAGATAAGCCATGTCTACACATCTTATTTGTACAAATTAGACTGTGATCATTGCACATAGGAATTTCAGGCTGCTATGCGAGCTGATGAGGGAGAGATCCCTGTGGGCACGGGGATGTTGGAAAGATGTGTTTGAGCCTTAAACAACACAGTTACACTCTCTGCAGTCATCATTGGGGCCTGCATTTATGAAGGGGTGGTAGCTGCGGGAGAGCACATTGTCGGTTATTTTAATGTAGCTGCTGCTGCGTGGGGCGGTCAGGACCGTGTAGCTGGGCTTCATTCTCAGTCCTTCCAGAGACAAGTGGGCTTAGTAGAGCTGCCCATTTGTTACCTCTGCCCTACCCCAGGCTAGTAGACGGTCATCCCTCCTGCTTCTGACTGGATTGCCGAGGCACCTGGGCAGGATGGCTGCTGTTGTCATCAGACACCTCATTTCAGGAAACATTAAGAGCCAGCATCTTTAATTCAATAGAATTGGTTTCCTTCTCTAATATTGTGCTGAGGACTTTGGCTCTGAGGTTACCAAGACAGGCCTAAACCCAGTTCTCCTACAGGAAAGGACAATGTGCATAGATAACCCTGATAAGCAGGTGCTTGAATAATTAATACTGAATAATGAATGGGAAATGTTTGAAGGGGAGGAGGGGCAGTGTCAGGGAAGGGAGGCGGTATAAAAGCTGGGCTTTGAAGGAAGGGAGGGATTTCGTCATCCAGAAATAAAGAGAATGATCCGTTCGGTCCCTGGGGTGAGAGGGTGAAGAGTAATGCAGAGAGTCCATGGAGGGAGCGTGTCTGATGAGGGCAGGGCCAGATGGTACAGAGACTTGGCTGCTAAAGTCCCAAGGGACACCCACAGCTGGGGCCTTTCCACCTGGAGGCCTGGGTCTGTTTAGTCAGAAGAGTTGCCCTGCTTCTGGCCCTGCCACCCACTCACTTAGGCCCTTCTCAGTCTTGTGCTCCAACATCTTCTGTGTGCACCTGTTGGCCAGGTGCTCTCCACTCGGATCGTGGCCATGAAAGCTTCCCTCTGTAAGCTTTCCTCCTGCACTGTGGCCCGGGTCTGTGATTACCATGCCAAGCTCTTCCTGATCGCCATCAGCTCCACCCTGAAGTCACTGTTGCGGCCTCACTTCCTGAACACTCCAGACAAGAGCCCCGGAGACCGGCTGACTGAAATCTGCACCAAGATCACCGACGTAGGTAGGGCTCACGCCGGGTGCCCTTTCTCACCTCGTCATCTGTGTCCTTCCCAAGAGGACTGTGATTATTAGAGTGGGTATAGTGCTTTAGACTTTTATAAACTACAAATCATCTTGTGATTGCATATTGATTATTTCACATCGAATTTTCCCTTTTGACAAAGAAAAATAGTTAAGCAAAAACATCCACTCAGTACAATAACCACATCTGAACAGGTATGCAGCATTCTGTACCCATTGTCCCCCACCTTTGCTAAGGAGAGAGAGGGATGTCTCCTCTTTTCTTCTGGATAGGGGCTGGTCCTTATGTTGATTCAGAATTCGGCTTCATTTTGGTGTTCTCATCATCATGTGTATTGTTCAAAGACTCCCCCCATTTCCCTGGCTTCCTTGTGTTCCTCACCCCTTATTGCACAGTGACGCTCTGTGACGTTCATGGAGCAGACATTCATTGTTCAGCCATTCCCCAGGCGGCAGGTGCCCACTCTGCTTCCAGTTCTGTGCCATCATAAAAAGGACTGCTGTGCCTGGTTTGGGGCCATTCTCAGGGTATGAGTCTAGAAGTGGAAATGCTGAATCAGAGGGGGTGAACAGCATGTTCACTTTTCTCACCTAATTCTGAATTTGTTTTCCAGAACAGCTGGGTTGGCTCATAGCTCCACCAGCAGCATATTGGGTTGCCTGTTTTCCCACAGCCCCTCCAGGCCCCCATGTGCAGTTTTTGTCATCCTTGCTGATTGGCTGTCCCCCAGAGTCTTTTCACGTTGCACTGCCTCTCGTTGATGGGATAACACTTTATTAGGCACAGAGCCCATCTCATCCCCTCCTTCCTCCAGGTCGAGAGATTGGCAAAGAGGAGTTAAGAAACTCGATCTCCAAACCTAGTCAGGGTGTCTTCGTGGTAGACCAGAGTGTTGCAGAGGCCCATGTGGGAAAGCAGCCTCACACCCACTACACTCAGACAGGGACTCCTGCAGCCAGAAGGGGGGCCGTGGCAGTTGGGGTGAGTGGGTAGTCACATCAGGAGTGGACGTCTGGAAAGGCTGGCTCCCCAGAGGAAGCCGCGCTCCAGCAGAGACAAGCAAGGTGGCCCCTGGAGGCCTTGGCTCTGTGTGCTCAGGGCCCTTACAGATGGGGTCTTTTATGTTCTAAGGGCAGTTCCACGGTTTAAATCTGTGCATTGTTTTGATTATAGATATTGACAAGGTGATGATCAACCTGAAGACAGAAGAGTTTGTGTTGGAGATGACGACCCTGCAGTCCCTGCAACAGCTCATCCAGTGGGTGGGAGACTTTGTGCTGTACCTCTTGGCCAGCTTGCCCAACCAGGTGAGGATCTCCTCGCTTCCCCTGCCATCTGCCAAGGCGGACAGAAGGTCAGGAGGTTGTGCGAGCCTGGCGTCTCCTCCTCTCCCCTTCCTTCTACACTTGGTGCTTTTACCATCATGGTGGCATAGGACGGCTTCAACTGACATGTTTTCAGTGCTTTATGGTTATAGAGCTTCTTCACATCTATTTTCTTTGAAAAAAATTTTTCTAGTTAACAAGGATTTATTTTTTTCTCTTTCATACCTTCCCTCCCCCACTTGAAAAAAGAAAAAGAAAAACAAAGCCTCTGTCACAAATATGAATAATCAAGCAAAACAAATTTCTACATTGGCCACATCCAAAAGAAATGTTTTGGGTGCACCGGCCCTGAAGTCAGGAGGACCTGAGTTCAAATTTGGCCTCAGACCAAACACTTGACACTTACTAGCTGTGTGACCCTGGGCAAGTCACTTAACCCCAATTGCCTAAAAAAACAAAAACAAAAAAAAACGTTTTGTCCTGCACCTTGAGTCCATCATCTCTCTGTCAGGAGGTGGGTATCACGCTACGTTTTCTGTGCTCTGGAGTCATGGCTGGTCATTACATAGATCAGAGTTCTTAAGTCTTTCTATGGTCTGGTTCTGCTCACTTCACTCTGTGTCAGTTCACACAGGTCTTCCCAGGTTTCTCTGACATCATCCCTTTTGTATTTCCTATGGTACAGTGGTATTCCCTCACGTTCATAAACCGTGTCTTGTTCAGCTGTTCTCTGGTTGTTGGGGACCCCTCCCCGCTTCCCTTACAGTTCCTTACCACTACAAAAAGAGCAGCTATAAACACTTTGGTATGTGTGGATCCTTTCCCTCTTTCTTTGATCTCTTTGGGGGTTTAAACTTAGTAAGGCTTCATATGTATTGCCATATGAATACATATTCATATGTGGCGTTCCTTCACCTGTTCTGTCTCACAGCAGACTGGCCTGCTGGCTGCCCTCTCCCACCCCCTGCTATTGGATGGGCCCTCTACTCCCTAACTCCCCAAGTCCCCTCCCTGTCCCCCCACCTGACACTTTACCTCCTCGTCTCCACCTCTCAGAATCCCGAGTTCCCCTCAGGATGCTTTCACTGGTCCTTGCATTCGTTAGGGTTTCTGTCCTTCATGATTACTTTGTATTTACTTTGAATGTATTTTATATTTTCTTATCAATGTATAATGTTGTCTCTCCCCAGTAGAATGGAAGCTCCTTGAGGGCAGGTAACTCTTTTGGTTTTTTTTGACCTTTGTATCTGCAGCACCTAGTATGATGCTTGGCACATAGTGGATACATGAGTCCTTGTTGAATTAAATTTCCAACCCTCCTAGACCCCCTTGTTTTGCAAAAGGCCCTCCTCTCTGTTGCTCATCCATTCTCCCACAGTCACGGGTGCCTATCACAGCATGGCCAGCTTTCTTCTTCTCTGTCATAGATGGAGGTGGAGTGATCATCTGAAGTTGCTCCATGTCATTGAGATTTGGGTTCAGAATAGCGATTCCCTTGTCCTCAGACAAGCCAGGAGCTTAGAGCAAGAATGAGGTGGTCTTCTTCTGGCCGAGAGTGCCCCACTCCACCAGATCCATCATAAGGGTGACATCTCTGCAGAATTCCTCATCTGCTTCTGCCTTTTCTCCAGGGGGTCTTGATGGCATGTAAGAATGGAAGGAAGGCAAAACAGGTTTCTTCCCAAGAGCCTCCCTTCTTAACATAGAATGCTACCCTGCCCCCCCCTTTTCTTACCTGTTGGGCTCCTTGAAGAAGATATGCGTGTCCACAGTGATGCTCCAGGTTACATTTGTCTCCACACACTGATCTTTGGCTCACGTTGCCTTTTAGCTATCCTTTGTGCTTTTGTCTGGGGTGGCATCTGAGGTTGTGGGTTTTATTGCTGCCTCTTGGATTCTGTCTCGTTTGTCACCACATGAGTTGCCAGGCATGGGTGATTTCACCTACCCAGGTCTGACAGGTCTTGGGAAGTTCTCTGCCATGTCTCAGATATAGGCCTCTCAGTCTCTCAGGCCAACAAAGGCTGTCTTAGCCCCCTTCAGCAGGGAGTCACCAACCACCACTATCTATCCACTCCCAAAAGGGGAGTGACCGGGTGAAAGCAGGGTATCAGAGAGATTCACAGCTCACATTGCTTTTTCAATCCCACCAGGGCTCTCCTGTCCGTCCGGGCCACAGCTTTCTGCGCGACGGGGCTTCCCTGGGCACGCTTCGAGAATTGATGGTCGTTATTAGAATCTGGGGCCTGTTGAAACCGAGCTGCCTGCCCATTTACACGGCCACCTCTGACACCCAGGACAGCATGTCTCTCCTCTTCCGGCTCCTGACAAAACTCTGGCTCTGCTGTAAGCAACACCATGAGACTGGGAGACTCTTCTCTCTGAGGCTGGGGAGGTGGGAGGATTAGTGACGTCATGGCCCAGCAAGCTGAGGGGAAATGACATCCAGCGCTGGCTTAGTCTGCGACTCTGAGAAAGCCACTGGAGCTTCACTGGTCACATGTTCCTTGTGTCTGAAGAGAAACGTGGCAGATGGTGGTGTTTGTCAAATGCGTTTGACGTGGGGCTGGTTGAGCTTTTTAAGAACAAGTATAATCGTAGAAAGTTAAAGCCAGCTGGGACCTCCGAAGCCACAATGTTCAGAGTTAGAACAGATCACACTGCACAGGATGATGATAACCAGCATTTAAATAGCCCTGAGACCTTTTACAAGTGTCATTTTATCACAACAACCCAGTGAGGAGGTGCCATTGTGATCCCCATTTTACGACAAAGGTGAAGTGTTTTGCCCAGGGTCACACAGCTAGCCGGTGTGTCAGGTAGGGTCCAGGCTCGGGTCCTCCCAGCTCCGAGGGCAGCCTTCTCCCCGCCTGGCTGCCTCCTGCACAGTTAGGAGATGGTGGTCACACACGACAGTCAGGATCCCAAAAGATCTCAGCTGGCTAAAAGCATGGACTCAGTCAAATAATATGAACTTCAGTACAGATAAATGTTAAATCCATAGCTGCCCAGATGCAGGATGGGGGATGTGGGACTAGGCCTCGGGTCCTGGGGAAGAGAGCCAGCATCTCTGGGGGCGCTGTAAGTTTCCTTGAAGTCAGCAGCATCCTGGGGTGGCCGCAGAGAGGCCAGGGCTAGAAGGGTATCAGGCCCTTCTCCAGAGGCTTGTCGCCCTCAGTTCTGGGCATCCTAGTTTAGAAGGCCATCAGTCAGCTGTAGCGTGCCCACAGGAGGCCAGCCAGGGTGGTGAAGGGCCTTGTGATGGGCCTGCACAAGGATTGGCTAAGACCAGGCAGGCCTTGCCTAGAGAAGAGAAGACTTGGGTGGGATGGTCTGGCAGGTGGATGGGTCATCGTCAGGTGGAGGGTCTAGACCTGGCTTGCTTTGCAGAAGGTTAGGCCCAATTTCCCAACAATTAGAATTTTCCCAAAGTGGAATGAGCTGCCCCAAGAAGTCATAAATTCCCTGTCCCTGGAGCAGAAGCTGTTACCACAGGGCTTCCTCTTCAGGTGGGTGGGAATGTCAGGGCTGGCATCGTCACACTGGCAGGGACCTAGGAGAGCCTCTGAAATGATGGAGAGTCAGGGGGGAGGGGCAGTGACTCGTCTAAGGTCACGTAGGTGGCAGAATCAGCATCTTCATAGAGGGAGAGTTCTGAAATCAAGGTGAGACCTGGAGACTAGAATGGCAGAGCCTGAAGGGGCTTGAGAGCCAAGGCTTTGGGGAATTGTTAGGTCAGCCCCTCATTTTGTGGACCCCAGAAGGGAGCAAACTTGCTCAAGTCAGTGTCAGGGTCAGTCTCTGGATCACGTAAATGAATGAAAGCATTTATTAAACGCTTACTGTGTGCCAGGCACGGTACTGATGGCTGGGGCTACAGGTGCAAGCAAGCAACACGGTCCCTGCCCTCAAAGGACTTCCATCTCATGGGAGAAGACAGTGCATTAAGGGAGCCGGGGGTGCATGTCATGACATGGTGTGTCCAGGAAACATCATGGAGACCCTGTGGGCAGGATAAGGTGGCAGCTCCTTCCTGGAGCCCAAGGACCCAGGGCAGGGGGAGGAGGAGGGTGGCCTGGTATGGGGGTGTCTAGCAGGAGCAGAAGCATCACAGAGCATTCGATCGGTGCCTGACGTTGGGGTGGGCTCGGGAGAACGCTTCTCCCCACTCCCCTAGCCCCTGGCTCGTTCTTCTGTCTCTGGGGGGACTCTGCTGGGCATCGCACAGCAAAGGGAGGCACTTAGGGTGGCGCCTGGGGATGTGGAGGTACAGATTCTTGGGGTGCTGCGGAAGGACAGCTCTGCCTGGGTCACAAAGCCCTGCTTTCCTCCCCCCCCCCCCCACCGCTGCCGCTTCTGCTAACAGGTCCAGCACCAGAGCCCCATCTCCTCACAGGCCGGGCGAGGAAGTTCGTGCTTCCTGCCATAACCCATCTCTCCCTTCTCCAGGTCGGGATGAGAACCACCCCTCGGAGCCCGATGAGACCCTCATCGATGAGTGCTGTCTCCTCCCGAGCCAGCTGCTCATTCCCAACCTAGACTGGCTGCCCATCAGTGACGGCATCATCAGCAAACTCCAGAGCAAGCAGCTGGTGCGGCTCCAATTCGGGAAGGCTCCCGGGCTGCTCGGCTACGCCGGCACGCCGCCCTTTGAGGTCCTTGCCAGGTAGGGGCTTGCAGAGGTGGTGGCCTCACCTGGGGACCCCTGGGGAGAAGCGAGTGAATGTGTTCTGTGTGACTGCGGGGGCTGGGGCGTGCTCAGGTGACAGCAGGGAGATTAGGAGGAGTGTGCTGCCCCCAGCGCCGTCTGCAGACGAGCAGGCCATGCGGGAGGACTCCCAGCATCCCATGATTCCTGCAGGCCGGGAGCCCCCTGCGCAGCGTCCGTGGCAGCTTGGGCACCCAGCGCAGGGCCGGAGTTCCCCAGCACCGCAGGCGGCCCAGCACACTGCGTGCAGCTTGTGGGGAAGAAGGCTTTCCTTCAGTTGAGCCGACGTCTGCAGAGCAGGGACGCTGGAGGGCGGGTGTGCTGACCCAGAGGTTCTGTTTCCATAACTGTATTTCAGTGTAACTGGTTTCTTTCAGAATCCCACATATTTCATTTTGTGCATTTAAACGCATGATCCTGAGAAAGGGGACGGAGCCTCAGCTTCCCCAGACTAAGAGGCTGAGAACCTCTGCCGTCGAGGTTCAAGCTCTGGGACAGTCTGGGATTTCAGTGGAGGGCCTGGGGTGGGTCACTTCTCCCTTCTCTGCCTCAGTTTCCCCAAATGTATGAAGAAGGGCATGATGCTGGCATTCCCAGAGAGCTTTTTAGAGGCCTCTGGAAAGAGGTAGAAGGAGTGGGGGTGGGAGTGTTAAGCACTTACTATGTGCCAGGCACTGTGATTGGTGCTGTACAAATATGACATCATTTGGTCCTGTTTTTGTTATTGTCGTTGTCCTCGCCATTCCGAGGAGCACGCCTCCAGACCCTTCCTGTGGACCTGCTCCCCATTTTCCCTGATTCTCGTTATCTTTCTGTGTTCAGAGCCCCTGGGCAGGCGAAGATCGACCACCTCAGGAGGCTGCACTTGGGGGCGTACCCCACTGAGGAATGCAAATCCTGTACCAGGTGAGTCCCCGGGAGCCCAGGGCTGGGCTGGAATCCTGAGAGCCATAATCCCACCCCGGCACACGGGGGTCAGCGAGACCTGGGTTTGAATTCCCCCTGAAGTTACTAGTTGTATGAGCACAGGCAGTCCTTCCCGCCCAGGATCAGGTGAGATCTGTAGGGACCAGTGGCCCCCCACTGTCAGGCTCTCCGCTTATTGTTGTTGTGACTTCCCTTCTGCCTGCCCCGGGCCGCCCTCTCCATTTTCAGACACTTCTAGGAGAAGGGGCGCACTCTGGCTGCTTGTATCTTGCCCCCTTGATCTCTTGATCTCTTGATCTCTGACCTTGTGGAGTGGAGTGGGCCTTCGCCACCGTCCGTGCCCCCGGGCCCTTCTCTTCCTCAGCCTGCCCCCACGTTGTTAGAAGGCACAATGACAGGTCAGATTTCTGTAGCACCTTGAAGCCTTCCAAGGGCTTTTCCTGCTGCTGGGAGGTGTCGAATGCAGACAGTATTGCTCCAGTTTTGCGGATGGGAAAACTGAAAGCTTCAGCATCTTACTTCCGGGTGCAGCCGTGATCTGAAGCTGACGCAGCTCTGCCAGTTGCACCGAGCCACGCGCCCTCTGTTAGCGGTGCCCTTCATTTCTGTCCCAACCCCACCCTTCCTGGGGCCGGCCCCCAGGTTCTCATCCTGCTGCCTTCCCTTCCCTCTCCCAGGTGTGGCTGTGTCACCGTGCTCAGGTCCCCCCACAAGGCCACGGCGGTGAAGCAGTGGGAACAGCGCTGGACCAAGAACTGTTTGTGTGGGGGCCTGTGGCGCAGAATGCCCGCCAGCTACTCATGAGCACGCCCCCGGGCAGGGGCCCTTTGTGGAGTCTGCGGACAGCATCTCTCAGCCTGGCGTCTTGTAGATATGTTTGTAATGTGCTCTGTAAAAAAAAATCCCTGTGGGATTTCAAATCTTTCTCCCTGATGTCCTGGGCCAGTGTTGGTCATGCTTCAGTCAAGAACACCTCCCTTCCCCTCCCCTCCCTTCCCCCAATAGAAAAGAAAACTTCTGCTTTGGTGAAACTGAAGTGAGGGGAAGGAGGGAGCCCATCCATGACCCAGATGCTGCCCTCGGTGTAGAGGGGCTCGGGGCCTCCTAGAGCCCAGGCTGTCTCTGCTGCACCGTGCTGGGTGACTTTGGGGGAGTGACTCCCCCTTTCTGGGCCTGAGTTTTCTCATCCACAAAGTGAGGATTTGGACTAGGTAGTCTATGAAGGTCTTGGTTAGTAGGCTGAGGTCATAGGATCATGGGAAGGTGTCGGCCCAGTGTTCTCTGTGCTGAGGTCCTTCCCGGCTCTGGTCTTATGGGTTCTGAGCGCTCTCCCCGCTCTGGTAGCCTCTTCAAGGACCAAACGTTCTCCATCCGTGTGGAAGGACGGTCTTTGAGAGCAGACTCCTCTCAGATCTGGAGCTGGCAGGGGCCCCGGAAGCTGTCTCTCCTACCCGTCTCATTTTACAAATAAGGACTTGGAGACAAAGGGAGGAATACATGTCAGAGGTGGGGTTAGAGCCCAGGGCCAGCCCCATGCGTGCCACCACTGGTGTCGATGAGAGGCGGGCAGGACCTGCTTTGTCTTGGAAGAACTCATTTCCCCGTGGTTCTGAGTACAGGGCTCTCTCTCTGAAAGAATTTCATTCCAAAACTTTTTGTCCCTGATAAAGGATAAGATAATGATAGCGCTTACTTAAGGTTTAGGACGGCTGGTAGAATCATACCACGCTGGCCAATTTCTTCTGCAGCATTTCTTGCATTTAAGATGTCCTGAGAGGCGGCACAGCATCATGGCTAGTGAGCTAGCCTCAGAGCCAGGAAGACCTGGGTTCAGATCCTGACTGACATGTGCTGGCCAGATGACCCTGGACGAGTCACTGACCTCCTCCTTCAGTGACCCAGGCAGCTCTATGAGGGGCGGAGCTGGTGCCATCAGCATTAGGAGGGGGAGCTCCCTCACTTTGAATTCGCCATGCTAGTGAAATCACAATGGCGATCTTCTCCCAACATATTGTCTAGGCAGTTCAAGAGACAGTTATTAATCTCCTGCTGTGTACCAAACATGGGGCTAGGCACTAAAGATGTGTTGGAGCCCGGCCACGCTGTTGGGAGACTGTCCTCCCATTGTCCTCATCCATTGGCCTTCTGAACCTTCTGGTGTCATGGGCCTCCTTGGCCATCAGTCCGATGACACCAAATACGGTAGTGTCTATCTGTGTGTGTATATGTGAATATATGCATACGGACACATAGAATATTTCTTTTTTTTTTTTTTTGGCTAGGCAGTGGGGTTAAGTGACTTGCCTAGGGTCACACAGCTAGTAAGTGTTATGTGTCTGAGGTCAGATTTGAACTCGGGTCCTTCTGAATCCAGGGTCGGTGCTCTATCCACTGCACCACCTAACTACCCCTGAATATTTATCTTTTTTAAAGAAGTTCACCCAGAAGAAGCTCAGCCTTAAAGTTTCATTCTGTCACCCTCCTCCCAGCAACAAGCCAGCCCTCCCTGTTAGTGGCACCTAAGGAGCGCTGAGTTCCCGGCCCACATAGAACTACTTTCCCACTTATGTCTCAGCATCCAGGGGACAAGCCCTTGATCCCAAGGTTCAGTCCCTCGCTCTCCAGGAGATTGCATCCCACTTGGGTCAATGAGAGCATCTGCCGTCCCTGAAACCCTGCCGGCGGCTCCTGCGTGGCTGTGGAGGTGAAGACCTTGCAGGCTCTGTGCGCTTCTCTTCCTGTCCTGGGGGAGGTCACTGGGGGCTTGGCCACAGCTCCCTGACCCTTGGACAGACATGCTCCAGATCTGCTCCTCTCCCTGCCAGGCTCTTCAGGGGAGGATCACCAAAGGCTCACATTAGCCATGAGGGCTCTCCACCACCTGCTGGGGAAAACTATGTTCTAATTCAGCAAACTCGATTGGAAACAAAAGGAAAGGGGAGCAGACCAAAGCGGGCTTGCTCTGAAGCTGCTGGGGATGTGGACGAGACTATAGAAAACTGTCTGTCTCTTGAGGGGGACTCTAGGAAACGAGGCGAAATTGTTTGTGCAGATTAGGGGCCAGTGAATGATAACCTGGCTGATGAGCGCCTGTTCTGTACATACAGCGCCTGCTGCCAGGTGCTGAAGGACAAAAAGGTAAAACCTGGAATCCCAGAACGTAAGCACTCTGGATTCAGTCAGAGGGCCACCCTTGAGGGCCTACAGGGCCACCCTTGAGGACCTAGAGGGCTACATGTGGCCTCAGGGTGGCAGGTTCCCCAGCCCTGGTCTAAAATGTCAGACCCAGGTGGGGCCTTCACCCCAAGTTTCTTCAGTTGAGCACAGGTCAAGCTCCTTCGCCATCATGGTTGCCTACCTCTGGATGCTGCAACTTTTAATTAAAAAAAAAAGTTCTTAAGTTACCCTTTTTATTTTGTTACCCTATTTTATCCTTGACAAATGTCAACTAACACGGACATTTTTTCTATACAAAATACAACAGAAGGCAGCTGCGTATAGAACCGTGAGTCTCCACTATGTATAGCTCATTTGTAAAATAGACATTTCAAACGTTATATGGTGGTTCCAACACTGCCCTGCTTGTGTGTGTCTTCCTTTTGTAAGTGTCACTTTCCCCCTCCTCTTTTCCTCTAACTCTTCCTCCAACCCCCTCCCCCCAAAGTCCTCATGTAGAACAAATGTACACACTGTTTGAACATGCACTATGCCCCCTAGGGAGTCGCCTTTCTGCCCGCAGTGGGAGGCAGGCTTCATCAGTCATACGGAGTTCTTCCTGATGGGGCCTTTCATTGGTCACTGATCCACTGGTTGGTTCTGTGTTGCTTACTCCCACTGGTAATACCCACTGTGTTGCCTTTTGGATGACTCATAAGTAATTCTTTGGACATTTTGTATTTCATGAGTCATGGCCATACACCATAATCAGAAAATTGTTGATTTAAAAAGATGAGTGTTTCACAGAGGAGCTTGGGGTTATTAAAAAACACTGGGAAATTTCCAGGCAGTCCAACCCGTTCCCTTCCTAATCAATTCTGGGCCCAGTTTCTTGTTCATTCAGATGTTCAAAAGTATCTGAAAAAGGGGGAGATGACAAACACGCAGGAAAAATCATGGACCTTAATTACCTCCCCCCACCCAAAGCAACTGAAAGAATATCAGGTTTGCATCAGTAATTGCCACTCACGTGTTTACTTTCTGTATAAAATATTAATAAGAAGAATCTGCTCACACGTTGGGTGCATCCATGATGAAGGTGTAACCTGGCTTTCAAGCCGGGGGTATCTTGTATGCTGCTGCTTGGCTGTGATGCTGGCTTGGTTGGGAGCATGATAAAAACCCTACATGACTTTGTGAAGGGTGCAAAATTAGAGGGAGAGACTTTAGAGGAAAAAAAAGACTTTGGGAAATAGCAGACATATAGAGGAGCCAGTGCCTCAACCTCTACTTGATTTGTAGGCTTACCTCCGTAGAGACTCTGGAGAATTTAACCAGGAGTAGCAGTGGGGGTAAGATCTGAGTCCTTTCTCTTCTTCTAAGAGGTATCTCACTTCTAATGGGGACATACTTTTACTCTCTATTTTCTGATATATTTTATTCTGCACAACATCCCAGATTTCTGTTTGCTAGCTGCTTGGATATCTAATTATTCACCATTTGTGATGGTCTTTTATGTAACATTTTTTTTTTTTTTGATGTTTTGTGTGAGGCAATCAGGGTTAAGTGACTTGCCCAGGGTCACACAGCTAGTAAGTGTCGAGTGTCTGAGGCTGGATTTGAACTCAGGTCCTCCTGACTCCAAGGCTCTATCCATTGTGCCACCTAGCTGCCCCTATGTAACATGTATTTGAAACAAAAAGGACAAACCAGTGGATATAAGCTTGGGGTACCCTCCCCCTCTTTATGAGATAGCCAAGAAAGCAGCTTAAACAAACAAAAAAAAATCACGTTCCTAGACCAGAAATATTTTGAGAGGCAGACAGGTATAATTCTAGATAAGTACCCCTTCTCAGAAGAGAACGGTTTCTAGTCACAGGGCTCGTTTTCTGGCTCAGCAGACAAGACTTGAACTTTCTCTAGAAAGGGGTGGGCAAGATTCCAGAGCTATCCATGGGTGTTTCCCTGTGAGCTATATTTAAAGAATTCATGCTGACATATACATCTCACATGGGACATACCTTACAAAGGTATACAAAGGCAATAGGCAGGCTTTCACAAACCATATTAAACCAAAACAGATCTTTACAGTTACAGCATTAACTGAAAGGCACAGAGAATATGTAGTCTCACTACCATTACTGTTGGCTTTAAAAAGCATTTGATTTGATAGAACAAAATGTTTTCTTAAAAATGTTCATCCAATTAAGTGTCCCCCATGCATATGTTATAAGCGTACAAGGTTCTTAGAAAGATATAAAACAGAGTTGACTTTTGAGCCATCCCTAAGCTATAACCAAGACCCTTCATGCTGCTAGGATTGCATCAGCTAGAACACCAGTCTGCCTCTGAAGTTGCTTCACTGAACTGTTGCTGTCTGTTGAGATTCTCATTAACTGCTACCATCTGGCTCCTAAGCTGCATCCTCTTTGCAAGAA
Source organism: Vombatus ursinus (assembly GCF_900497805.2). Lineage (NCBI taxonomy): Eukaryota > Metazoa > Chordata > Mammalia > Diprotodontia > Vombatidae > Vombatus > Vombatus ursinus. The sequence goes on from NW_020954739.1 coordinate 518,979, forward strand.
ATATTTACAGTTCTTTTGGGAGACAGCCTGTGCCTCGCACTATTTTAGCTCTTTTGTGAGTTAGGCCTGCAGCTGAACCCAGTTAGCACATCAAAGAGTCTCTCAGGACAAGTCTGTCTTTGTAGCCTTTTTCCATCTCAGTGGTGACTCCTCCAGGCTGCTTACTATTTGAGTTGGGATGAGTATGTAATATTCACTCTGGGGTTACTCTCCCAACCTACACTTGCACTTGAGGATTGTGTCCTCAGAAGGACAGCTGCTACTTTGGGTTCTAGGGGTAACCCTTCTTGGCCATACTTTTTTTTCCTATTAGGCAATCGAAAATTTAATAATAAAGATACTATTTGTGACATGGTCAAATATACTTGTTGGCCATACTTTTGACACTGGTTCCTGAGCCCCCATGAGTGTGCTTCCTATTAGTAATCAGCCAATAGATGCAATTAAGTTTCAGAGGAATTGCTAAGATTGTATAGCAAGAACAATAGGTACAGAACAGTCCCTTCAAAGCTTCTCCCAAATATATGCAGTGGAAAGAGTGGACTCATCCTTGAATACAATGGTAGTAAGGCACCTTTGTAGGATACCCAACTGGCAAGGAATAACTTATCTAGTTACTGTCTTAAGTATTGGGCAATACTTAACCTAGCATTGTCCTTAAGTCCATAGCTAGCGCTCCTCAGTACTATAAGGGACCACATACCATGAAGCTGTTTCTTCACTAAAGTGATTATCTTTTGGCATCCATTTGTCCTTGGTGTGTTTCTCAGTTCTTGATTCAGATGCTTCCCTCACCGCCGGCAGCCACTCTTGGACGCCCGCTGCTCCGTCAGTAAATAGTATTGCTGCAGCAGTCGAAACTCTTTGAAACTCATAAGCTTGTTGGCTGGCCACATCCGCCTCAAGGCTGCTGCTCTGTCACCTGTCCATGGAAGGAGATACAAAAGACAACCCAAGCCCAAGCTCAGAATTTCCTAGCGGGACACAGGCACTAGCTGCTGTGTGCACCAGCAGCGTGAAGGCTAGGTAAAGGAGAATGGGACCCGTTGGCTGTCCCCTACTGGTTTGAAGTGCCAGGCCTGCCTCACTCACTACTGAAAAGGAAGGTCTTTGAGAGCCCCAAAACTTGCTTTTGTAAAGCCCTTGGGTCATCAGCTCTTCCAGCTCAGCAGCCTATCTGTGGGAAGAGTGGCGTCATGCTTAGGAGTATGGTTGTTGTTTGTCCTTCCTTTTCAAAGAGGACCGTGACATCAGAAAGATGATGCCATGACATGGAAGTGAATTGGATTTAAGTGAGGGAGGGCTGTGAAAGTCACCAGCCTTACTTTGTCCTCCAGATCTGTCTGGGTCCGGTGGCCAGATATAGGGCAGGACAACTAGAGATGGCCCAGGATAGTAGTATAATGTTGAAGAGGAAAACGTGGGGTAGGTGAGTGGCAAGAGACAACTCACCTCTCTGGGTCCGTAGTACAACCCCTCAGGCATGCATAGGCAGAAGTAGGCTCCCCAGAAAAGGTTTGCATGTGGTCTATGACCTATCAGGAAGGACAAATCAGGGCATGCTCCGTGCTCCAATTACAAGTAAATTCTTTTCAATTGCCATTGTTGGCTGGTGCTAGGGCCGGATCAATTGCCCTGGAGCTACAACATTTGAGGGGTGGGTGGGTGGGTGGGGAGGAGCTGGTATCCTTTGCACCACATTTCCGAAACTACACCTACGTCACTGACTTCCTCATATCTATGATGTGGTGGTTCAGGGTTTGGGGGAGAACATTCCAGGCATAAGCCTAGGTTTGAAGGCAGAAAGGGTAGGAAAGCCTTGAGGAATGGCCAATAGTCAGGTTTGCCAGGAGCTTAGTGTCCAGAGAAAAGGCTGGAAGGATGGATTGGAGAGAGACTGCTGAGCCCCTGTTGTCAGGCAGCAAGGTTTGGCCCTTTACCCATGACGAGTAGTAGGGAACCACTGAAAGTGTTTCCATGGGGGATGGAAATGATCACAGCAGGGCTTTAGAAAAGAAATTGCTATGAAGCAGCTTCTCCGCTGGTTCTCTGGAGGCCGATTGTACCAAGATAGAGCTGCTGTTGTTTGCTTAGCCATCTGCTGCACTTGATTTTGGCAAATGACTTTTAGCCCATTCGTTAATTGGATTAATTTGTTATAATGCAAATGGAAAAAAACAGCCTCTTCAGATCCCCTCTGAAAAGCACATTTCTGCCACCCTCTCAGTGGGAAATTTTTATAATTGTAATTGGAGGGAGGGAAAACCACTCCCAGCCCTTCTTAGCAAATTGCTGTTGCTTAGTCAGTTAAGAGAATTTGCAATGAAAACCCAATGGGCTGAAAGATAGGGTTCAAACTATTGGCCTGTGGAGAGAGTGAATGACCAGTAGGTTTACGGGGAAGATCACCGATGTGCGACTGGGCAGAGGGAATGCAAGCTGTGGCCCTGTCCCCCGAATTAGTGGCACAGCATAGAGAGTGCCAGGTGAGAGACCTGAGTTCTAGTCTGGATTCATATGCATGGCATCTGTCCCTTTCTCCAATCCGAGGGCCCTCTAAGCTCTGGTATTCTGCCGTGCTAAAGTCCCTGCCAGCTCTGACAGTCTACGGCTTTCATACGGATTTCTAAATGATGGGCTTCCAAGCATCAAAAATGGGCAACACCAAGAAATTCCTTTGGTCCAGGAGAGCATTCTCATTCTGCCCATCACCCTCCATAGGTGACCATCAATCCCTCTGCACGGAAGCTGAGCCCAGGTCGTAGGGTGGGGTGGGGTTCCATTATCCTTTTGCCAGAAGGAAAGAAGCGTGTTTGCCCTGATCCCCAACAGAGTTGGCTCCAGGGCCTAGCATCTTGGACAAAAGCCTGGTTGGGAGGGTAGTATTTACATCTCCCCAGCTTGGAGAGAGGAGGACTGTTACCCCAGGTGTCCCTGCCTTGTTAAATCACCGAGCCCAAGTCCCAGACAGTGGCCAGACAGCAGTGCAGGCAATGATTGGTTCTTCAAGTAGGTAATTGGATAATGACGGCAGTGTTGGGGAAAATTACCAGTCTCATTGGGGCTCACAAAGAGGTGCTCTTCAGAGCACCATTAAGCCATCAGGACAACGGAACCCATGGGGTCAGAAGAGGCAGCCACCAGGTTCTTGGCATAACAAGGCAAGAAGCTGGAGATGTGTCCCCAAAGAGCAGGCTGCAGGAGATTCAAACCATGTGAAGTTCTTAGACTCAGAACACAGAGTACCTGCTAAACTCCTAGGAAAGTCAAGCTGTTCTTGTTACCTCCCCTTTCCCACCACCCACTCACTCGGCCCCTCTTCACCTGGCTTCTGACGCCAGCCACCACTGCTGAAAAGTCACCAGCTATTGCTTAATTATTCAATCTCCCCTCCTCCTCTGCAGCATTTGACACTGCTGACCCCCTGTTTTCCTGGATACCCTCTCCTCTCTTGGCTTCTGTGACACTGATCTCTCTCTCCTGGTTATCTCCCTAACAATATCATTTATGTTCACACGAATTACCAAAAATGGGTAGGCGTCGTCTGTTTTGAAAAGTCTTGGGAGAACTTAGGAAGGCAGTAGACCTCTCTCGTAGGCTGCTGGGTAGTGCAGTGCATAGAGTGCTGAGCTAGGAGTTGGGAAGACCCAGGTTGGAATTCAGCCTCAGACACTCAGCTGGGTGACTCTGGGCAAGTCGCTTAACTGCTGTCTGCCTCAGTTTCCTCATCTGTAAAGTGGGGATAATAACATCAACTACCTCCCAGGGTTACTGTGAGGCTCAGTTGAGGGAAGATGTAAAGTGCTTTGCAAACCTTAAAGTGTTGTGTAAATTTTCAGCTATTATTAGTGTTGTTCTCCACTCGCTCCCCCTCATCAGGGAGTCACTAACCATCTCTCATCCGTGGATCTCAAATACTGATCCTTGGAGGTCAAGCATCTGGCTGCAGCATCCAGCGCCTTCCTCCGAGGCAAGAGCCTCCAGTGGGTTTGTTCAGTCCAAGGGGTCAGTGGCCCTCCTACTGCTTCCCTGCTGCCTGCGCGTCACCCTCCTGGCACACAGTAGGACTCCCTTCTTCCTGACCAGATCCTTTCCCTTCTTTTTTTCCCCCCCACACCAAAGCCCTCTTTTCCTTCTGCTTTTTTTGTTTTCCACAGTTCCTGTTCCTGATAACTTGGAGTGCAGAGAAGCATTCCTTAAGCACCTCTGAGATCCTTGTCCTCCTCTTCTGGGAGGGAGACCAGCCTGCCCTTGGGGCACCCCTTGGCCTGGCATTTAGGGCTCTCCATTGTCTGGCATTTAGGGCTCTCCAGCCTCCCTTTTGGGACTTATTTCTCAGCATTCCTCTCCACCCAGTCTATGTTCCAGTCAAACCGGATGGGTCACTGGCCTCTAAACTCTACACTCACTCAGTCAACCAACTAGCATTAATTAAGGGCCAGCTCTATGCCAGGCACCGTACTAGTCACTGAGGATAAAAAGACAAAAGGCAGAATGAGTCCTTGCCTTCAGGGAGTTTATATTCAGCATAACACGTGTGGAAGATGACATGTACACACAAAAGTATCAACAAGTGAGTATGTTACAATGATTATACATATCATATACAAATATTTGCATGTGTACACACATGGATACGCATGTGTACACATATGCACATACAAATATATACACAAATATTTGTGGATATATGTCCACACACATATATGTATGTGTACATATATGTATGTGTGTGTATATATATATATATATATAGATAGATAGATAGATAGATATAGATATTATAAAGAGAGAGGCAGCAGCAGCTGGGAGGTACAGTACAAAGGACCTGGAGTCAGGAAGACCTGAATTCAAATTCTACCTTAGATACCTTAGTTGTGTGATTCCAGACAAGTCATTGTGACTCAGTTTCCTCTTCTATAAAATGGAGATAATAACAACACCTATCTCCCAGGGTTGTTGTAGGGGATCAAATGAAATAACATACATAATGCTTTTTGCGAACCTTAAAGCTCTATGTGAATGAGAGCTATTCTTATTCTTATCATTATTATTATTACAGAATTAATATAAATTAGTTTGAGAAATGGAGAGCATCTAGGTGACGCAGTGGAGAGAGAGCTGGGCCTGGAGTCAGGACGATCTGAATTCAAGTCCAGCTTTAGACACTTACTAGCTGGGTGACCCTGGGCAAGTCACTTAACCCCAATTGCCTAAAAATAATAATTAAAAAAAATAACTTATTCTGAAGAGGGGTCTGTAGACCTCACCAGACTAACTACCAAAGAGTTTCTATGGCACAAACAAAAGTTGAGGACCCCCCCCATAGACAATCTCTAAGCATGCTTTTAACTCTGATGTTCTATGGCGCCGTAAACGCAGGGAGCACTAATTAGCCTTACAGCCTGATTATGCTTTGACTTCCAGCCCTAATAACGTGTTTGGAACTGAGGTCAACTGCCTCTGGACATTTATCAGACTTCCATCTTTACTGGAACATTATATAATTTGTATTGCTTTGAGACAACAACTATTACACTCCCACCCTTACCCCCAAATCTCTTCTCTAGTCTAAGCATTCAAGTTAGAATGACCTAAGTTCAAATCCTACTTCTGACACTTATTAGCTATGTGACTATGGGCAAACCACTGCTCTGTGACTCAGTTTCCTCATCTGTCTGTTACATGTGAGTACCTTGCATAGGACCGGTGGGGCCCTGTAGGTGGGGCAATCATCAGTGTAAGCAACCCAGATCGACTCCTATGCTGCCTTCCGTAAGCCTATAGTAAGGCAGCGTGTCTCTATATTAATTATCCAGTGAGGAAGTGCAGTATCAAAGTGGCAAGTCTCGTAGAGCCATCAGCCCAATAGTTACCCTAGTTCTTTTCTGGCCGATGTGTGGAATAGCCTTCCTAAGGACTGCAGTATCTCCTCTGCTCACCAGAGGGCACTCAGGCTACAAACATTCAGACAGCTCCCCAGTGCCAAACCCAGATTGGCCTGGTTCAGAGCTGTCTACGGATGAAATAGGATATTACTTGAAGTGTCAAACATATTTGTGCCCATTCAATTCAACAAACATTAAGCGCCTACTATGTGCCAGGCACTGTGCCAGGCATTGAAGATACCAGTGCAAAAACAAAATAGTCCCTGCCCCAAAGGGTCTTACATTCTATTATGTAGAAAACGTGTATATGCAGATAAATACAAAACTTACAAAATAAGTATAAAGTAATTGGGAGTGGACACTACCAACTCGAGGGAGGAGAGTCTCTTATAAAGGGTGGCTCTTGAGCTAACACTTGAAGGGAGCTAAGGATTCTAAGAGGAAGAGGAGAGGAGGGAGAGCAGTACAAACATGGAGCAACAGCCTAGGCAAAGGCAGGGAGGTGGGAGATGAAGTGTTATATATAAAAAGATGAAATATTGTATAGCAAGTTGGACAATTTTTTTCTGGAACTTAGAGCTCAAAAACTGGATGGAAAGTGTAATCAGCCTCCCTCGAAGGGTGGGAGCCAGATTTTAAAGGGCTTTAAAGGCCAAACAGAAGAGTTTGTTATTTTATCCAATGGGGCAGTAGGGAGCTACTGAAACTTCTTGAGGAGAGGAGTGAGGTAATAAGAGCTGTGCTTGTCTCTAGCTCCCTTACCAACTTGGTTGACCTTTTGTGAACACTCTCTGGCTTGTCAATCTCATTCCCAAACCCAAACCCAGAAATGAACATAATATTCAAGGGGAAGCCTGGCTGTGGCAGAAAACAGTGGGGCTGCCATCTCCCCTGGCCTCGCCCACCGTGACCTTCTTCATGCAGCCAGGATTGGACGGCCATCTGTGAAGGGGGAGAGGAGTCTCCGCTGTGTCTCGGTGGAGGAAGTGCCCACACCCATTAAACCCAGCACCACTCGTGTGCTTTTGAAAGTCACAACTTGTTGATTTCAGGTTCAGTTTGAGATGAAAAAAACAAACAAACAAACAAACAAACAAAAAAAAAACAAAAACCAAATCATTTCATTTAGAGAGGAGTAAGGACTCCCCCTTGTGGCCCTCTGCTATTGGTGCATAAGCTCCATCCTTTACCCTTCTACAACCAGGATTAGCAATAAAACGGTACTGGGCCCTATCTCATCGGAGGCCTTTCTGTTACCGGCTCAGCCTCAGAGGATAGGAGAAAAGAAGGAAGACCAGGAAGGGATCAGCCAGGCCTCAGCGAACCCCAGGCTAGACCCCTCTCTTCTCCAGGGTGTAAATGGGCAAAGCTTTAATCTTGGACTCAGGAAGGCCTGGGTTCAAATCCCTCCCCAGATAGTTACTACCTGTGTGACCTTGGGCATGTCATTTAACTTCTCAAGGCCCCAGTTTCCCCATATGTAAAGTGAGGAGGTTGAACTAAACAACCTCTAAGTTTCCTTTCAGCTCTAAATATATATCCCTTAGCTCCTGACGCCAGTCCGTGATTGTGCAACCACAGCATAGACAACTCTGACACCCTTGGTTCTATGGGCCTGACTAGCTCCAATTTTCTGTATTCCCAGGTTCCACACAGCTAAGGTCCCTCCAGCTCTGATGTTCTGGGTTCTAAGAGCCCTCCCAGCTCTGACATCCTCTGTTCTATTGGTCTTCCCAGCTCTGACATCCAGTGTTCTAAGAGCCCTCCCAGCTCTGACATCCTGTATTCTAAGGGCTCTC
>NW_020954739.1:526675-538024 GCF_900497805.2 Vombatus ursinus
TTCTAAGAGCCCTCCCAGCTCTGACATCCTGTATTCTAAGGGCTCTCCGAGCTCTGACATCCTCTGTTCTAAGGGCCCTACCACCTCTGACATCCTGTGTTCTAAGGGCCCTACCAGCTCTGACATCCTGTGTTCTAAGAGCCCTCGCAGCTCAGACATCCTGTGTTCTAAGAGCCCTACCAGCTCTGACATCCTGTGTTCTAAGAGCCCTCCCCTCTCTGACATCCTTTGTTCTAAGGGCTCTCCCAGTCCTGACATCCTCTGTTCTAAGGGCCCTCCCAGTCCTGACACTGTGTTCTGAGGTCCCTCCTAGCCCTGATGTTCTGTGTTCTAAGTGTAGCCCTTACAACTCTCTGAGGATCCTTATCTTAACCTACTCACTCTGTTGATTCAGGTGCCCAAGCAAGGCTACATCTCCTCCCTAGGATTCTAGGGGTACCCCTGAGAGGTGAGGGTAATTCCATCTCCAATTCCATCAGCTTGAGCCCACATTCTGGTGTGTTCTACTCTATGTTAACTACCAGTGATTATCTCCTCAACATGATTTTACCAGTTAACATAAATTAGCTTTTACAAAGTCAGCATCAATAAACATATATTAAACACATACTATGTGCCAGGCCGTGTGCTAAATCTGGAGATACCAAGAAAAGTACAGCACAGTACCTGCCCTCAAGGAGCTTGCAATCTAATGGAGGAAGACCACACATAAAAGGAAACTGAAAAGTGGAAGGGGGAGGGGAGGTGGTTGGTGGGAAGGAGAGGTTACCGGCTCAGGGGCACGATGGAGGCCTGAAGCTAGGAAGGGAGATGGACTGGAGAGCTAAGACTTCCGGAGATGATTTCATTTTGCAGAATAATGAGTTTCTGGAGAGGATGAAATCCAGGAGGGTAATCAGGTGGGAAATGAAGGAATATTTACTGAGAAGATCTATAGGAAGACCCTTCACCCTCCCAGTATCTGAAGGCACTCTCTCCCCTCCAGCATCTCAGTCCCTGGGGAGAGAGAGTTCAAACCTAAGCAGCATCTACCTGGCGTTCACATTACCACGCTCCCTTCCAAATCCAGCGAAGCTGATGGATGATCTCTCTTGGCTACCGCGATGCCAACAGGTCACTCGGTACATTGCTCCTTTGCTGCAGCTCAACTGTCAGCACAGCCTAACACAGATTCAGGCTCCTGGACATCTCGTGAAATTCACAAGATTGTCACTTTTTCTTACGCTTCTTCACCTAAAAGCAGGAAAAAACCAAACACAAAAAGGCAAAAAACAGGTTCCAGGTCCAAATTCATAAGCCACTTTTCCATCCCAAGTAAGCAGGACCCAAGGAGCCCTTCTCTCTCAATCTCTCAATCTCTCTCTCTCTCTCTCTGTCTCTCTGTCTCTCTCTCTCTCTCACTCAAACACAGCCAAGCAGGAGAGATAACATGTCCTGGCTGGTTAATGTCCCTTCAAATGCCTTCTTGGTTCTGACTCAGCAACCAATTTAAAAGGTTCCTGTTCTTCACATGGTAAGTAGACCAGAAACAGAATACTTGCACTTGGTCTGAATCAGGGAACAGGACCCTTCTATGTTCTAAGGTCTCTCAGCTCTGGTCTTCTATGTTCCAAGAGGCCCTATTCTTCTATGTTCTAAAGATCCTCTCAGGTCACATTCTAAGACCCCTCTCAGCTCTGACATTTTGGGTGGTAAGACTCTCATATTCTATGTCCTAAGGGCCCTCCCAGTTTTGACAGTCTGTATTCTAAGACTCCTCTCAACTCTGACATACTATGTGCTAAGAGCCGTCCTATGGTTTATGTTCTAAGGGTTCTCCTACCTTTGATGTCCTATGTCCTAATTCCCCCGCCATCCCCCCCCACACACACCATTGCCAACATTCCATTTTCATTGTTATAAGGGCCCTTCCAACTCTGACATTCTATCAAAGTCAATATGGGATAGACTCATAGTCAGAAAGACTTGGGTTTGTATCTCGCTTCTGATACTTACTGGCTGTGTGATCAGCCTCTCTGAGCCTCAGTTTCCTCATCTGTAGGACCTGCCTCACCAGCTTGTGAGAGTCAAATGATATTGCTATATATAGAGATCAGATATTTTCTATTTTAAAGATTCCTTCATGTTGCCCTGTTCTACATTCTATGATTTGAAACTGCCAGTTAAATTTAGCTAACATTTATTAAGTGCCTGCTGTGTACAGCTAGGCCCTGAGGATATAAAGATTAAAAAAAATGACCTGGCCCCTGCCTTCGTGGAGTGCACGTTCTCTCAGAGGGTGGGGCTGAGGAAGGGGTGCTCTAACAACAGACGCAGACGCATGTTACACAAGGGAGGACGTGATGGGGGCGCAGGAAAACCAGACAAAGCATTCTAAGGAGAGCTAAGAGGGAGAGAGAACACTTTTAACAGAAGAGATCCAGGAAAGCTTCATGGGGGAGGCGACCCCTAAACTGAGCCTGTGGAGGAAGATGAGGACTCTGAAAGACAATAAGGGGGAGGCAGCCTGTGCAGGTGCGTGGCCTGGAGAGGACCCGCAGCCTAGAGGGTGAGTGAACAGCAAAGTCAGGATCCAAAATCAGCCCAGCGGGTGAGAATTCAAATCTGCTACGATGGAATAGAATAGGGATATCAATTTTGCTTTTTTATATAAGGCCCAGGGAACTTCTCTCTCTCTTCTTTCTCTCTCTTTTTAATTTTTTTATTTTTCTTCTCTCTCTCTCTCTGTCACACACACACACACACACACACACACACACACACACACACCCCTCATCTGACCTCACAACAACCCTATGCTGTAGGTGCTATTACTATCTCCATTTTACAGATGAAGAAACTGAGGCTGAGAGAGGCCAAGTGATCTACTCAGGGTCACACAATTTGTGTGAGTCTTTGGTAGAATTTAAACCCACCCCCTTCCTGAATCTAAGTCCAAGCCTCTCCGTAATCCTCTGCCCTCTGCCCACATGCCCTAAAGGAGTGAAGAAGCTAAAATAATACTTCTTTAGATCCAATTACATCTGTCAGCCGCAAAGCCTGACAGCTTTCAAGTCGTATTCTGGCTAGTGGGAGGACCTCTGTCTCCCTATGGGTAAAATATAAGCTCCTCTGTGTGGCATTTAAAGCCCCTTGCAATCTGTTTCGGGCCTAGAATAGCTGTTATTGCCGTAGAGATGAAACATAGCATCCATCAGCCAGTGAGCTGTCAAGAACTTTTGCAGAGACTTTTGGGTAAAAGATGTAGGGAAGAGGAGGCTTAAGGAATCAGGTCTGACGTTCATGGGGCAGCCTCCAGCCAGGTATCGTGGCAGAGGTTCAGTGGCCAGTCACTGTCTCTCTAGAGGGAAAGAATTGGAGGGGGAGGAGAGGACAAAGGGCCTAGGTGCTCAGCCTCAACCCACGTGGCACCAAGTTGGGGGATGCCACGTGAACTACAATTGGCTTCCTTCACTATTCTCTTTCCTGTGTTGTTCTCCCAGAAATCTCTGCAAAAACTCTCGATGGTGGCCCCAGGTCCAACACATCACCAGCTGATTGATCGATATCTTCTCAGCAGTGCTGGGCTTCAATCCTTCACCCAGGAGCAGCTAAGTGGAGCAGTGGATAGACTCTGGACTTGGAGTCAGGAAGCCCTGAATTCGAGTCTGGCTTCAGAATGACCCTAGGCCAAGTCTCCTGCCCTCAGTATCCTCATCTGTGAAAACATGGATAATCATAGCCTAACTCACAGGATTGTTGTAGGGTTAAATGAGATAAGATATGTAAAGTGCTTTGCAAACTTTAAAGTGATATATAAATACTAGCTATTATTACTAATAATTTTTAAGGGTCTTGTTCAAGTTTTTTTAGTTGTGTCTGACTCTTTGTGACCCCATTTGAGGTTTTCTTGGCAGAGATGCATGAGTAGTTTGCCATTTCCTTCTCCAGCTCATTTGACAGATGAGGAAACGGAGGCAAATAGGGTGAAGTGCTTTGCCCAGGGTCACACAGCTAATAAGTGTCTGAGGCCAGATTTGAACTTAGGTCTATCTGACTTGAGGCCTGGCATTCTATCCACTGTACCACCTAGGTCATAGTATCATAGATTTAGAGCCAGGAGGCGCTTCAAAGGCCTAATTTTAAAAAAAATAGTATTTATTTATTTTTAACATTAAAAAAATTTAAGTTCCGAATTCTCTCCCTCCTCCACCTACTTAGAAGGCAAGCAATACGATATCAATCATACATGAGAAAACCTGTAAAATATGTTTCCATATTAGTCATGTTGCAAAAGTTAAAAAATTATTTGCTGATTTGAACTCAGAACATCAGTTCTCTCTCAAGGTGCATGGCATTTTTCATTGTGAATCCAAAGGCCTCATTTTGCAAATGTGGAAACTGAGCTTAAATAACCTCTGCTGGTGGTAGTAGTGGTGGTGGTGGTGGTGGTGGTTACTGCTGTTGTTACTGTTGCTGTTGTTGTTACTGTGTTGGGAAAAACAAAAATGTCTAGAACAAGGAAGGGGGAGTGTCTATCCTTGGGCCTGGCCAGAGCAAAGAGTCACATGTTAGGACAAAGTGGAAAGTGTTGGGGGGAGGGGAAGAGGAGGAAGAGCAGAAGAGAGAGAGAGAGAGAGGGAGGGAGACAGAGAGTCAGAGAGAGGGAGGGAGGGAGGGAGAGAGACAGACAGACAGACAGAGACAGAGACAGAGAGAGAGAGAGACAGAGACAAAGAGAGAGAGAGAGAGACAGAGACAGAGAGAGGGAGAGGGACAGAGAGAGACAGAGACAGAGAGAGAGAGACAGAGAGTCAGAGAGAGAGAGAGAGACAGAGACAGAGAGGGAGAGGGACAGAGAGAGGGAGAGAGACAGAGAGTCAGAGAGAGGGAGGGAGGGAGGGAGAGAGACAGAGAGAAGAGAGAGAGAGGGAGAGAGACAGAGAGAGAGAGGGAGGGAGGGAGGGAGAGAGACAGAGAGAAGAGAGACAGAGACAGAGAGAGAGAGAGAGAGAGCCCACAGGATGTTGAGAGGGTTGGATAAGAGGATATACACAGACTAGATGATAGGAAATGTAGGCATTTTACCCTGGAGAAGAAAAGACTAGGGGGACGGGGTGGGTAGGTGGAAGTAGGAAACCAGGAGAATTAGGAGCCAACGGCAGCAGTTTCAAGGCCCCCCACCTGGGGCAGTTTATGATCTGCCTTCCCCAGGCCCCTGCCCCTCCTCTCATCCTTCTCCCACCCCTTGCTTTCTGTTTCTCCCTTAAGAAGCCTGTGGTTCAGCTCGCCATCCCAGTGACTCCCTCGACCAAAACTCCCTCCCCTGGATTCCACTTCCATACATAAGTTATGTCCCCCATCAGAATAACAGATGTAGCTTGTAGCATTGTAAGGTTTCCGAAGAACACATCTCATTTGAGCCGTTCTGCTCATTTGACAACTGAGGAAAACGAGGTCCAGACAAGTCAAGTGACTAGTCCAGGGGCACACACTAGTATCTTAAGACAGGATTTGAATTCAAGTCTTCCTGATTTCAAGTACCTCATTCTATCCACTGGGACAGGACACTTTGTTGCCTAACGTCACAAAGTAAATGCCTTTGAAGACAAGGACTGTCTTTCATAGTTGTATCTCTAGTGCTTAGCACAATGCATGGCACGTAGGGAGTACTTATTGGTTCCTTCATTCATTTGTGAGAAATAATTCATTTGGACCCCTACTCTATTCCAATCAGTTTGATATTTTACATAAATCATGTAGGGATAGGTGGGTTCTTATAGTGGGGCCTCAGGCTCTAATGTAATGTTCCCTACTCTTTTACCAAGTTACACAGCTCACTTATGCAACCATGAGAATGCTGACAAAGATATCTCCATCCTGCTTTACTCAAATTTCCACATCCAGTCCCAGCATGGATGGGACGCCTTGATGCTCTGGAAATTCCCCCAATTTATTTTTGTACCTCGGGACCGTTCTCTCTTGTCCAACACGAGCACGTGACCATTTTATGACCACTTAGTGGAGATGGCCCATGCTCCACCCAGCCTGTGACCCCCTGCTTATCTGTCATTTTTGGCCCTCAAGAGCAAGGTCTATCAACCAATGAGATTCTGTATTTCACCATGCCTCTTTTGCATATTTGGGTATCAAACCCTATGAAAACAAGGTCCTGGAAGAAGAGGGCATTTCAGATCATAAGGAAGATCTGAGGTCCACTTCATTAGAGGGGACCGTGGACCCTTCAATAAAGTGCCATTGGCCCAGAGCTCCATCTGGGTTTCTTTTAGGGTAGGATGGACAGTTTTAATCCCCACACATTCATTCATCCATTCGTTCAGCTTTGGGTTGGTTGAGCTGGTCTCTGAGGCCCCCTCCAGCCCTGGGACTAGAGCAAACCTAGGCAACATGTGTTTGGCTCCCTGGGGCAGAGACAAGTTCTGGCCTTTTGCTCAATAAAGGGTGTGAGCCAGGAGAGGCTTCTGGTTGGCCCCTTGGTCTCCATGAAGGGAAGAAGGGAGGGCCGATGGGACTGAGTCCAGGTTCAGACCACTTTGGACTTTAGCCTCTGGCCTCTCCTTTTAACCTATTGAGTGGGTGGCTTCTCCTGATTCAGATGCCACTCCTCATGGGCACAGCCTCCCCCCAAACTCACTCTCCAACCCCCACTCCCACCCTGCCCTCCCACCTCCCACAGTGGGGAATCACAGGACCAATCAGGATCCTGTAGGTCTGAATGCCCTTTGAATTTTTTAAATTCTTCTTTTCAGTTAACAAGCATTCAGTCTTCTCTCTCTCTCCCACCGAAATCCCGCCCCATCCCACAACTGAAAAAAGAAAAACAGAATTTTTAAAAGTGCAAAGTCAGAAACACGTCCCTACATTGGTCATATCCAAAAATGTAGGTCTCCTTCTGCACCCTGAGTGCATTACCTCCTGGGCAGAAGGGGAGTCACCACATCGTCCGTCCTGGGACTTTGGATCACTGTTGGGCATTGTGTTGATCAAAGTTTTTCAACGGTGTTTGCGTTTACAACATTGTTGTTATTGTGTAAATTGTCTTTGGTTCTGTTCACTTCACTCCAAACTATGTCCATCCCTATGAAACAGTGCGCATACACCATCACCTTGCCCCTGTAACAGTTCTAATGGGGGGTGGGGGGAAGAGAGAGGTTTTCCATTCTCGAGGGCCCTCCCAGCTCTGACATCCTGTGTTCTAAGGCCCTTTCCAGCTCTGGCCTTCTGGGCTCCAAGGACCCTCTCAGCTCTGACACTGTGTTCTAAGGGCCTTCCCAGCCCTGACACTTTATTTTCCAAGGGCCCTCCCAGCTCTGACATCCTCTGTTCTAAGGGTCCTTCCAGCTCTGACATTCTAGGCTCTAAGGACCCTCCCAGCTCTGACATTCTGTATTCTAAGGTCTCTCCCAGGTCTGTGTGCAGGCTTTGTCCCCAGAAGCTAAGACTTTAGATAAAACTGGTATCTCAGCCCCGATTTGTCCCCTCCTTGGCTCTGTGCCACAGGAAAGCTCACGGGGGAGGTTTCTCAAGACTGCAGGAAAGCCAAGTCCAGATGGAGAAGAGCCAGACTTTTGAGAAGGGAAACTCCACCCATCCTCTCTGTCCCTGGAGGCCTTGGCCAAGGGATTGGAGGGGAATAACCTTGAGTTCAGCCAAGGGTGAACCTGGCCTGACAGGCACTGTAGGGGCCCATCCTAGGAGGGAGGAGACCTACATGATGGATGGGGGCCAAGGAGGAAGAGGACAGGTGGGACAGAACTCAGGAAAAGGGGTGAAAGATTCCCTCCTGGGCCACGTCCTTACTGGCCCCATCAGCCTGTCGGCTCCTTCTCTAGGCCGGTCCAGAGGACCCTTGCCCTTGGCCCAAGACAGAACCTCAAATCTTTCCATATCTTAGCCACTCCTGGAATAGCTTTCTGACCTCTTGCCCTCCTACTCTATCCCACACCTACTGCCAGACAGATCTTCCTTATGGATGCACCTGGCATTTCCTTGATTCAGTCATCATAGGATGGCTCTCTAGTGCTGACTGAGTAAGGTTAAATTCTTCTGCCTGCTGTTGAAGGCCCTTCACAGTCTGACCATCTCTAGCCACTCTGCCCCCTCTATGTTTATCTCATATTCCTGCCCTCCATTCAGTCTATACCCCAGCTAGACTGGATAAATCACCATTGTCATGGATATGCCTACTATTCTCCCATCACCTTGCCTTTGCCCAGGTCGGTTTGTATGCCAGGAACACCCTCATCCCCATTTCCACCTATCTGTCATCCTCACCATCCTTTAAAGCCCAGCTCAAAAGTCATGCCCTTCAGGGAGTGTTCTGGGGATTCCCCTGCTCACCCCCTCACACCTCCCCTTACTGCTTCATTGACATGCTTATTATCCAACATTTTGCATTATAGTTATGTCTATTAAAGTCCTCCTCTGTTTTTCTCATCATCTCTTGGAAGAGACCTGGTCTCTTGAGGGCTACCGCAGGGCAGAGCCCAGCCCCCCGTTGCTGGAGAGGTTTAGCCCATCAGCCAAGGAGCAGCCTAGCTGAGAGCAGAGAGACTCATCACCAGAAAAGGGAGGAGGGCACCAAGATGGTAATGTTTTTGGACGTAGCAACTCATAAACACTGTTTGATGAAGCACAGAGGCTTTGGAATTCGTGTTGGCAATAGGAGAATCCACCCAGCTGACGTCAGGACCCCTAGAAGTTTTTAACTAAATGCAGTTGTAGGTGAATGTTTCATGTACCCTGGGTTCAAATCTCACCTCAGACATTTCCTGGGTCTGTGACCTTGTCACTTAACCTCTGTGATTCTCAGTCTCTTCATCTGTAAAATGGGTATATTACCTCTTACACCTATCTCCCAATCAAGAGGATCCACTGAGATAAAGAAGACTTTCCTTGACCTCTTTCCATTGGTTTCTCTTGATATTACTTAGGGTTTTATTTTGCATTCATGTGTCTTTATGGCTCTCCAAAGGTATCCCACTGTGTATGTCCTGCTTTTAGCTAGCTGTGCCAGGAACAATACTGAATGTTAAAGAAATACTGGGAGCTCCATGACATGAGGGCAAGAATCTAGTCTTGACATCCAAACTTCTCATTTCCCCCGCAACCAGAGACATTAATGATGCATTGACACTTTCGGTCTGGGCTTGTGAGGCCAGGCCTCTGACCAGCATGAACAAAAGGTATCAATACATTTATATGTGTGTATGTGTGTATGTATACAGTTATCCCTTCCACATCCTAGGGGTTAGGGGTCCGGCGACCCTGTGATCTGGAAAATCTGCGTAAAATTTTTTAGCCCTCCTTTCCTATAAGAGAAGTCTGAATTTTTTCTTTTTCTTCTATGGGATGTTTACAGTACCTTCTTGCAAAATTTGGATTAAGTATTTGGTCATAGGCTCTGTGTTGTCTGCTGGCCTGCGCATGTGGCCTGGGCTTCTACAAAACTCCCCCAAAATTCTCCTTTGATTCTTTTTTTTTGGGTGAGGCAATCTGGGTTAAGTGACTTGCCCAGGGTCACACAGCTAGTAAGTGTCAAGTATCGGAGGCCGGATTTGAACACAGGTCCTCCTGACTCCAAGGCCCGAGCTCTATCCACTGCACTGCCTAGCTGCACCCCTATCTAATTTCTTATGCTGACCCTCGATATATGGAAACCACAATGGGGAAAGTCAGGATGTGGAAGGGTTAACTGTGTATATATATACACACAAATACATTTATATACATATACACACACTGATACTTCGTCTGTGCATCTTTTTTAAAGTTTACACACACATTGATACCTTGTATGTGTATCTTTTTTTTTTTTTAAGTTTCTGGGACCTTGGTTGGCCTATAATGCCATAAGCCTGCAGACCAGGAACAATACATACTCTCATACACCCCCAAACACTTTCCCTTTTGCCTGCCCTGATTTGGGATTGGTCACCCTGGGCACTCTGTCCTGAATTCATTGGTCCATTCTACAAGACCATGCACACTGTCACCCAATCAGAAAGCCTCCCTGATGGTAGCGTGAAGTTTAGGGGCTTCATCTGCATTCTTAAGTCATCTTTTGGCTCCCTGGGAACCTTCTCTCTCCCTGGCCAAAGTAAGGAAGAGAGGGAAGGATAATTTACATACAAAACTTTGAACCACCAAAAGTGCTGGAAAAGATTTTAATAAACACCATCTAGTTCCGAACCTTTATTTTGGAGAAGAAGAAACAGAAACCCAGAGAAAGGAAGTCAGGCCCAAAGTAACAGAGATTCAGGGCCAAGACATAGACTAGAACCCAGGCCTCCTGCTTCCAGTTCAGGATTCTTTCCACTCCAGTATAAAAGTGCAATTGCGCCCTGCACCTCAACATCCCCCCCCCAATGCCAAAAGAGAAATAAAATGAAATGAATCTTCTCTCATCTGACTAGGTCATTTTCAGGACTCTGCCCAATGATATTCTCTGTTCTAAGGCCCCCCCCACCCCAGCTCTAACATCCTGTGTCCTAAGGGTCCTCCCAGCCCTGACATTTTCTGTTCAAACATACTTCCCAGCTATAACTATGTTCTATGAGAAAACCTTAGTCATTTCCAGTTCTAATGTTCTCCAACTCTACCCAAAGGCAGCAAATCTGTCTATCCCACTCTCTCCATTTAATCCCCTTCTCCTCTGTGCCCCTTAATCCCCTGGAAGAGAGGAGGCTAAAGTGATGATTTTGCATTGAAAGCTTTATTGAGAGTGAGTCCCCTCCCTCCCCATCCCATAACTGGGGATCTGGGGCCCTAGTAATCAATCCCACCTCCTTTCCCGGCTCACCTCTCTCCCTTGGATCTCCCTACAGAGGAGGGTATTTTATGCTAAGGGGCTCCAAGGCCAACCAGGGTTATAGAGGTACTTTGCGATCCTCAGAGACTGAAGCTGACACCTAGGGACAGGGGGCCCTTGGATCCTCTCGGTGCCCTTCCTGCACCCTCAGGACGCAGAGGCGAGGACACTGTCGATCCAGTCCACGTAGCTGGCAATCTTAGTGTAGATTCCCGGCTTTTTCCAGTTCCCGCACACTCGGGAGCCCGATGTCACGATGCCTTCAGCCACCCCATTGCAGACAAGGGGGCCCCCAGAGTCACCCTATGGGGTTACAGGAGAAAGCCTATCAGGGAAGGCCAGGCTGGGGGCATCCAGACTGTCTTACCCCTCACCCAGACCCCGTGCCTGCAAAGACTCCACCCCAAAGTCCCTCATTTCTCCCAAAGCCCTCCCCTGCTCTGAAAGGCCCCACCTCCCAGACCCAGACCCAGACCCAGACCCAGACCCAGACCCAGACCCAGACCCAGACCCAGACCCAGACCCAGACCCAGACCCAG
>NW_020954739.1:538034-555056 GCF_900497805.2 Vombatus ursinus
CCCAGACCCAGACCCAGACCCAGACCCAGACCCAGACCCAGACCCAGGCCCTACACTCCCATCTTCCAGGCCAGTTTCCATCATCCAAGGTTCCTCCTCCAGCAGTCAAAGCCCGCATACGAATGACTCAGGCCTCCCCCAACCCCTCCCATGGCCCACCCTATTAACCTGGCCCCGCCCCATATCAAGACTCCATCCACCACCAGCCTCCCTCCACCATGACGCCCCGACCCCACTCCAAGGCTCCTTCCCCAGCCCCTTACCCTACAAGCATCCTTCTTGCGGCTTTCAGCACAGATCATCTTGTCGGTGATGTCATTGTCGTAGTAGATACGCTGATTGCAGACGGTCCGGTCCATGATGGGCAGTTCGACCTGCTGCAGCCGGTCCGGCTTCCGGCCCGCGTGGCTGGTGATGCCCCAGCCGGCCACCGAGCAGAGCGTGCCTCCGGCTATATCCCTGGCCCCCCTCTGGTACGGGAGGGGCTGCACCGCGGAGCTCAGGGTCGCCTTCTCAGCCAGCTAGGGGTGCGGAGGAGGAAGGGAGGCTTGCAAATCCATCCTCAGAGCCCCATCCCTGCGCCCACCCCCTTCGCCTCCAGCTCCCCACCCCTCTATGCCCGTGCTAGCTGGAGAAGAGGGGACTGAAGCCAGATGCTGAGGATCTCAAAGCACCAAACAGCTGAGGAGCCTCACCTTGTTTCCTAACAGAAAGGAATGAGGTTAGGCTGAGTTGCTCAAACTACTGCGTGTTCTAGGCCATCACAGGCTTAAGAGCTTGGGCTGTGAGTACCCTATCTCATGTTTTAAGCAGCAAACCTTTAATAAGGGCATATTATGGGCCAGGTTGCCCTCAAAAGGCTTGTAATCTATCAGAAGAGACAATGTGCACTAACATCAGTACATACGAAGTCCATACAAAGCAATTTGGGGGGGAGGTTCTGGAAGCTGGGGTGGGGAATGATCAGGAAAAGGAGGTAGGAGGTGGCTCTCCAGTTGACTTTTGGTGGGGAAAAAAAGTACAACTAGGGATTTTAAGAGGGAAAATTCAGTGCTTTGAAATCTCTTAAAAACTTAGGTGTACTGATTCCTGGAGGAGCACTCATCCCCACTCCCCAGGGGAGGAGAAGGAGAAGGGCTGGGTAATTTATGTGCTTTGAGATCCCCAATGAAAACCAGAACCCCTGGGCTTTTCTAGCAGGGGTGGGGGTGGCAGTGGGGGGAAGGGATCCTACTGACCTGGATGAGAAGAATGTCATGGTGGATGTTATCATGGTTACTGTCTGGGTGTGGAAAGAGGTTTCGGACCTCATAGAGATGCTTGGAAGTTTCTGGCTGGGACAAGGAGTGAGCTCCCAGCAGCACCTGGACAGTTGCTCCTGGTGACCTAAAGAAGGGTTTGGAAGTTATAGACCTAAGTGACCTCATTCATGTACCCACTCACTGCTATGCCCATATTGGCCCTTTCTAAGTCAAGGGAATTGGGGGGGATGGGGAGGGGATACGAGGAGGAGACAGTGACCGGAAGCCTGTCCTTTTCCTGGGGTCCTATTTCCCCCCAGATCCCTGACACCCATTCCCTACTTCTTCCGCTTTCCTCCCATCTCAGCCTTCCCAATCTTACTTTCTCCCCCTGTCCTGTCCTCCACCCATCTCCCTAGTCCATCCCTATTCCCACAGACCAGCCCCACCTCTGCCCCCCAAACTCACATCTCCTCCACACAGTGGGCCGCACTCATTACCCACCACTCGTTCAAGAGGAAGCCCCCACACAGGTGCCTCCCATCTACCTGGATGGATGCCATGTATGGTCGGAGGTGGGGTTCGGCTTCCCTGCCCCCTAGAATCCTTCCTCGTGGGCGGGCAGCTGCGGAGACAAGAAGTCTGTGAGGGAAAGCAGCTGGGTTGGGGCTTACTGCCTCCTGCCTCCATCGGCCAGCCAACCATCGAACATTTATTAAGCCCCTAATGTATGCCAAGCACTGTGCTGTTCACTAGGGATAAAGACAAAAAATGAAACTATCCCCAATCTTAAGGAGTTTGCATTCTATTGAGAGAGATGATGTATACATGCTGCAGTACGTATGCAGTGAGTACAAAATAAAGATGGGGTGTTTGAATCCAAGAAAGGGAGGGCTTCTAGACCAGGTGGAGGGATCAGGAAAGGCTCCACAGAGAAGACTGCGCTTAAACTGAGGGGAGGAGCCTGGGGGACAGCTAGTGCACAGGCAGGACACCCCCTCCCTCATGCCTGGCCCTGACTTTTCCAGACTTTGAAAGAATCTCCCCCTATCCTCACACCTGCACTGTTGGGCAACATTAGGGGAAACTTGACGACCAAAGAGTATCATGGACCTCTAGTTCTAACACTGGAAGGGACCTCAGAAGCTATTTTATTTTATTTTACAGATGAGGAAATTGAGGCCCAGGCAGGCTAAATAACCTGCCCACAGTCACATGGTAGGATAATTAGCAGAGCTGGGGATTTGAACCCAGGTCCTCTGAGTGCAAATCTAGAGCTGTTTTCCACCTGTGAAATGAGAGGAATGGACCAGATGACCCCCAAGGTCCCTTCCATGACTAGATCTATCTATGATACTCTTTGTACCCCAGTTTCCTCACCTGTAAAATAAAGAGGATGGACTTACTAATTTTTTTTTTCAGCCAAAGACAAAGTTTATTAGAACATCCATCATACTGGGGAGAATCTTGAGGAATCTGAGTCTGTGAGTTATTGTCTAGATTCTAAGAATCTGAGCAGTGGCTAGATTTTAAGAATCTAAGCCTGGACTTGCTAATTTCTAAGAACCTTTCCATGGCTAGACTAGGAGCCCATGATACTCTTTGTGCCTCAGTTTCCTCACCTGTAAAATAAAGGAGATGGACTCAGTAAGCTCTGGCTCTGAGCCTGATTTCCCCTTGGAAATATTTCTCCATGTTGCATCCAGACAGGGCACTCTGTTGGCCAATCCCCTCCTTCCACATTCCTAACCTTCCATACTTGGAATGCACTCCCTTCTCAGCTCCCCCTTTCAGAATCCCTTGTCTTCCTTCATGGCCCAGCTCAGGTCTTGCTCTCTCAAGCCTCTTCTGACTTGAACAAGTAAAAAGGGTCTTTCCCTCCCCCAGCTTCTCACAGAGCTTCAGTTTGAATCTCTTCTTTGCACTGCTCTCATGCTCCCTTGTATCATAGTTGTTTGCACACAAACCACAGTGATAGCTAAATAGCTATTATTCTGGCAAACACATAGCAAATTAATAGCAAACATAGTATTTGCAAAGTGCTTTTTACATAGGGTTTGCAAAGTGTTTTTACAAATATCACTCCTGATCTTCATAACAGGATAAGAAGGGCCTATTATTATGCCCATTGTATAGATGAGGAAACTGAGGCAGACAGCAGTTCAATGACTTGCCCAGGGTCACGCAACTAGTAAATATCTGACACCAGATTTGAATTCAGGTCTTCCTGACTCCAGGTCCAGTGCTCTATCCGCTGTATCACCTCACTGTCCACAGATGACAATAAGTCCCTGTATGCTCCTTGGCGGTAAAATGTGCTCTTTTTCAGTTTCCTAGCCATAGCACAGGGCCTCCTCACATAGTGGACATTTGTTAAATTGAAGAGAACTAAACACCCCTATCCTGCTTAGGGTCTAGAGCTTTTTTTTGGGGGGGAGGGTTGGGTCTTTTTTTTTAAGGTGTACAATGCTCTTTCCTCACCATAGCCTTGAGGACTATTATTAATTTCATCTTACAGGTGAGGAAACTGAGTCTCAGAGAGGACAAGTGACTTGCCCAAAGTCACACTGAAAGAATCAGTTACCCAGATCCTGCCTCTGAGTTCAGAACATTTCCCACCCACCCACCCAACTGAGGACTTAGTTTACAGAATCATAGAATGCTACAGTCGGAGACAAGTTCTAGCCTGGCCCCTACCATCTATCTGCCTGATGCCACCGACTCAGGGTCACACAGCAATTAATGGTAGAGCTTAGACTAGGACCTGGGTCTCCTGACTAGAGTTGAAGGCTCTTTCCACAGCACCCAGCCGCTTCTGCTGGTTTGCTGGGGTGGGGGAACAGCCCTGAGGCCCACCTTACTCACCACAGGCTGCCACCCCCAGGAGGAGCAGTGCTGCCAGCCGTGCCCAAGGCATCATCATTGTGCCTTTCCTGCCTCAAAGTTCAGAGAGCACGAACAGGGACAGGGGCCTTTATGAGGACTAATGTTGACACGGGGCGGATCCTGGGGATCTAGCAGGCTTCGACTTGTAACAGGGCTCAGGACTGTAGCAAAGTCCATGATTTCCCAAGAAGAAAGACTTGGCAAAAGCTTCTGGGGGTGGGGGGTAGGGAAAGTACACATCTAGAGCCTCCGTCATTGAGGAGCCGTGGAGAGAAACAGAAGAACCTGGGATGACCTGAGCAGGGGGATGGATGCCAGGGCACGTGGAGACCCACTCCTTCCCCTCCTTGCCTCCTCCCTCTCTCTCCTCCTCTGTACCTCCTCCACTGCCTTCCCCCTCCCTTCTCTCTTCCCCTTTTTCTTCTCCTTCCCCCCATCCCCTTTCACCACTTCCCCTGTTCTTCCCACCCTCCCACCTCACAGTCAAGGTTTAGCTTTAGCTTTTCCAATCTCTCCCAGACCTACAGCAGTTAAGTGACTCAGAGCAGCTAGGTGACACCATGGATAAAGTGAGTGCCCAGTCTGGAGTCAGGAAGACTTTTCTTCCTGAGTTCAAATCTGGCCTCAAACATTGACTAACTGTGTGACCCTGGGCAAGTCACTTCACCTTGTTTGCCTCAGTTTCCTCACCTGTAAAACGAGTTAGAGAAGGAAATAGCAAACCACTTTAGTATCTCTGCCAAGAAAACCCCAGAGGGGGTCATGAAGAGTCTGACACAAGTGAAAAATGATCTAATAACAAATTTGAAAACCAGACCCATAGATAATAATATTCTTGTTCTACTCCCTCTGCTTCCCCACCATTCCCTTCCCTTAGTCACAAGACTAGGTCTAGAAGCAGTGGGTTTCTGGAGCCAGCCTGCAAGGGTGACAGCTGATTGTTAAATTTTCAATACGAACACTTATACCTAGGAAACTGGCAAATGCTACAAATCAGGACTTGATTTATTGTTTTGTTGGTTGTCTAGACTTAAGAAAGTGAAGGAAAAAATGTAAATAATGTAGTTAAACTTAAAAGGGGGTCCTGTTTCCTTTTTTTTTTTTAGGCAATTGGGGTTAAGTGACTTGCCCAGGGTCACACAACAAGCAAGTGGCAAGTGTTTGGTCTGAGGCTGGATTTGAACTCAGGTCCTCCTAACTGCAGGGCTGGTGCTCTATCCACTGTGCCACCTAGCTGCCCCTGTTTCCTTTTAAAAAAGATTCCTGCAGAGCTGCTTGTTAAACATTTGTCAGTATACTTTTGGCTGGAAGTGAGCTTGAGGATGATCTGGTCTAGTTGCCTTATTTTACAGACGAGGAAACTGAGGTCCAGAGAGGGGAGGAGCTAAAGAAAATCACACAGCAAGTAAGCAACAGAGCCAAGATTCACACTCACCCTTTGACTTCAAATCCAGTATAATTTCCATTATACCATGCTGTCTCCCTCCTCCTTTTCCTATTATTAATAATTGTAATAGCTAACATTTATGGTATTTATTATGTGCCAGGCACTGGGATAAGCATTTTACTATTATCTCATTTAATTCTCACAACAACTCTGGGAGGTAGATGTTATTGTTATTATCCCCATTTTACAGAGGAGGGAACTGAGGCAGGTGGAGGTGAAGTGACTTGCCCAGGGTCACAAAGCCAGTAAGTGCCTGAGGCTGGATTTGAACTTCTAGACTCTAGGCCCAGGCTTTTTCATTGCACCACCTAGCTACACATTAGTGGAGAAAAAGGGAGTTCTCTTCACATTTTCCTTCACCTCCTCTCTCCTCCCAAACCTTCCCCATAGTTAAGTCTCAGCTTGTTATGTGACCTTGGGAAAATCTCTTCCCTTTTCTGAGCTTATCTATCCAACCTGATCATTTGGCAGTCATGGCAATCAATGTTCCAAGGTCCATTCCAGCCCTGACATTCATGCATCCATTATAAAGAGACAAACAGAAAGAGTTACCGAAAAAGTCAGGGATAGAAGAGCTGGTTCTCATTAACCCAGAACTTGTTTATTACTTTGGGAAGCAAAGAGAGCCTGGTCCCTAAGTAATGAGATGCAGGACAGCTCTGATCTCCCGGGGAGAAACTGAGAGCTAGAGAATTACAGTGCCTCTCTCAAAGCCACACAAGGTCATTACCAGGTCTCCTGCTTCCCAGTCCAGTGACCTCTCCATTGCACCATAGATCGTCAGACGAAAGACCCAGTTTCCAAAACCCAAGGGGAACTCTCTCCTCGTACCAGGATGAGACTGGGACCCCAGAGGAGCAGGTCAGGACCTTCCTCCCAAAGGGGGATCCTCTCCCTGCCTGAGGCAGATGTGCAGACGTGAGTTCTTATGAAGGACACTGTCTTCTCACTGATATGGAGTAGGGCAGAGATTAGAGGCAAGTGTAGGAAGTGTATAGATAGAGAATGACTTAACCTCTCAACAGGGTGTGTTTCTGCTTGTGCCCTGAAGTATGTATCTGTGTCTGGTTCATGTCTATCGAGTTTTGCCCTCATCGGATCCCACCTGGAGTATCGTCCCCATTCCTGGGGTTAAATTTTAGGAAGGGCTCTGGGTCAGTAAAGGATGACATGGATGGTGAGGAGATGTGGAAAAAAAAACCACAAGGATCAATGAGAGAGTTGAGGAGGTTAAATCTGGAGAACAGAAAACTTAGGGTAGATATAATCATTGCCTTCTTTTTAAAAATAGTTTATTATTATTGTTTCTGTTCCTTCAATTAAGCATTTAAAAAAGCAATCTGTCCCTTCCATTATCTCCTCCAACTCCCCAGGTGAGCAAAAAAGTCCAAGTAAACAAAACCTCCAAATCTCCCCAAAAATGAAGCCCTCAAAATATAGGGGAAGGGAATAAGCATCTATAGCATCTACTATGTGCCATGCACTGTGCTAAGCAATTTACAAATATTTTCTTATTTGATGCTCACAACCACTCTGGGATGTAGGAGTTATTATTATCTCCATTTTACAGATGAGGAAGCTAAGTCAATGAGAAATTAAGTGACTTGCCCAGGGTCACACAGCTAGTAAGTGTCTGAAGCTGGATTTGAACTCAGGAACATGAGTCTTCTTGACTCCAGGCCTAGCACTCTGTGCTATATGACACCACCTAGCACCCATTTCCACATTAGCTAAATCCAAAAAAGGTGTTTGTTTTTCTGCATTTTGAATTCATCGCCTCTTTATCATAAGGTTGGTGGTGTCCATCTATTCATTCCCACTAATTCCTGGCCCTGATATCCATCTTCCCTTCTGTGGCTAAACTTGAGATGGTTATCTATAATCAATGGCTCTACTTCTTTTCCTTTCACTGTTTTCTTAATTCTGTAAAGTCTGGCTTCTTACCTTATCATTCAATTACAACTTCCCTCCCAAAGTTGCCAGTGATCTTTTAATTGCCAGATCGAATGGACTTTTCTCAATACTCATCCTTTCTTAATACTCCCACAGTGATCTGTACAAAATTATTTATACCAGTTCTTATCATAGCAGCCCCAAACTGGAAATTAAGGTGTTCTCCCACTACTAGGGAATGGTGAAACAAGTTGTGGTGCATGGTTGTTGTTGTTCAGTTGTGTCCTATTCTTTGTGACCCCCATGGACCAGAGCATGCCAAGCCCTTCTATCCTCTATTATCTTTCAAAGCTTGTTTGACCTACTATATGCAGGCACTTCGCTAAGCAGTAGGGATATAAGAAAGGTAAAAAAATCAGTCCCTGCTCTCAGGTGTGGAAATTGAGTGAACCACAATGACTTCATCTTGTAACTCTGTTCTAGATTCCCTGTCTATTCATCAATGGGTCTAATCTAATTTCTGTCTTATGAGAAAACTTTATTGCATTGTTTGAACTTAACCCTATGTGTCTGGGAAGCTGGACCACTTCTACCTGTTGCTTGGAGACCCTTAACTAAGGACCTAGGTCATGCTGGCCAGAAACCCAGTCAGATACAAAGGATCTGCAAGGAGTTTTCTCACTATTATACATCTCAAGCAACCCATATGTCTCATCTGAAATCTGGCCTCATATTGGTCAATCAGTTACTGTTTCCTTGTTCCTTTGATTAAATACAGACACTTGGGGGTCAGTGGGACACCTCTTTTTCTGATTTCTGGGAATTGTACTTATTTGTTCTCCCCCTCCCAACCCAGAAACCTCTAATCTTTCCTCCAATTGGAAATCATATAACCTGATCTTATATGCTGGTTTATATCCTGTTAGTTGTTTTCTTTTAATGAATAAAAATCTGTCTAGTATTTGGAGGTCCAGTGCCAAGCTGAGGAGGCCTGGTCCTGATTTGTTATGCAATTGGCATGCATTGCTTAATAAATTGATATGTTTAGAAGCTTAAACTTTTGTTTCCTCAGTTATTTAATCATAGATCTCTTTCTTTTGTTTTCGATTTCTTTGGTTCTCAAGGAACCTGCCATGGTGGGCAGAGTTCCTTAGGGAATTTGCAACCTAACAGGAATGATGCTAAAGCTTATACAGGAAAAGTAGTGAATTATGTGGCAAGTATGCTAATTAGGTGATAACATACAACTACATCATTCACTACTGGAAATTGAGAGGAGTGGGGGGTGGGGCGCAGAGGGAGAGGATTCCTAAAGGGTAGATTTTTGATCTGTTATGTCTGAAACAAGATAGCATCAGGAGTTGACATCTGTAGCTTGATTTCTGGATTGTATACAGTAACTGTGGGCATCAGTCCTTGATAGTTTTGTTGTTACAAGACAGTACAAGGGTAATTCTACAGAGGTCAGCTTGTTCTTGTAACAGGGAGAAATAGTTTGCCTCACTGGGCCCACTCATGAGTCACTGTCAGAGATAGGGTCCTTGGGCTGGAGGGAAACTGTCAGGGATAGTGTTTCTGAGGCTAGGGAGAAATATAATCTTGGAAGTATGGTCTAAGTACAGGCAACCAAGCACCCCATCATTACCTCATTTGGTGAAAACCTGTTCTATCCTTGTCTCTTCTTTGATGACTGATTCAGGTGTATACTTTCTCAGGAGCCCATTCCAGATAACCCTAGATATGGAAGCTTACTAAACACCTCTTTTCCCTCCTTTAGAGATAGTAAGGAATAATCTGATTTCAGTGTCCTTGTTCCCATTAAAATGGAAGATCTAATCAGTATTCCCTTGAATAAAAGACAATGCAGAGGACTGTCCAGTTCTAAAGTCCTTTGTGCATAATTCTTATGGAAAGCCTAACTGGTTTCTAAAAGCATAGGCTTTATCAGTCGAAGAAGGAGTCCTTCCAGAAACTGATTAGGGTAAGGATCATACTAAGAACAGTGGCAGCTAGGTAGCACAGTGGATGATAGAGTGCTGGGTCTGAAGTCAGGAAGAACTCCTCTTCCTGAGTTCAAATTTGACCTCAGACACTTACTAACTGTGTGACCCTGGGCAAGTCACTTAACTCTGTTTTCCTCAATTTCTCATCTGCAAAATGAACTGGGGAAGGAAATGGCAAATGGCTTCAGTATCTTTGCCAAGAAAACCCCAAATGAGGTCATGAAGAAAGAGTAAGACATGGCTGAACAACAATACTGTATCTTTTAATTGATTAAATCAATAGAGTTATCTCTTGAGTTGACCTTTGACTAGGGTGAAAGGAGAATCCTTAGGCATGGTTCAGTAAGGATTAAATGATTTTTAGGAAAATGTTTCTCTAGAGTGGGCCAGTCAAATAACTTGTTGTATTGTTAGACTTTAAATTGTTACCTACATTTTGCATGCCTCTTTTATCTTGATTATGGAATTTTGTCTTTGTTCTTGTATCTTATAAAACTGTATGCTCCAGTGGTTGGACCAAAAGATATTCAAAGGCTTGGG
Organism: Vombatus ursinus; assembly: GCF_900497805.2. Lineage (NCBI taxonomy): Eukaryota > Metazoa > Chordata > Mammalia > Diprotodontia > Vombatidae > Vombatus > Vombatus ursinus. Next base: position 548,045 of record NW_020954739.1, read on the forward strand.
GAAACTCTGCCCTTTTTAGATTCTTCCCTCTCTAAGTTACCATGCTTAGAATTGAATTAAATTTGTCTCTGGCATATTTGTGCCCAGTAAGATTTTTTTTTTCTGTATAGGTTAAAACTCACACTTTCCCTTACGTAAGTTAAAAAGGGGCCAGCTAAAGGCCCCTCGTTTCTTGCATCATTGACTGATCTGCCTTTTCTGTGGAGAACTCTGAATCCCCAAAACATCTGGGATGGACTAAAATATGATTCCTAAAAGTCTTCAAGTGTAGGTCAGATAATTATTTACCAGGAATAATATAGAGAACAATCTTGTTTAGGTAGAGGTTGGACTCCATGACTTCTGACATTCTGTGCTATTTAATAATAGACCTCTTCATCCTAATAGTGAAAGGACTATTTCCTTAGAAAAACTGGAATCTCAGAAGCCCACCTTAGGCTCAGACCACTTTGACTTGACTGCCACCTGGTGACAGCATGCCTACTTTGAGAGAAGAAATTCATTGTAGAACTTTCAAATGCCAGCTGGAGAAGATAATTGGGAGACAATTTTATTGTTGCATTTGTGGTATGGGAAAGTATACACAGGAATGCAGCAGCATGGTGGGGAGAGGATAAGTAGGTTAGAAAAGCTTCTGCCTCCGTGTGACTGTCCTTCTCCAGGACCACTGGGCATAGCCTGTGGAACGCTGGAGGACGGAGTTAATCCACTGGACGTACTGGGAGACCCGGGTGAAGCTGTCAGGGTAGAAGCCGGAGCCACAACCTCCTCGAATGAAGGAGTCGATACCATAGACTATTCCATTACACACCAAAGGTCCCCCAGAGTCTCCCTGGAGAAGACAAAGAATTACTGGTCAGGGTTTGGGGAATAGCTGAGGAGAGACACTGGGCTCACTTCCCAGCCTCCTCTGCTCCACTCACCCTGATACTCAGCATTGATAAGGGCCCCTCTTAGCTTGAGCCTCAAAGACTACTGCCTTTGGTTTGAGTTGTCCAACAACACGCATCCTTTTCCCCTCTCAAATTCACCCCCACCTCCTCCCCATTCTGCCTCAACCCAGCCCTATTCTTTCCCAGAGGCTCCCATTCCATGTCCGTATATCCCTGGCTACCCACATCTTCCCCATCTGTTAAGGTCCAGCTCAGGGGGCACCTCTTCCAGGAAGCCTTCCCTGATCTCCAAGTTGGGAGGGATCTCTTAGGGTCATAGGGCTTAGAGATGGAAGGGACTAGAGACCATCTCATCCTTCTTATTTTACAGCTGAGAAAATGTGTAAAGAAGAGTCTCCCTAAGGCCCAGCTCAGGTGCCTTCTCCATCCCAAGGCTTTTCTTGTCTTGATTGTTGGTGCTCCGCCCACCCCCAAATTACCTATTTTGAACCTCTCAGGTGGCATCCCGGGTGAGTGCCGAGCCAGGGAGATCTGACTTCTACTCCTACCTCAGACACTTACGAGATGAGTGACCTTGGGCAAGCTATTTAACCTCCCTCAACTTCAGTTTCCTCATCTGAAAAATGGGAATAATGAAGCACCCACCTTACAGGGCTGTGAATGAGGATCGTTTGATAATATTTGCATTTATGCATCTGTGCCCACATTTGTAGGACCTAGCTAAAGCTAGACAGGACCTCAGAAGCCTTCCAGTTCAACATTCCAATAGATTAGAAACTACCTGAAGGCAGGAACTGTGTCTATTTTTGTCTTTGTAGCCTTAGCAGCCAATGCAGTGCTTAGCACATAGTAGGCATTTAATAAACAAAATGCTTGTTAAATTCAAGGTCCCCTGGCTAATAAGTAGAATAATCTTTCTAAAGCATAGCTGGGTCCATATCCAGGTCATTCTCCCGAGGTCAGGGACTGGGGAAGGAAATAAGCATATATTATCTATAGCTCCTACTATGGGCCAGGCAATGCACTGAACACTTTACCAATGTTCTCATTCTGTGTTTTGTTTTTGTCTTTGTCTATCTTTGTATACCAGTGAATTTCACGGTGACTGGTACATAGTAGATGCTTAATGAACAGTTGTGCTCAGTTGTGTGCTGGAGGTCTCCAGCTCTAAGAGCCGAGGTATTATTATGCCCACTTTAGAGAAGAGAAAACTGAGGTTGCCTGGCTAGGGTCACATAGCTCCCAACTAGCAGAAATGGGATTTGAACCCAGGTCTTTTGATTCCAGATTTAAAGGGCTTTCAGCCTCAATGAGCTGTCTCCCTCCTACTTCATAAGCCTCCACCCCCCATCCCCAACATTCAGCCCAGATTCTTGCTTCTCTCCTTGATCTGATAGGCCTCCCCAAGGCCTGGGAGCTCCAGAATGCTAGTCCTCTCCCACCTAATTCTGAGACCCTCTGGCTCCCTAGTCTTATTCACCCTTGATGGAAGAGACCCTTAGAACTCATCCAGTCCACCCTTCTCACTGTAGGGTGAAGAGAATGAACATTCATATAGCAGCTACTAAGCACCAGGTACTGTGCTGAGCACTTTACAAATATTATGCCATTTGAGCCTCAGAACAACCATGGGAGGTAAGTGTCACTATTACTATCCATATTTTACAGATGAGGAAATTGAGGCTGAGGGAAGTTAAGTGAGTTGCATAGGCTCTAAGCTAGTGTCTGAGATAGGATTTGAACTCCAGTCGTCCTTACTCCATGTCCAGCAAGCTGTCCCAGTCTACTGTGCCACCTAGGTGCCCCCCTCCCAAAGAAGCCTAGGTGGACACTCGAGCCCAGAACTGCTCACTCCAAACCCAAGGCTCTTTCCTCTGTATCCCCTTATGCTCCTATGTACTGAGTTTTGTTGAGCCTCATTGGATGTTTTCCTTGGTGGGCCCATGATAGGAGCTAGGGGCTGGGAGCAGAGTTGGGACAGGGTCTAGGCTTGAGTGCAGGCGATGGGGACCAGAGTCAGACTGGGGTGGAGGGAGACTTACAAAACAGATTCCGGCCCTGCGGCGGGGTACCAGAGTACAGAGGCTGATGGTGGGGCAGCGAGTGGTAACCACAGTCACGTTGAGTTCCTGCAGCTGCTCAGGTGGGCCTCTGTTGTTGTTCAAACGCCCCCACCCCATGGCCAGGCACCGGGTTCCAACTCTCACATTCTGGCCTTGCTGGGGGAGCTGGGCCACCCGAACATTGGCATTGATGGTGGCCGTGCCTTCCAGCTGGGAGCAGAGAGACAAAAACAAACACCGAGATGAAGCTGGTTGGCCTAGTGGTCGGTTAGGGCTGGCCTAGATTGGGAACCCCAACCGGGTCGTGTCACAGTGGAGGAAGTTGACACTAGGAAAGGGAAGGTGACTGTGAACAGGAAGATAATCATTGTAATTTCCCTGCCTACTTAGGATCCTGTGCTAGATGGGAGAGACCTTAAAGGTCATCTAGCCCACCTTCCATTGTACAGATGAAGAAACTGAGGCAAAGAGAAGTTAAACAATTTGCTCAAAAAGGTAGCGAGTAAAAAAGCCAGGATTCAAACTCAGTTGAACCCAGACCTCATGCAAAACTGGCTCCTAGTGTAAGAAATATTAATGAACCTTCAAATCCACCATAGTTAGGGGGAGGAGTGGAGAGGGAGGTAGAGAGGGGAGAAAACCCAGGACACCAGCCCCCTGTGGGGATGAGACGCCCTTTATAAAATGGAGGAAGAGACTCAGGGACACAACTCCATAGTAGGGGACAGAAGTCCTAGTGCATAGTGAGGCCATTGCTAGGAGGCCTCCACCTACTAAGTATTCTTCACTTCTTATGCTGTCATGACAGAGGTAAGGGTGGGTATGAGACAAGAGGAGCAGGAAATCAGACCATCCAGTAGTTTCCTAGTCTAATTAATTTAATTAGTTTAACTAATTAAATTAATTGTTCATAGGATCATAGATTTAGATCTGGATGGTACCCAAGAGGTCATCAAGTCCAACCTTCTCATTTTGCAGATGAGGAACCTGAGGCAAACAGAGGTTATGTGACTTGCCCAGAGTCACACAGTTAAGTGTCTGAGGTGGCATTTGAACCCAGGGTTTCCTGACTTTATTGCCCTAGCCACTACCCCATGGTGCCTCAGTTCTTGCCAACTAGATTCTACTCTGCTAAAGGAATGAAAGGGCTGTCAAAATGTAAATGTAATTATTTTTTAAACTTCACAATTTAAAAAAATGATCATTTTGAATTTGTTGTGCCCTCTAAACTTCAGTGCTCTGGGTCAGTAACCCGATTGCCCTGACTTAGTTAATGGCTCTTTTTCAGAGCTTTTTCTATTACATATGCTGCTTTTGAAATAAGGGTATGGTGTGGATAGGGCTTTGTTGTAAGGAAAGTGCTTTGGAGACCTTCAATAAAACCCCTCCCCATGGGAAAGTGAATTATTGTTGTCAAGAGTCTGTCTATAACCCTTTGATTTCTGCTCGTAAAAAACAATCCTAGCTTCCATTTCTATAGCACTTGGTTAATGAAACAATTTCTTTTCAACCGTTTTGGGAGGGAAAGAAGGAAGGAGTATATTATGATGACCATTTTACAGATGACAAAACCGAGGCCCAGAGAGGGGTAGTGAGCAACTGGTAAAGTCACAGCTTCTCAGTGTCAGAGCCAGGATTTGATCCCTGGGTCTTCTGGCTCTTCTATTCGCCCTCCAGGGCACTGAGCTTGCTTGATCCCTATCTCCAGGCCCCTGTGAGTCTGGGCACCATCCCTCACTCCTGTTCATGTCACACACCTGCAGGATTAAAATATCATTTCGTAGGGTCTGAGGGTTGAAGCCATTCTCAAAAACTCTCCGGACTTGAAATCTCTGCTGGGTGGGCTCTTGTCTGCGCTGGTTGTGGGCCCCCAGCACCACCTGCACACGCTGAGGATTCCTAGGTTGGGAAGAAAAGCTTGGAATGAAGGCTGAAGACAGTGGAGGAGAGGCCCAGCTGGGTAGAGATCAACTAGCCATCGTCCAGGCCTGGACCAGTTTTAAAATCTGGATTTCTGGCTCCTGCAGAGCATCTAGTTAAGCTAGCCAATTGGCCCTAACCCACCCCTTAGGGCGACTGGGAGGAAGAGGGTGAAGCAAAGCATAGGTTTGGGGGGAAGGGCAGCTCTGGCTGGGTTCCATGAGTCTTGTCTCCTTTCCTCTCTCTTCTTACAGAATCATGAACTCCTAGGATGTTAGAGGAAGAAGAGATTTTTCTTAAGGCCACACAGCTAAATAGTCAGTCAATAAGCTTTTTAAAGCACCTACTATGTGCTTAACACAATGCCTGGCACATGGTTATTGGCTAAGAACACAGCTGGGACTGAAACTCAGACTTTTGGATTTTCAAATTGAGCATTCATAGAGTTAGAACTGGAAGGCATCGAGTTCAGTATCCCCGTTTTATAGATGAGAAAGCTAAGATCCAGGGAAAATCAAGTGACTTGTCCAGGGTCATACAAGTAGTGCGCATCAGGGGTAGGATTGGAACTCCTGGTGCTCTGACCCCAGAGGAAGTGGTCTTTCCCTTCTATCATATGAAGTCTCGTCTGCTGAGTTTCACCACAAATTACCAAGGATTTTGGGCACGGAAAAAAATCATAGGATTTTTATTGATGTTTCTGTCTCACAAGCCCAGCGACAGGTGTCTGGCAAGAGCTTCTGAGCCCTTCACTCATCCCCTGACCTGGGTAAGAGTTCCTGAGACCCTGGCACCTTTGAACACATTATGTCAAACCTGGGAGAAACCGCCAAATGGGCTAGACCTAGAACCCAGAATATTAGAGCTGGGAGGAACTTTAGAACACAGAATGTCAGAACAGAGAATGTTAGAACTTGAATGTTCCTTAGAGATCACCTCGTCCAAACAATGCATTTTACAGCAGAGGAAACTCACTGAGTGCCCAGGGCTAACTACTCCCGCTCTGTGGGCCTTGGTGATAGAGCTATTCCCCATACACTGATTGCATTCCCATGGGGAGCTACATGTCAGAGCCCTCTTTTCTCTTGCTCCCTGGGGCAGGTGCCTTCTGCCCCAACCCCTTTGGTTACTCACTTGCCACTCAGGCAGTGGGCTGCGGTCATCACAAAGCGAGGATGAATCAGCGTCCCCCCACAGAAGTGACTACCACGCTGCTGCAGAGAGGCCATGTATGGACGAGAGTGAGGCACAGCTGTCCTTCCTCCCACAATCTCTGAGCCCAGGACTGGACCTAATGGGATCAGAGAGACAAGGTCAGAAGGCCAGAAAGAGGGTGAAAAGCTCCATCCATCCCCCCTTCTCTCTGATCCCTGTTTCTTCACAAAGCCCCCCTTATATGACCTGATGCAAAGTGAAACGAGCAGAACCAGGAAAACATTGTACACAATAGTAGCAATATTATACAGTGATCAACTGTGAATGACTTAGCTATTCTCAGCAATACAACAATTCAAAACAATCCCAAAGGACTCATGATGCTATCCACCTCCAGAGAAAGAACCGATGGAACCTGAATGAGGATTGAAGCATAATTTTTTCACTTTTTAAATTTTTCTTATTTTGTTTTGCAATATATCTAACATTTATTTTGCATGATTTCACACGTGTAATTGTCATTGCCTTTTTTTTTCCTCCAAAATGGGTAGGGTAGGGATGGGAAGGAGGGAGAAAAAGAATTCAGAATTCATCATTTTTTAAAAAAGAATGTTAAAAAATAAACAAATAGTAAGTTTAAAAAAAAAAAACAAAGTTTCTCCCTTCTCCCTCCTGTTACCTATTGTCAGTCAGCACCATCCTCTACGTCCAACCACCCTTGGGCTCTGAGAGGTAGTTATTTTCTCCGACGTTGCCCAGTGAGTCAGTAACAGATTCAGAAATTCTCCGAATTCTGGACTCCTGACATCTTTCTCGGATGCTCCATCCCTGAACCTTTGGCTGTCCTTCCCCAGAAGCTTCATCCTGAACTCCTGGCTGTCCAGGAGGAGTATAATCACTGCTTCATCCTTAAAAAGCACAGGAAGCGAGAGGGTGTGTGTGTGTGTGTGTGTGTGTGTGTGTGTGTGTGTGTGTGTGTGT
>NW_020954739.1:555066-558339 GCF_900497805.2 Vombatus ursinus
TGTGTGTGTGTGTGTGTGTGTGTGTGTGTGTGTGTGTGTGTGTGTGTAAAGTGAGGAGGTTCTGGACCCTCTTCTCACTCACAAGAGAGAACTAGGTGCTGAGATTTGAGGGCAATAACTGTTCCAACTTAGAATCTGGGTACCCAGGCTAGATTTTAGATTTAAAAGTATTTGAAGAAAAGGTGAATATGATCTTGTGCTCTAAAATTCTATGGGGAAAATCAGCCCAAGAGGGAGGGGAAGTTCTCAAGAATGAAATGCTGACCACACAGAAAGAGAAGCCATCCAGCGACGGTTTTGGACAAGAGTGACTTGTCTAAAAAGAATAATGTGGCTGCAAAGGGAGCTCATTAAACAGCTGAGATTTTTAGAAGACACATGCAAAATATGGAAGCAACGGCAGGCAACAGATTTATGCAAAGAGAGGAGCCATCCTGTAAGGACAGGTCAGGAATGCTAATGCTCAGAATGTGCTGAGGTTGGTGGGGGATGCTTCAGATGATAAAAATGATTGTTTTAAAGCTGAAATAGCTTTTTAAGGTTTGCAAAACACTTTACCTGTGTAATCTAACTTTATCTTCACAATACTGTTAGGGGGTAGGTGCTACTATGATACCCACTTAACAATTGAGGAAACTAAGGCAAACAGAGTTGAGGTGACCCGTCCAAGGTCACATAGCTAGCAAGTGACTGAGGCCAGATTTGAACTCAAGTCTTCTTGATTCCAAGCCCAGCACTTATCTACTGTACTCCCTCAGGGGTGGGGAACCTGCAGCCTCAAGGCCACATGTGGACCTCTAAGTCCACAAGCGTGGCCCTTTGACTGAATCCAAACTTCACAGAACAAATCCCCTTAATAAAAGGATTTGTTCTGTAAAAATTGAACTCAGTCAAAAGGCCACATCCCAGGACAGGAAGGCCACCTCTATACTCACAATTGGTCAGGCTACCTCCAGAATCCCATATTCAGTTCTGTGTGTCTTATTTATGAAAAGCATTGATAAGTTGGAAAACCTCCAGAAGAGGGTGAACAAGATGGTGAGGGACCTTGAGAGTTTATTGTTTGAGAGACCTGGTGATATTTAGTCTGCAGAAGAAAAATCTTGGGGTTAGGGATGGGGCATTTGAAAGCTGGCTTCAGACATGGGAAATCAGATTTGTTCTGCTTGGCCACAGTGGACAGAATGAGAAGCAATAGATGAAAGTTCTTGGCTTGAAGACAAGCTGATGTAGACTTGGTGTAAGGAAAGGTTTGGAACAGTGAGCACTGTCCAATAATAGAATGGATTGCTTCAGAAAATGGTGGGTCCCTCCTCCCTAAAGGTCTTCAGGGAAAGGGTGCGTGTCCACCTATTGGAAGTGTTATAGAGGGAATTGTTGCTCAGGTCTGGGGTGGACTTTGTGACTTCTGGGGTTCCTCCCCTCTAGTTCTGGGATTTTGCCGTTCTATGTGAGTGGGACCTTCTTAAGGGTCAATGGTGGAGTATCTTGGACAAAGGAATGGGGTCAGGATGGTGGAAATGCTAGTTCACAGGCATAATGTCACTAAAATGAGGCACAATATCTCATTTGAGACTCTGTGGAGTAGATAATACAAATATTGTCAACTCTGTTTCATAGAGGAGGAAGCTGAGACCTGGAAAGGTGAAGTCCAAAGCTACCCTGTGCTGGGTCTGTCAATCAAACCTAGGCTTTCTGATTCTAATTCTGGTTCTTTCTCCACTATATCATCTGTCTACCTATGGTCTAAAGGTCCTTCCTAGTTCTTAACATTCTATTTTCTAATAGAATATTAGACATATTATTATTAAAGTTCTATGCTCCAAAGACCCTTTCATTTCTGACATTCAGTGCTCTATGTTCTAAGGCCCCTTGCTGTTCTAACAGGAACATGAGATGAGGCACTAGATAGAAATCAGGTCTTGAAATCAAGAAAATCTGGATTCAAATACACACTTAGATGCTTATTAGTTGTATGACCCTGGGCAAGTCACTTAACCTCTACCTGCCTCAGTTTCTCCATCCATAAAATAGAGATAACAGTAGCACTTACCTCCCGAGGTTATTGTCAGGATCAATTAAGATATTGCTTGTAAAGTACTTTGAAAGTACTTAAAGCACTATGTAAATACCAGTTATTGTTACTATTATCATTATATGTTCTATGTTTTGGGGATCCTTCCAACTCATGATATCGTGCTTTATGTTCAAAGGTCCTTTCTTGCCCGAATATTCTATCTTCTATATTCTAACGCACTTTCCAGTTCTCATTTCTATTTTCTAAGATCTTTTCCTGTACCACTTTTGACATTCTATGCTTCTGAATCTGAAATTCTATGTTCTGTGTCCTAAGACCCCTCCCAGCTCTGAGATTTCTATATTTGAGTTTCTTTTTTTTTCTTTTTTTTTGGTGAGGCAGTTGGGGTTGAGTGACTTGTCCAGAGTCACACAGCTAGTAAGTGTTATGTGTCGGATGCTGGATTTGAACTCAGGTCCTCCTGACTCCAAGGCCAGTGCTCTATCCACTGCACCACCTAGCTGTCCCTATATTTGAGTTTCTAAAGGCCCTTTCAGCTATAGCATTCTGTGTTCTAAGTTTTCTTCTAGCTCTGATGTACCTTTACCTCTGTCCTAAGGTCCCTTCTTCTATGTCTGACACTCTGTGTTCTAAGTTTCCTTTCCCATTTTAATAGTCTATTCTTCATGTTGCTTGTCCTAGCAGTTCCTCTGTCTCTAATACAGGGTGTTTCAATAGTCTTAATCTCAAACTTTTGGAACACCCTGGCTTCTACATTCTAAGGGCCCTTCTAGTTATAATATCCTAGGTTCTAGGCTCCAAGATATTTCCTGCCCCGATATTCTGTGTTCTATGTTCACCACTGCCTTCCCACTCTGAAATGCTGTGTTCTATATTCTGGTATTCCTGTCACTCTAACCTTCCTTGTTAGAAGGTTCCTTGTCTTATGTTTTGTGTTTTATATTCTCAGGTTCTTCTCAGCCCTGACCTACTATTTTCTATTCTCTGAGGTCCCTTCCAATTCCAGCATTCTAGGTTCTGTGTTATCAGATCATTTCTAGCTCTGACAGTCTAATCTTTATATTCTAAGGCATCTCCAAGTTCTAATATTCTATATTTTATGTCCTGAGGTCCTTATCACAGTGCCCAGCTCATAACATGTGCTTAGTAAATGCTCCATCATCTATTTGCCTACCTACCAAGTAAGCTATCCATCCATCCATCCATCCATCCATCCATCCATCCATCCATCCATC
>NW_020954739.1:558349-587711 GCF_900497805.2 Vombatus ursinus
ATCCATCCATCCATCCATCCATCCATCCATCCATCCATCCATCCATCTATCTATCTAGCTAGCCAGCTAGCTAGCTATCTCTCCATCCATCTACCTTCCAATTCTACTATTCCAAGTTCTAAAGCACTTCTTAGCTCTATGACCCGTAACTAATCCCCTTCTAAGAAGTACCTCGGGTGATAACATTTGAGTGAATGAATGAATAAATAAATGACTGTTCCTCCTTGCCCTAGCAGAAGCTCTCTAGGGTTAGAATTTCCCTGTGTCTTCTACTGTCTCTCACCTACCACCCACTAGCCTTGATCTCTCTAGTGCTAGACAGACAGACAGACAGACAGGTGGGCAGGAGGACAAACAGGCAGACAGACAGACAGAAACTTACCCCCATGGATGGAGAACAGCAGGAAGAGGAGAGTGCCATGAAGGAGGGATGCCATGCTGCCAGTAGGCAGGCAGATGTCTGCAGCAGCCTTGGGGTCTTCGTGGGTACCCCTTTCTTAATCTCTCCTCTTATAGGCCCTTGTGGAGAATTCGTTGCAATTGCCCCACAGGCCTAGGGGCTGTTTGGGAGCTATTACTTCACCTATTTCCTCGGTCACTTGGATGGGGGCAGGATATAGGGACACAGGACCCTGAAGAATGGGGCAATAAAGGGATGTGGGATATAAGAACCTCAGAAGCAGCATCAGCATTCGATCTACTCTTCTACAACAGGCCAGAAAGAGAGAGGGCAAAAGAGAAGGATGAGTCAGATGGAGCAGCCCCAGGGAGTTACAATCCCAGCTCTGAGGGGTTATGATCTCAAAGGATCATAACTTTGACACCTCCTCAGAATCCTCAAATCTCAGAGCTGGAGGTGAGACCATCTCCCAGCCTGACACAGACCCTCCTCTCTAATATCCCTAGAGGTCATCCAACTTCTGCCTAAATCCCTCTGATGGCCTCTGCCGGGGAGCTCATGGCCCCAGTAGCCCTAGGGCCCCCCCAGGAGCTGGCATCAAACTCCTCCAAAGATGTTCCAGTTCCAACGGTCCCTGTCTGATGCAAGAGCAAACGGTGGCTGGGGCTGGGGGGTGTGGCACTGGGGAAGGAAGGGGGAGGTAATCTGACCAAGTTTTCAGCCTGACAGGAAGGGGTCAGGCCTGTTGTAGGAGGCAGCCTAGCTACTCATTTCTCTAGGCTGGGTCAACTCAACTTAGCTTCATGGGCCCACACAATTATCTCTAGGCTACCAGGGTTTCCAAATGTCATTTCTGTTTAGCATTGAGATACAACTAGACCCCCATACTCACAGATTCAAAGACACACACACACACACACAGAGGCTCATATACACAAAGGCACATGTGGATTTATGCTTATATAAACATATGCAAGCATGCTCATATGTCAAGCATGCACATGTTCGCTCAAGGTCAGACACACAGGTACAGACAAATCTACCCAGTTGTGTGTTTAGCTATGCATAGTCACATGCAGAGAAGTAGATGCTAATTCTCAGAGAATAGTTTATCTGAAAAAGATCTGGGGATTTTAGTGGACTGCAAGTCACAGCACTGGGACCGCAAAGGGAATCCAATAGGAATGAACAGTGTGACATGGTAGCCCAAAAAGCTGGTGCCATCTTGGACTGCATTAAGAGAAGCATGGTGTGCCCCCAAAGTTACTAAACGGTGCATGTCCTTTGACCTGGTGAGGTACCACTGGGCCTATACTCTGAAGAGATCAAGGAAAGAGGAAAACAACTCATATGTATCAAAATATTTAAAGAATATTTTTTGGTAGCATGTGGAAGAGGGAATACATTTGTTCTACTTGACTTTAAAGTACAAGCAGACACTAGAATGCCCACCCCCATCCCCAGTCTTCTTCAGACTAAATGTCCCCAGTTCCTTCAACTGGTCCTCATCTGTCACCACATTAAGGCTTTTCACTAACCTGCCCTCCTCTGGACCCTTTCCAGTTTATCCTTGTCCTCTTTTTCTGGTGTCAAAGAACAGAAAACTAAGGGGGCCTAGGAGTTACCCACCATTTGGGGAATGTTTGTACAAATTATGGTATATGAATATAGTGGAAGATTATTCTGCTGAAAGAAAAGATGAGGGGGACGGTTTCAGAGAAGCCTAGGAAGACTCATATGGACAGTTGCAGAGAGAAGTGAGCAGAACCAGGAGATTCATCGACACTATAACATCAATAATGTAAAAATAGTAACTCTGAAAGGCTTAAAAATTCTGGTCAACGCAATGATCCACCATAATCCAGAGGACTGATGGGTGATGAAGGATGTGACCCATCTCCTGAAAGAGCGATGATGGACTGAAGGCACACGATGAGGCACATGTACGGGGAATTTGTTTTGCTTGTCTGTGATTATTGTTGTTGTTGCTGTTTTTTCTTCTTCTTCCAGTGGATGGGAGATAGAGATAGGGAGAGGAAAAAAATGTTAGATAATTTAAAAAAAAGAAAAAAAAGAAGCCCAATTCTGAGACTAAGGAAGTGATTGTCCTTCCTCACTCTGTCCTGATCAGACCCCATATGGAGGTTGTGTTCAGTGGTGGATGCCACATTTTAGGAAGGACATGGATAAACTGGAAAGGGTCCACAGGAGGGCAGGTTAGTGAAGTCTTAACATGGTGCCAGATGAGGACCAGTTGAAGGAATTGGGGACATTTAGTCTGAAGAAGACTGGGGGTGAGGAACTGGGCATTCTAGTGTCTGCTTGAATTTTAAAGTCAAGTAGAACAAATATATTCCCTCTTCCACATGTTTACTTTTTTCTCTGTTTTTATTCTTGGTTACAAGGAATGATTTAATAGGGAAAAGGGTATATTCAGAAATAAAGGTGATGTAAAATCAAAAGATATCAATAAATTAAAAACATTAAATGTTTCTTATTAAACTGGGACATGCTGGAGAAAGAGCAGTCAAATGCCATCTCTTTGTGGAGGACAGCGGACAAGAGATACAGAAAGTTAGAGGACGAGCTGGTTACGGCCTTCACTGAAATACACTAGGAAGAGAACTAATTTGGAGCTAGAGCACCTGGGTTTGAATTCCAGCTTTACCACTTGACTTTAGCTTTGTAACTTTGGCTGAGTCCCTTGCCCTTTCTGGGTCTCAGTTTCCTCATCCATAAAATGGGGGGTTGGACATGGTGATATTGTCAATTTTGTTAGAGTAGAGAGCCCCTTCAGGTCCAGGTTGGGCTACTGCTGGATGACCTCTGAGATCCTTTCTAATTCTCTGATTCTTTGTGATTCTGGGATCAATATGGTCCTTTCCAGCTCTAGAGGGCCTTGAAGGTCAAGGGAGCACAGAGAGAATTGGGGAGGGAGTGGGGTGTAGGGTTAGCGTCATTGGAATCATGAGGTTATGGGTAAACTTAACATCTAAAGAATGAGTCCCACTGGACCAGGAGGTGGGCAAGGGAATGGGGAGAGATAAGACTGGTATGTGGATGACATAGGGCTGAGCCTGGGGCTAGGCCCAGACCTTGGCCTCTGTGAAGGACTGGAGTGCCCCTGGGAATGGAGAGGAGAAATGTGTTCTGGGCTGCGTGAGTCCTTGAGGCCTGCAGACCTTCAAAATAGCGTCATGGAAGAGCATAGGTGGAGCACTTGGGCCCGTGGGGCGAAGAGAGCGTTTTAGACTTTGTGAGAAATTGTGAGGTCAGACAGACACTTCATTGTACAGTTTCTCAGAAAGTTTAAAATCCTGGGACAGGGAGGTGGTGCAGTGGATAGAGCTCCAGCCCTGGAGTCAGGAGGACCTGAGTTCAAATCCAGCCTCAGACACATAACACTCACTAGCTATGAGACCCTGGTCAAGTCACTTAACCCCCATTGCCTCCAAAATAAAAAGGAAAAACCCACAAAAAAGTTTAAGATACTCCCTTTGCCCTCTTCCCTCACTCCTCAAAACATTGTGTGTATGCATGTATGTATATATATATAATTATATAATCATATATCATATATTATAATATATAATATATGTATGCCTCATTGTGGTTTCTCAAAAAGTTTAAAATTCTCCCTTTGCCCTCTCCCTTCACTCTCCAAACATTTTATATATGTATGTATATACAAAATAATATAGATATATAGTAATATATCACATATTATAATATATATGTGTATGTCTCACCGTACAGTTTCTCATAAACTTTAAAATACTCCCTTAGTCCTCTCTCCTCATCCCTGACATTATATAATGTAATAACATATAATATATTATATAATATGTATACATTATATATTATATGACAATATCATTTATAATATATGTGTGTCTCACTGTACAGTTTCTCATAAACTTTAAAATACTCCCTTAGTCCTCTCTCCTCACCCCTTAGACATTATATATAATATAATAATATATATCTATTCTATAATATGCGTACATTATACGATAATATAATATATATGTGTCTCACTGTACAGTTTCTCATAAACTTTAATATCCTCCCCTCATCTCCCAGACATTATATGTAATGCAATAATATAATATATTATATAATATATATACATAATATATATGTACGTCTGTCTGTCTTGCTATACAGTTTCTCAGAAAGTATAAAACCCTCCCTTAGCCCTCTCTTCTCATCCCCAGACAATTAGTCCCAGGAGGCCCAAGTGTTCTGTCCATGCTCCTACATGACATTGGGGGGGATATATAAGGTCAAATAAATGCCCTGAATCCCAATTGATTGTCTCCTTCTCTTTGGAATGGTCTCAATTTGGTCAGAAAGCTTGTGTCCCTGTAACATCCTTGCCTAGATTTAGAGGGAATGAAGGTGTCAGAGATGGGCTCAAAGATTACTCAGTTTGACCTCATCGTCTTACAGACGAGGCTCAGAGACGGTTCACCTTGAATCACACAGTGCCTCATTTGCCAAGGTGGGATGTGAACCCAGGGAGGTCCCCTGACCCCTAGACTAGGGCATTTGTGCTGAGATTTGTTGCCTGCCTGATGGACCAGAGAAAGGTGGATGGGGCCAAACCCTAGTTGGAACTGGTTGGGTGGGCAAGCCCAGGTCTTGGTATGCTTGCCTGGTGATGGACGCTGACCGTCCCCTCCTCTTTGTGAGGCTGGGTACTAAATCTTAGAGTATGCCACTACACAACCGAGGCTCTCTTACTCCCAGCCTGGCCCAGGCCTTTCCCTGAGGGAGATTTTGAGAAGGGGACCACTGTTCCCATCTCTTCTGGCCACCTGTGACCAGCTTAATGCTTCCAGAACCTTGTCCCCAGTCCCCTGAAGGACTTAAATGCCTTCCTATGCCCTTGGGAATGCCAAGCAGTCTCCAGGGTGAGGGTCTTGATGCCTTTGAGTTTATTGAAGTCACAGCCTAGGGCTGGAGGGGGGAGAGGGCTGTGGTCAGAATCGGGCCTGACCCTTCAGCCCCATGCCCCACCCCAGGCTTTCCAGGAGCGTAGATCCTGACACATCCTATGCGGGTTTGGGTGGTGGCTTTCCAAATAATGACTCCATAGGCTTAGAGGCCCTGGAGTGCAACCTCTTCGTTTTACAGAGGAGGAAACTGAGGCACAGAGAGCCTGCTTGCCCAGGGTCACAAAGCCAGTTAGTGTGGGAGATGGTATTTGAACTCAGGTCTTCCTGACTTGGGTCAAGCATCCTATACACTGGGTTATTTAGCCGCTGGAAGGTGAGGGTGGGAGGCCTCATCTGAGGCCTTCAAAGGGTTTGAGGTGGGGCATGTCCTCAGGCCCAGATGAAGACCTTGGGCTGTCTGAGGTGGAATCATTATCATTAAAAATGGGACCATTACTATTGTGAATAATTAACAATCATCATCTTCATCATCCCAGTTGACCTCCCCTTACTTTGCCCCGGCACCCTCCCCCACCTTCCATGGACATGGCTGCTGGTTTGAGCTTTGATGGGGCTGGTAATAATAACAACTCACATCTCCATAGAACTTTTAAGATTTATAACATGCTTTCCATACATAACTTCATCGGACCCTCACAACAACCCTGTGAGGTAGGCGCTATTTTGACAGGTGAGATAAACCAAAGCTCAGAGTGGTGTGGCTTGCCTGGGGTCATAGAGCTAGCAAGCGTCAGAGGTGAGATTTGAACCCAGGTCTTTCCAACTCCAAGCTCAGCTCTCTAGCGACCACGCCCTGCGTTGTGGAAGTGGGAGCCTCCATGCATCCTCCACCTGCAGAGTCTCTCACCCCAGGAGCTGATGGCGGGGAGGCTCCCAGGGGAAGGCTTTGCCCACGGGGCTGCCTGAAGCTTGCCATTCTTCCTCCTCCTCCTCCTCCACACTTTGCAGGATAGACTTGATCCAGTCCACATAAAGGGCTACTCGGGCGAAGAAGTCTGGAAATCGCTGAGAGGCGCACCCACCTTTGATGAAGGAGTCCACAGCGTGGACCACTCCCTGGCAGATGAGGGGACCCCCAGAATCCCCCTGCAGAGACAGGCAAGGGGTGGTTAGCTGACTTCCCACCTTCCTCACCTTGGAGGACTTTAAAAATGATTGAATCTCCCCTCCCACCTTTTACAGGTGGGGAAAATGAGGCTCATTCAGGGGCTGAGACCTGCCCATGGTCATATACTGAGTCAGTGGCAGAGCTAGGACTGGTCTGCTGAGCCCAGGATACTGGGCTTTGAAGGTAGGTGGCATCCCCTTACCCCAGGCTCTCCATCTTCCATGCTGTGCCTCAGGTGACTGCTCCAATCCTCCACCCCTTGGACACTCCGGCTTCCTGATCTCCAGTGAAGGGAATTAACCCTCAGTTCTGGCTTGCTAGGATCCAGAATTCCTTTCTGTTCCCTAATACAGGCTTTGCTGCTGCTGTCACTGGGTATTGGGCTCTCTGCTGCTACCTTCCCATGGGGCATTGGTGAGTAGGGGATCAGATACGTACGAAACAGATGCCTGCTCGCTGACGGGGTGCCAGCGTACAGATATTATGCCTCCGGCATTCGAAGGTCACCACGGTGACGTTCAGTTCCTGCAGGATGTTGGGGATGGGCAACTGTGTTCCCAATCGCCCCCAGCCCATGGCCAGGCACCGGGTCCCCATCAGCAGTGGCTGGCCCTGTGTTGGGAGTGGAGCCACCTGGACATTGGCATTCAGAGTGGCCGGACGGTCCAGCTGTAGGGATAAAGGGGCCAGACACAGGGCTGGTCAGCATAGGGCAGTGTGGAATCCCACCTAAGCCTCCCTCTCTCATCTCCCAGTTCTAAGCTCTCCCCTGCCGAAATCAGCTTGTCTTTAGCTGTGTGGAGTTTCCACCTCCATATACCACCCCCCCCACACACACACATCGGGTCAGGATCCAGTACAGTCGTCAGATGAAATGCTCCAGTAGACAGGAAGTGCCTTTCTTGTATTCTAGTACTTGTACGTGCTAATTGCACAGTCATAGGTGTGTGCTAATCGTATCAATACAAATAATCGGCATTTAGAGAGAACTTTAACATTTGCAAAGGTTTTTGTGCCAGATATCTCCTGTGATCCTCATAACAACTGTAGATAAGTGCCACAGGTCTTATTATTATTATCATCCATATTTTACAGATGGGGAAACTGAGGCTAAGAGTTTAAGTGATTTGCCCGTGGTTACATGTAACTAGTATGCGTCAGGAGAAGGACACTCCTGAATGCAAATCCAGTACTCTTTCCACTAAATATATTAATTCTTTATCTCGCCCCCACGTGCTAACTGTGTGAACTGCGAAAACTTCGCATGCTCTCATATGAACTTGTTACGTTTGTGCTGTTGTGTGTGTGCTAATTGGATATTGCTAATTGCATATGTGATAATTCATTATGTGTTTGTATATGCAAATTAGGTATGTTTGGGCTTATATGTGGTAATTATACGTAAGCTTCAATCCCAAGTCCGAGTGATGTCATTCAGCCGCTAAGTGCCCAGGTGAATGGATGCATTTCAATCATTAGAAAGTTCTTCTGCAGATGAGGTACATTTCCATTTCCGTAACATGCACCCATTGTTCTGGGTTCTGCCCTCTGAGGCCAAGGGAACCAAGCTCCTTCAGATCCCTGAAGTTAAGTTATCATTGTACCTCCACTGAGCTGGAAGGAATCTTAGAGGCTTTCTAGTTCAATTCCATAGATAGCTATTGATCAGACCAGGATTCAAACCCAGACCCTGGGACGACAGATCCAGTTCACTTTGTACTTACCATCTGGCTTCTCCTAAATACTTTCCACCATCCTTTCATAGATCTTCATATGACATGATCTCTAATCCCCTTTCCATCTTATCAATGGCCCTCCAGAAATAAGAAACCAATTCTCTAGCTATGTCTAGGGTCCCTTAGGTTTTCCTTCTACAGGTCTAGGAGCTAAAGGACCTTCCATTCTATTCTCCCTCTTTCTGTACCCCTGGCCTTGCTGCTGCACCCCAACAATGAGGGAGAAGTGAGCAAGATGGCGGCTTACATTTCCCCTTGCCCATTTCCTTCCCCTTCCTTTCCTTCCTCTCTTACCTGAATGAGTGCGATGTCATTGAGTATGTACTTTTCGTTATAGTCATTTAAATAGATACGCTGGATGCTAAACGTCTGCCAGGAGGGCTCAGGGTTTTTCAGGTCATGGACTCCCGCTACTGCCATCATCAGTTGGAGGTTCCTGGAGTGGGAAGAGAGGAAAAAACGAGAGGAAGAAGGCTTCCAATGGGTACTATTGTGATTATTGTCACACACCTATGGAACTCTAAGGGTTCCTCCGAACCAGGGGAGGGAAGACAATGGGGTTGTTTCCATTTTTTAGATAAGAAAACTGACACTTAGCAAGACTTACCCAAGGTCACACAGCTAGTAATTGGTGGCATCAGAATTCAAGTTGAGTTACCACCAAGCCATGCCAACTACCTTTCTTTCAGTCCCCCATACTGGAAAGCTCAGACTTCTCCCTTCCTCTTGCCTCACTCACAGTTGCAAAATTAGAATGCCCTAATTCAGAAATAGTAAGCTTTTGCATTTTTTTTTATCCTTCATGATTTGTTTTTGTTTTTGGTTTTTTTTTTGCTGGGCAATGGGGTTAAGTGACTTGCCCAGGGTCACACAGCTAGTAAGTGTCAAGTGTCTGAGGTCGAATTTGAGCTCAGGTTCTCCTGACTCCAGGGCCAGTGCTCTATCCACTGTGCCACCTAGCTGCCCCAGTCCTTCATGATTAAGAAGTTTTTATTCCTTGAAATAATCTTAGGTTAGGTAATGGCTCTAAGCCTTGCCCATTGTATCTCCCCAACATCTCTGTTACCACACCTCCCCCATTCCTACCCCCATCTGCAGTCTCTCCAACCTAGCTATTAGAACAGTCGCTTAACTGGTCTCCCTTGCCTCTGGTTATAATCGGTCCAGCACAAGCTGTCAGAGACATCTTCTCAGAGTCTCATTCTGACCACTCCCTTTCCTGGTCAACAAGAGAAAATCTAAACTTTTCAAAAAGTCCCTTATTCCATGAAGCCTTCCTAGATTGCTCTCACCCACACGGAGCTCAGAAAGGGCCTCCTTTCTCATGGAGAGTCAGGACCACATGGTTTGCATTAAATGATCTCTGTCTTCTGTTTGTAGGCCGCTACATCAGGTGGTAGACTAGGAGGTCCCTGAGGGCAGGGGCTGAGTTCCCCCTCCCCCACTTTAGTCCAGACATTCCCGAAGGAAATGAGGCAAAGCTCTCCTCTGAATAGGGGCTCCCTAATTGTAGGAGATTGGACCATCTCTCCCCTGTGCCCACAGGGACCAGAGGACCTCCCCCCTTTCCTACAATTACTCACATTTTGTTGACACAGTGGGCTGCTGTCATCACAAACTGAGGGTGGATCAAGGTTCCCCCACAGATGTGGGACCCTAGAAGCTGTAGGGAGATCATGTAGGGCCGAGAGTGGGGGATGGCAGGTCTGCCACCCACAATCTTGGAGCTAAGGACCAAACCTGGGGGGGGGAACAGTACAGAGAGGGAGAGACGGGTGAGCTCAGTATGCTTGTTCTGGCCTTCGAGGCCCTCTCAGACACTCATCCTTGGAGGGGACTCTCCCAGCCTCCAGTAGTAGAGGGGCCACTATGGCTCAGGTGTCTGAAGATCATCTGAGGCAGACGTGTGGCTTGCAAAGAGACCCGGAGTCAGGGGTCCTGAGCCCCATTTCTGCTACTGGCTAACCCTATGACTGGACAAGTCAATGAAATTCTCTGAGCCTCAGTTTCCTCACCTGTAAAATAGGACTAGTAACCCTTGCATTACCCATCTACCTCAAACAGGTGTCTGTAAACCCCAGATTTCTGGAGAAATAAAACAGGTTAGTTTATTCTCCTTCTCACCTATTCACTGGCATTCTGAATATTCTTTAATATTATTAGGGTCTTATTATTGTTCTCTTAAATTCAATGGTGTTCTTATATTCTTATCAATTAATAGTATTTAGTTATTATTCTCTTCAGTGGAGCTATTGTTTGTATTATTTAATATTATTTTTTTGTTCAGTCGTGTCTGACTCTTCGTGACCCCATTTGGGGTCTTCTTGGCAAAGATACTGGAGTGGTTTGCCATTTCCTTCTCCAGCTCATTTGACACATGAGGAAACTGAGACAAAGAGGGTTAAGTGACTTGCCCTGGGTCTCACAGAGGTAAGTGTCTGAGGACAGATTTGAACTCAGGAAGATGAGTCTTCCTGACTCCAGGGCCCAACACTCTGGGCACTATGGCACCACCTAGCTGCCCATTGTTTAATATTGCTAAGTTCTTATTCTTAATAATATAATAATGTTATTAGGTTATTATTATTATTATTAATGATAATAATACTAAAACCCAGACCTCTGTTCACATCCTCTTCCAATACCCCATTAGGGTAGGGGGGGCTGAGCCCATACTTTAGGCAATCCAACAAGCTAGGGGTGGTTTGAGCCTGGGCCCACTGATGAAACCTGTCTGTCTTTCATCTAAGAACGGGATCACAAACTCAGAAATGCTCAACACCAGCTTGGCTGGGGTGAAGGGTGAGAGGTGGGGGGGTGGGACTGGGGGGGAGGGGGAGGTACATTTTTTTCGACTGTAAGCACTTACCTTCTGACAAGCAGACTGCTCTCACCAGTACAATGAGAAATCCTTACAGTCACCCATTAACAAGATCCCCAACCCCATCCCATTCTTTTTGATGCCGAATGGACCTGTTCTCTCATGTGAGCTTTGGACTTGTAGGCAGGAAGACCTGGGCTCAGATCCCACCTGAGACACTTCGTTAGCTATGTGATCAATGAATCAACAAGTATTTATTAAGTGCCTGCTAGATACCAATCAAATCAATTAACCTCTTTGGGACTTGGTTTCCTCATCTGTAAAATAGGGATAACAATAGTACTTATCTCACAGGGTTGTCGGGAGGGTCAAATGAAATAATGTATGGATGGGGCTTTGAAGATCTTAAAGCACCATGTAAATGTAATCTATCATGATGATGATTATGATATGTTATTATTATATTATTAGTTCATTTATATTTGTATATAAATTTATTAACCAATAATATAACAGCATAATCATCGTATTATGACATATTATATTATAATTAATATATTGTCATCATTATGATGATTATGATGTTAAATTATATCATTAGTTAATGTATTAACCAATATCATAATCATCCTACTATAATGTTATATTATAATTAATATATTGCTATTATCATCATTATGATTATGATCATGATATAGAGTTCCCTGGGTCCTCTTTGCGAGATGCTAGGAAAACCAGGTATCTCTCTCATAAGGTCCCTTTCTGACAAAGGACCACACCCTACCATCTCATCAAGTTGATTAGGGGTGTGTGTTGTTCAGTTGTGTCTGACTCTTTGTGGCCCCATTTGGGGTTTTCTCGGCTAAGATACTGGAGTGGTTTGCCATTTCCTTCTTTAGTTCATTTTACAGTTGAGGAAACTGAGGCAAATGGGTTGAGTGACTTGCCCAGGGTCATACAGGTAGTAAGTGTCTGAGGCCAGATTTGAATTCAGGAAGATGAGCCTTCCTGACTCCAGGCCTGGCACTCCAACCACTGTGCCAGTTGTTATGGCAGAAGGGACAAAAATGATCTGATCTGGAAAGGGCCCTAGGTTTAGAGTCCAGAGGACCTGAGTTCTGGTCTCATCTATGTCGTTTGCTATCTGGGTGTCCTTGGCCAAGACCCTTCATCTCCGAGCCTCAGTTTCCTTGTCTGTAAAATGTAGGGAGGAGGGGAATATGAGACTACAGGAACCTCTAAGTTCCTTTCCCACTCAAAATCTATATCTCTATTTTCCATAACTTGCAATTCTTCCCACACACTCCCCTCTCCCCACTCCATCCTCAGATCCAGACCCCAAAGTCTCTGAATGATGTCCATTAGAGCCCGTGCCAACACATTTCTCCAAAAGGCCCTGAGTATTATTACAGATGTTTTACAGATGAAGAACCCAGAGAGGCTGAGTCATTTGTCCAAGGTACATATTACAGAGGTACTATCTGCCTGAGCTAAGACTTAGACCCAGGTCTCTGAGGGCAAGTAAACTCCCCACAGCCTCAGCAAATCAGAGACAGTGAGCCCAGGACTGCTTCTGGGCCGTTTTCTCTCTCCCCACGATGCGTCAGGTCCCTTCCCAGGCAGAGCCAGGCAGAAAGGTGGCAGAGTACAGAGGGAGGCCATACTTACAGCCCTGGATGGAGGCTAGCAGTGGGAGGAGGGTCCTGAGCAGTAAGGAAGCCATGGTGCGGGAGGTCAGGGGGTGTTGGGGAGAGCCTCGGGGTCTCTGTGCCCCCTCTTTCTGACCGGTCCTCTTATACGCTCTATGGGAAGGCCGTTGGGATTGCTCCACAGATAGATGAGCCCAGACTTTCGCCTACTTCCTCTTGGGCCTCAGTAGGGTAGGAACCAGGAGATGGGAGCAGAGGAGGAGGGAAATAGAGAAGGATGGGGGACGACAGCAGAGACCCTGCACCTTTAGGGAACAGCCTCTGCCTCCACTTGTCACCTCCATCCTAGGGGAGAAGGAGGAGGAGAAAGGCTAAGGCCCCAGAATCACAGGATCTCAAAATCCTAAGGGTCCTCCAAGGCCATTGAAGCCAGCCCCACCTCCCAAAAGCATGCCCTGCACCATCCCCTAGACAAGCGACTCCCCACAGAGCCCGAACTGCCAGTTTGGGGGCCCAGAGCAAGCCCTCTATAAATGGGTGCTCCAATCAATTACTGGGGGGACCCCAATACCAGGCCTGGGGAGAGCCTCAGGATGCCACTAGGCCAAGTTCTGGGCAAGGCTGCCGCCCAGGGAGGAGCAGAGTGAGCCTGGGTATGAAGAAACTGGTGTGTGGCCAGGGGGCTGGGACCTTCCTCATTTAATTACTAGTTACTCTAAATAATAACAACAATAACAACATCTGTATAGTGCTTTAAAGTTTGCAAAGCACTATGTGTGTGCATATCTCTATAGCTATCTATCTGCCTTGTCTATCAATCTATCTATCTATCTATCTATCCATCATCTCATTTGATTCTTATAATAACCCTGGGAGATGAGTACTACTTTTATCCCCATTTTACAAGTGAGGAAACTGAGGCACAGAGAACTTAAGTGACTTGCCCAGGCTCAAACAGCTAGTAAGTAGGGAGTAGTGCTGTTTTAAAGATTACTATCTTTAAAAAAAAAAAATGAATGAATATTCAGGAAGTCTCTCCTCCTAGAGGTTGATATGCAGCCAGCCAACTAAACTTTTAGACAGATTCATTACCAAGACTGGTGGCCCAGACCCCACAACTTTTGCCTCTCTCCTTCCTTAAGGTATTTCTGAAAAGGATTCCTGTTGTAGCTAAATGACTGAGCCAACCTAAGGTAGTGATAGCAGATCAAAATACTAAGGATAGCTTTGCCAGCAAGCAGAAATTTAGAATGTAGCTTCGCAATTTCACTGCCTAATTGAGCAGTAAGAAGACATTCTATATTGGCCTATTTCTTTTTACTAATCTCTGTATTCTGTTCCTATCTTTAAGGAATAGAACATCTTCAATATTCAACTTGTGCTAATATCCTTTGAAAAAAACCACAGCCTCCTCTTTTCTATTTTCAGAAGTAGGTTATCTTCTGAAAAATCTGTTATTTCTTAACATTCAGTTGTCCTTACCCAAATTCTTGAAATTTCTAAACCCTGGGGATAGATAGAATGTGAGTCACTATTGACTGGATTTTCTTCATTTTGTTCTTAGCAAAGTATTATCAAGGTAAGCAAAGGAAATATAAAGAAGGTCAGATTTTCGGAGAGCTGCCACAAGTTTGGGATACTAGAAAAAGGCACATTGATGTACTACTGCCATTTTAGAAAGCTTTGATATGAATTCAAATGATACCTCTGTTACTTCAAGCCAAGAACTTTAAAGCATTGGCTTTTTTAAATTAACTAATTAATTTTTAGTTTTCAACATTCACTTCCATAAGCTTTTGAGTTTTAAATTTTCTCCCCCTCCCTCCCCACCTCCCTTCCCAAGATGGTACACAATCTGATATAGGCTCTACTTATACATTCCTATTAAACATGTTTTCACATTAGTCATGTTGTAAAGAGGAATTAGAACCAATAGGAGGAACCACAAGAAAGAAGAAAGAGAAGAAAAAAAGAGAGTAAATAGTATGCTTAGATCTGCATTCAGACTCCATAGTTCTTTTTCTGGCTGTGGATAGCATTTTCCATCATGAGACCTTTGGAGATGTCTTAGATCTTTGCATTGCTGAGAAGGGTTAAGTCTATCAAAGTCAGTCATAGCACAATGTGGCTGTTACTGTGTACAACATTCTCCTGGTTCTGCTTACTTCACTCAGCATCAGACCATATAAGTCTTTCCAGGTTTTTCTGAAGTCTGCCTGATCATCATTCTTTATAGCACAATAGTATTCCATTACATTCATACACCACAACTTGTTCAGCCATTCCCCAATTGATGAATATCCCCTCAATTTCCAATTTTTTGCCACCACAAAAAGAGCTGCTATGAATATTGTTGCACATGTGGGTCCTTCTCCCATTTGTATGATCTCTTTGGGATACAGCCCTAGAAGTGGTATTGCTGGGTCAAAGGGCATGCACATTTTTATAGCCCTTTGGGCATAGTTCCAAATTGCTCTCCAAAATGGTTGGATCAGTTATCAACTCCACCAACAAAAGCACTGGCTTTAACTGCCACTTAAAAATCTCTGAGTACTGTGTCAATTTGTAAACACTTCAATTATTAAATAAAACAGATATCATTTTAAGACTTCAAATCATAAATGTGCCTCAAAATTATTTTGTGTGTTTGAGTTCATTTTAAAGATATAAAATGTATACTTGTTTAGATATTTTGTTAGCTATGCTTTCCATGTGTGAGTTCTGTGCAATATTTTCATTATGCCCATTATGAAGATAATGACAGAAAAACCCACAGTACTTAAAATTTAGGCATGTAAACATCCTTGCTCAATAAACCAATTCCCTAATAAATAAATAAGTAAATAAACAAACAAACAAATAAATGGGGCAGCTCGGTGGCCCACTGGATAGAGCATTCACCTTGGAGTCAGGAAGACCTGAATTCAAATTTGACTTCAGATACTTGACACATACTAACTAACTGTGTGGTCCTCGGCAAGCCACTCACTTAACCCCAATTGCCTTGCCAAAACAAAACAAACAAAAAACCAACCTGTTACAGAGAAAGGATACATACTGTATTTTTTTTTTCATCAGTTACCTTATATATAAACTTTCTCATGTAACTTTTTAATCAGGTTTGCTAGATGAATGTAAAATCCATATGGCATAAATTTTGTTATTGTAAAAATAAGTCATGAAGTATAGTCATATGAGCTTAAAATTAATCTTCACCTAAAGGAATTTATTTCATATGGTATCTCAACAGCTGCGATCTTTTATGTCAATTCAAGCCTCAACAATCAAGAAAATTGGCACTTCAAAAATCTAGATTATGAGATTCTATAAAGATAACACCTGATAATACATGTATTAAGAAAGAAGAGGGGCAGCTAAGTGGCGCAGTGGATAGAGCCCTGGCCCTGAAGTCAAAAGAACCTGATTTCAAATCTGGCCTCCGACTAAACACTTGACACTCACTAAATGTGTGACCCTGGGCAAGTCACTTAACCCCAATTGCCTAAAAAAAGAAAGAGGAACAAGGTTTGCTGTTTCAGTTTTGGAATCCTAACCTATTCAAATTATTTGACAAATTCTAGTCAAAGGATCAAGTGAATAGAAGATTTCACCTTACAGTATATACCTGTTGACTTCTGTCCAAAATGGTTATGCGATTGAAATGGTTTTACAGCCACACAACTAACTCTTACAGTCAAAATTATACAAGTTAATAACAAGACAAAGAAGGACTAGCCATTAAAGTAGTGACAAAGTCCTTTTCTAAATTGTGGGCTAAAGAAATTTATTCCATAAAACAGCGTAGAATCAGTTTGCTTGTTTAGATGAAGTTTTAAATATGTATGGAATTCCACCACTTCTATTAAGATTAAGATTAAGATGATTGAAATTATCAAATGGTTCCCCAACTGATTAATGGTCAATGGATATGAACAGGCAGTTTTCAGATGAAGAAATTAAAGCTATCCAGTCATGTCAAAAAATTCTGTAAATCACTGTTGATTAGAGAAATGCAAATCAAAACAACTCTGAGGTACCATATCACACCTATCAGATTGGCTAATATGACAGAAAAGGAAAATGACAAATGTTAGAGAATATGTGGGAAAATTGGAACACTAATGCATTGTTGGTGGAGTTGTGAATTGATTCAACCATTCTGGAGAGCAATTTGGAACTATGCCCAAAGGGCTATAAAACTATGCATACACTTTGATCCAGCAATACCACTACTAGGTCTGTATCCCAAAGAGATAATTAAAAAAGGGAAAAGGACCCACATGTACAGAAATATCTATAGCAGCTTTTTTGTGTGGTGGCAAAGAATTGGAAATTAAGGGGATGTCCATCAATTGGGGAATGACTGAACAAGTTGTGGTAGGAGATGATCAGCAGGCAGATTTCAGAAAAACTTGGAAAGACTTACATGAATTGATGCTGAGTGAAGTGAGCAGAACCAGAAGAACATTGTACACAGTAACAGCAACATTGTGCAATGATCCACTTTGATAGACTTAGCTCTTTTCAGCAATACGATGATCTAACAATTTATTGAATCTAAATATCTAAAAATCTAAATAAAAAACAATAAATTGCATCTAAATCTTTATTTGTTCCGTGAAGTTTGGATTCAGTCAAAGGGCCACACTTGAGGACCTAGAGGGCCACATGTGGCCTTGAGCCTACAGGTTCTCCACCCCTGGCAGTTCCAAAAGATTCATGACAGAAAATGCTATCCATATCCAGAGAACTATGGAGTCTGAATGCAGACTGAAGCACATTATTTTCTCCTTTTGTGTGTGTGTGTGTGTGTGTGTTTCTTTCTCATGATTTTTCCCTTTTGTTCTGATTCCAATGTGGAAATATCTTTAATATGATTGTATATGTATAGCCTACATCAGATTGCTTGCCATCTTGGGGAGGAATGAGGGGAGGGGGGGAATTTGGAACTAAAATCTTATAAAAATGAATGCTGAAAAATAAATTTAAAAAAAGAAACTATCAAATGGAAAAAAGAATACTGTCTCAACACATCCACAAATATTAAGTGTGGTACTAAATCAGAGGCTTGCCCCACATGCAAAGTTTAGCTAACATGAGCTGGCATGAAAGAAGTTTAGTGACTTTTTGTGTGAGGAGGGTTAAGTCTTCCGACTCTCAGTCCAGCACTCTATGCATTATGCCATTTGTTCTAAAATTACTATTTGAAAATTTCAAACCCTCTAAATTTCAGTCATCTAGCCTGTGGCTGAAGACAGTCAGTGATGGGGCACCTACCACCTCGGTGCATGGCCCATTCCCCTTGGGGACAGCTCTGCTGGTTGGGAGAATTTTCCTGACATCAAATCTAAATCGAGCTCTTTGTAACTTTTAACCACGACTTCCTGGTTCTGCCCTCTGGAGACAAGCAGAGTCTCTCTTCCACCTGACAGCCTTCAAATACAACGGTCATCCCTCACCTCCCCTGTTCCCATCCCACAACCCTGCCCTCAAATTTCCTCCTTTCCGGGCTAACCATAATATAGTACTTAAAATATTTAAAGACATCTATCAATCTGCCCTGAGCCTTCTCTTTTCCAGGCTCAATAAATTCACTTCCTTCAACCAAAACTCAGATGGCCTGGGTTCAAGGTCCTTCCCTGTCCTGTTGCCCTCTTCTGGGTACTCAGTTTATTAATGTCCTTTTTCAACCTAGAACTGATCATGGTGGCAAGCTGTGATCTGACTGAGACAGAAGAGAGAGGAAGGTATTATAACCTGGCCCTCTTCACCTGCCTCCTTTTCCCTATCTCGAACTCTGGCTCTGAGAACAGGAATCCTATCAACACTGTTACCACTCAAGCCATTTCAGTCAATTGTCCTAAGACTCCAATTTCCAACCTTTTTGGTCTCAAGACCTCTTTACACTCTTACAAATCATGGAGGAGCTCCCCAAAGAGTTCTTGTTTTTGTGGGTTGTATCTATAAATACTTTCCCTATTAGAAATGAAAATGTTTTAGTATTATTACAAAAATTGTTTGGACCTCACATATTGACTGAATCTTGGGGATGCCTGGGAGTCCCCAGACTTTGAGAATGGCTTCTCTCCCTTATCAAAGTCTTAGGATCCTTTCTGTCATCCGGCATGTTAGTTATCACTCCTAGCTTTGTATCATTTGCAGATTTAATGGATATACCAGCCATGCCTTTATCCAAGCCATGGCCAAAAAATTCTAAACAGCACAGGGCTATTACAGACAAATCCTTCCGACACTCCACTAGAGACCTCCTTCCAAGTTGGCATTAAATCACTAATTACATGGACTATTTGTGCCTGACCTATGCTTATTGATAGGTTGATTTGATCTCTGAGGCAGTGTGTTGCAGCGGACACAGAGCTGTTCTCAGGGTCAGGAAGACCTGAGTTCAAATCCTACCTCTGACACAGACAAGTTCTGTGACCCTTAAATCACTTAATCTCCCAGTGCTCTTGGCAGCTTTTTAAGATTATCAATTTCAGAGGAGATGCTGATCTGTATTAGTAGAAGGAGTTTCTTTATATGCCAATGAAATCACAGTTCCAGTCTCTGGCTTATGGATTGCACTAGATGGTGCACTGTCCTGTTGCTCTCTCCCTTCCAGCTCTGATATTCAGGGATTGAGTTTTCCCCCCACGATCATAAAATTGGAAGCCATGGGCAGAAGTTAGAGCTATCTAAACCTTGGATGGGCTGACTCAACAGGTGATGAGCTCCCCATCCCTGGAAGTCTTCAAGCAAAAGCTGGATTTCAGAAATTGTTTATGAAGTTGTAGAAGATTCTTGGTCAAGTATGAGTTGGACTGACTGTTCTCTGGGATCACTTCCAACTCTGAAAACTCTGATTGAAACTGGGAAAGTGAAATCATGCCCAGCCGTTCAACCCCCAACCCTACCCAGCTTTCATCCTCCTATCTAATCCTAGAAGGGCACAAAAAGTGCAGAGGGCACCCCAGTCTGCTAAGTGGTGCCCCAGAAAGTCTGGAAAAGCTCTGGCTGACCTACTCCCCCCCTCCTTTTCCTCCTATGGTCCTGCTCCAACCGTCCTGCAGGTGATGCAAGAGTCAACTGCAGCTCCCAGGGGTGCAGAGAGGAAGAGAAGTTGGGAGGGAAGGAGACGATGGAAAGGGGTCTGCTATTTCACCCTTCCTGAGGGGGCAGGGCAGGGCCACTGGGCTTTGGAGAAGCCCAACTGCTCTTTTCTCCAGGCTGAGTCAACCCAAGCTGTCCCTACAGGACCCCCCTCGACCCAGCTGTTACTCAATGCTCTGTACCTATTGCAGGGTTAGAATTGGCACAGATCATCCCAAACCGTAGAAAATCCCCAAACCATTTTCATGTGGCAGCTAGAGGCTGCCATAGAGTCTGACGTTCCAGGCCACAATAGATGAGGACCAGCTGAAGCAACAGACGATGGCAAAATTGGAGAAGAGAAGGCTTGGGGAGCCCAAGGGGGAGTTTCTGGTATTTGAAGGGCTGACATGTGGACGAGGGGTGAGACTTGTCCTATTTGGTCCTGGAGGGTAGAACCAAGAGCAATGGGTGTGTACGTATGTATAGAAATATATGTGAAATATGTGTATTTCATACCAGAAAATAATCCCCACTGTAATAAATGTTATAAAAGACGTAATGTATCTTATAGATAGATATAAATATATACAGGCATAGGTACATATAGATATATAGGTATATACATATAGATATGTGCATATACCTATATGTATCTATACTTGTACATAGTCATATATCTACCTTTAAAACATATAATGCATATTATAACATGTATATATACATATATACACACATCTATGTGTATATATGCCTATATATCTACCTATATGTATCTATACCTGTATATATCATATAGTTATCTTTAAAATATGTAATATACATAATATAACACACATATCTATATCAATATATACCTATATATCTCTATCTATAAGTATCTATACTTGTATATATCTATATCTCTATCTTTAAAATATATAATGTATATAATATAATACAATACACATATATACACATATCTATATGTGTATATCTATCTATATGTATGTAACATACACACATACACATATATCTGCCTATATATCTACCTATATGTATCTATACCTGTATATGTCATAGAGCTATCTTTAAAATATATAATACATATTATAACATACACACATACACATATATCTACCTATATGTATCTATTCCTGTATATGCCATATAGCTATCTTTAAAATATATAATATATATAATATAACACATACATATCTGTATGTATATATGTATGCCTATATATCTCTATCTATAAGTCTCTGTACTTGTGTATATTTATATCTCTATCTTTAAAATATATAATGCATATAATATAACATACATGTATACACATATATATGTATATATCTATCTATATGTATCAATACCTATATATCTTTAACATAGATAATACATTATAACACACATTTAGATATGGGTGTTTTACAGTAGACATTATTTTCTGGTATGAATTGAACTAGGCAGCTGCTGAGGGCCCCTTCAGCTTCAGAATTCTGTGGTTCTCTGCCACAGAGAAGTAGTCCCTGCAGCCCAGTGCTGCAATGGGAGGTAACCCAGCAGTCAGAGAACCTGAGTTCAAATCCTCACTCAGACACTTACTAATTTTGTGATCCTGGATGAGTCATTTAACTTTTAAGGTACCTTCTAACTCTAAATATATGATCCTTTTGAGGATTTGAGTACTGAGACTCAGAGGTCATGACTGATCCATGGCTACACACCAAGTATAGTTGATAGAGCTCTGGGTCAGGAGTCAGGAAGACCTGGGACTCGTTAAGTGCTTAATAAATTGCTTGTTGACTGACTGAGTTACTGATACACATTAGCTAAGTGAATAACGGCAAGTCACTTAATCTCTGAGTGTTCCAGGCAACCCTCTGAGATAGTAAGTTACCTCTGGATGTGGACCTGCATTAGTTGAGAGGGTTTTCACACCAGGGAGTTCCTTACTGCGATGAAATCAAAGGTGAAAAATCTCTAAGAGGGGTGGGGGAGAAGAGAAGAGGAGAGGAGAGGAGAGGAAAGGAAAGGAGAGGACAGGAGAGGAGAGGACAGGAGAGGAGAGGAGAGAAGAGAAAGAGAGACAGAGAGACAGAGAGAGACACAGAGAGAGAGAGAGAGCTAAATCCTATGATGCCATAAGGCAAATTTGGGCTCAAAGTGAAAAGAAAAATCTTCCTAACGTTCAGGGCTATCCAAAAGTAGAAAGGACTGCCTTACTTGGGAGTGAGCTCCCTGTCACTGGAGCCCCTAAAAGCAAAGATTGTAAACCACTTGTAGGCAATGTTGTAGAAGGAATTCTTTCCTGTTCAGGAATGGTTTGGACTAGATGTCCCTGAGGTAACTTTGAGATTCTGAGATTCTGAAGAGCTCATTGCCTTGTAAGGCAGCTCAGCTGATGAGAAAGGACTTGCTCATGCAGTTCAATACCAACATATGGACCAGAGAGTTAGAAGTATGTCTCAGGAAGGAGAGTAGCCTGAGGGAATACTGCTACTCACCTCATGAATCACCCTATCTCTAGGTTCGTGGGGATTCATATAAAGTAGCTACTTCCCTCGGACCCAAAATCAGGCCTGTGATGCATAATAATGCATTATTGGTGGAGCTGTGAATCAGTCTCACCATCTGAGAAAATAATTTAGAATCATACTGAAAAAAAGCCATGAGACTACATATTGTTTAACCCATTTAGATCACTACCAGGCATATTCCCCAAGAAGGCCAAGAAGACAGAGGGAAATGTACTTCCTACCCATACAAAAATATGTATAGCAGCTCTTTTTGGAATAGCAAAGAACTAGAAGGAAAGTGCATACTCACTGACTAGCGAATGTCTGAACACATTATAGTGGGCACGAATGTAAAGGAATATTATTGTGAAATAAGTTGTGCGGAATATAGAAGATTCAAAGAAATTTGGGAAGACTTATAGGAACTGATGGAGTTCCTATAAGTAAAGAAAGCCAAGCTCAGAGACAAGATGACCACAACGATGTAAAGGAAACCAACGGTGAAAAACATCAGAACTCCGGCCAAGCCACTGATCAGTCATGCCAGGGCTTGCCCTTCCAGTGCCTGGTGTCTGCTTTATATGTGTCTTGTATGAGCCATGTATGTTACCATGTGTGACTTGCATGTGCTACGCGTGTGCTCCCCATACACCCTCTTAGGCAAACATGCACACATACTTGCACACATACACACACACACACACACAATTTCACACTCTTGCATTATCAGGAGAGGTGTGGTAGATAGAGAATTGGCCTTGAAGTCCGGAATGCCTGAGTTCAAATCCTGCTTCTGACACACATTGGTTGTGTGGCCCCGGGCAAGTCATTTTATATCTTAATCCACTAGGCAACACTCCAAGACTATAAATGGCAGAGAAAGTGCTGACCACATTGGTACAGGGAGTTTCCTCAGTCCGCAGTTTTTTATACCAATGAAATCACAGGCCTAGTCCCCATTCCTATTATTGTTGTTGTTTAGTTGTTTTCAGTTGTGTCCAACTCTGGAGTGGTTTGCCATTTCCTTCTCCAGCTCATTTTACAGATGAGGAAACTGAGGCAAACTGGGCTAAGTGACTTGCCCTGAGTCATATAGCTAGCAAGTGGCTAAGGTAGGATTTGAACTCTAAGTCCAGCACTAGCCACTGTGCCACCTAGCCCCCCAGAGTAGGACTTTCTTTCTTTCTTTCCTTCTCTCTCTCTCTCTCTCTCTCTCTCTCTCTCTCTCTCTCTCTCTCTCTTTCTCCAGCACCTAACACAGTGTCTGCTTTTTTTATAGCCTCTCAAGGGTCAGGATAAAGCAAATAGCTAGGTCAGAGAATTTCTAGCAGATTGGTACTTAGGGGAATGATGCAATCACAAGCTTCACTGTTGTGTAGCGCAGGGAGCAGACAAACAAAGCAAACGTACGTTCTACAGCAATATAAACAGGCAAAGGTTTGTTCCCAGGATGCCAGAAACTCATCCAGTGAGAGGGAGAGGGGAATGTGTCAGGGAAGAAACACGCTCAAAGCTGGGATTCAAGCGGCAAGGTCATGGCCCGACCATTGGCTTGGTGAGGACTGGTAATGGGTGCCAGATGTGGGAGGGGACATTCCCAATCAGACCCTTGTGTGGTGGAGAATCCTCCTGGTCCCTTGTTGATACCAGGTTTGGGTGAAGCTCAGGTAGGGAGAGTGTCTTTATCAGGGCCCCAGACTGGTGGGAAGACCCAAGTTTAACTATGGGAGGCAGCTGAAGGAGAATGACCCAAGGCCCCTGCCACAGCAGGTCCACATCTAATCAAAAAGCTATGAGCCTTTTCCACCTGACACAGCATGAATGGCAGAAAAGAACAATTCTCTCTTTCACCTCTGTGCTTTTATGGGCATCAGGACCACTCAGCCTAAGTGACTCCATACTACAGCACCCAACTATAGTCAAACAATAACATCAAACGATATAAGGTTTATAACTATCAAAGTGCCTGGCACATAGTAGGTGCTTAGGAAATGCTTGCTGATTGATGGACTAATGATGGAGCATGCCCCCTGACTTTTGGCAGTGAGATCTTGGACTCTAGGTGTGAAGTGAGGTGCCAGATGTGGTCAGTGTGTGGATTTTTTCTACTTGGATGTGTTGATTTATTGTGTGGGTGCATGTGTGTGTGTGTGTGTATGTGTGTGTGTGTGTGTGAGAGAGAGAGAGAGAGAGAGAGAGAGAGATCTATTGGGGGAGGGGAAGGAAGCCATTGGGAAGTGACAAGGGTTGTAAAAATGGAAAAGAGCATCAATAAAACATTTAAAAGACAAAAAAAAAGAAATCAGTTCAGCCCTTTATATCTCCTGTGGTTCGTTTAGATAGGTCTTGGGTTTAGACCTGTGGCTGCCTTTACCATAGGAGCAGGAAGAGGAATGCAATGGGGACCCAAAGCCTCTTGTCCATCTGTCCCTTGCTTTGAGTGAAACTGGGTATCCTGTTTTCTTCCTCCCAATTAGCTGAGAGGGGACAGGAAGATGACCTTCCTCCCCAAAATTCACAGGACTTTGTCTCTGGTATGGTAGCGAGAAGTGATTCTCTCTATCTCTGAGCAGAAAGAGGCAAGCTCTTTATGCCTCCCAACTCTGACATTCCATGTTCTAAGGGCCCTCCCAGCTCTGACATTAAGTGTTCTAAGGGCCCTCCCTGCTCTGACATTCTGTGTTCCAAGATCCCTCCCAGCTTTGACATTCAGTGTTCTAAGGGCCCTCCCAGTTCTGACATTCCATGTTCCAAAGGCACTCCCAGCTCTGACATTCCATGTCCTCCATTTTAGAGGACAATTTGGAACTATGCCCAAAGATCTATAAAACTGTGCATGACCTATGACCCAGCAATACTACTAGTAGTTCCGTACCTCAAGGAAAAAGAGCCATACATACAAAAATATTGATATCAGCTCTTTTTGTGGTGGCAAAGAATTGGAAATTGAGGGTATACCCATCAATTGGGGAATGACTAAATAAGTTGTGGTATATGACTGTGATGAAATACTATTGTTCTGTAAGAAATGATGAAAAACCTGGAAAAACTCACATGAGCTGATGCAAAGTGAAGTGAGCAGAACCAGGCAAACGTTGTACATAGTAACAGCAACATTGTATGATGATCAACTGTGAATGACTTAGCCATTCTTAGCAATACAATGATCCAAGACAATTTCAAAGGATTCAAGATGAAACATGTTATCCACCTCTAGAGTGGGAACTGACACACTCTGATACAGTTTGAAGCATATTTTTTCTTTTTTTTTCTTTTTTTTTCTTTTTCTTTTTTTAGGCAATTGGGGTTAAGTGACTTGCCCAGGGTCACACAGCTAGTAAGCTCAAGTGTCTGAGGCCAGATTTGAACTCAGGTACTCTTGACTCCAAGATCGGAGCTCTATCCACTGCTCCACCTAGCTGCCCTGAAACATTTTTTTCCTAATTTTTCTTGCCATTTTATTGCAACATGGCTAATATAGAAATGTTTTACATGACTTAAAATGTATATTAGGTATCATATTTCTTGCCTTCTCAGTGAGTGGAAGATAGGGTTGAGTGGAGAGAATTTGTAACTGAGTAAAAATTGAAAAAATTTTAAAATGGTTATATTGATTCATAGCTTCACCAACAATGCGATAATGTGCCTATCTTCCCCCAACTTCTCCAATATTGACTATTCCTATCTTTTGTAATCTTTGCCAATTTGCTGGGTGTGAACATTCTGTGTTCTGAGGGGCTTCTGCTGTGAACGTTCCGTGTTTTGAAGGGCCTCTCAAATCTGACATTCTGTGTTCTGAGGTCCTTCCCAGACTGATATTCTCGACTCTATGAATTCTCTCAGCTCTGACATTCTATGCCCCATTGGTGTCCTATAGCTAGCTTTTGTCTTGTTCTAACCTGCCTCCCAGCTCTGACATTCTACGTTCTTAGGGCCCTTCTGGCATAGACATTCTGGTCTTAAGGGTACGCTCCTTTCAGACGTTCGCAAATTTTCAGGATATGAGTGACCAGTAAACAAGTTAATGAGATATAAGGGTCGTGCTTTTTCATCTGTAAAAGGTGAGACCCTTTCAGAGTCCAGGGGTCACTTGTACCTTGTAAAGAACATAAAACTGTGAATAGTCTCGTTTTCACCATGTGCAAATGAGGCTTTTAGTAGTTCATTAGCACATACTGAGTACCTCAGTAACTTTTTCCTGCCAATTCATTTGCTTGGACCAACTGGAGAGATTTAGAATTTGTTAGGTTGGTTTTTTTTTTTTAATGATGATTGCTGCACAAATGTCTTTTGCCTGGTGATGGTCTACCTTGCACAGATTTGGGAAATGTGCTGGACAGTTACCATAAGTGAGGATGAGGTCTCTCACCATGTAGGCTCAACTTTGTGCCAGGAAGAGTAACAAAAAGGAAAGGTTGAAAAAACATTCACTTAGGGGCAGTTAGGTGGTACAATGGACAGAGCACCGGCCCTGGAGTCAGGAGGACCTGAGTTCAAATATGGCCTCAGACACCTAACATTCACTAGTTGTGTGACTCTGGGCAAGTCACTTAACCCCAATTGCCTCACCAAAAAAAAAAAAAAAAAAAAAAGAGAGAGAGAAGAAAAGACATTCACTTAAGAGGACAAACATTCTCAGGCCTCAGAGCTAAGGCTTCCAGGGAGCAGAACTAGATGGAAGCTTCTGCCGGTCCTAGGACAAGGATACTTGCTCATGCTGAAAGAGAATAGCAGTACCCCAGCTGAGAATTGCAATGGAATCTGAAGATTGTAGGGGTAGAGATGACACCTGCCTGGACCGTATTTCTGCCTATGGATGGCAATGCTGAGACCACCTTCCCCCTACAACAAACCCCAAGGTGGTAATTTTGTGTCTCTTTTCTCACCCTGGGCTCAAAGATAGAAAGATAGAGTGCTATAGATTTCATTTATCACAAGGTCCCACAGCAGGGAGAGAAAACTGGGAAAACTATGCAGACACCAAATCAGTAGTAGGGTGGGGGGCAAACATGAGTGACTGAACACCTCTGCTCACCACCACCCCACTCTTTCCCAACTGACGTTCTATGTTCTAAGATTCTTTCCCAATCTGGCATTCTGTGTTTTATAGTCAAATTTGCTTCCCAACTCTAGCATTCTATGTTTCATTCTCTAAATGCCTTCTAACTCTGACTTTTTCTCTTTTTCTTCTTTTAATAGTATTTTTTTCCAATTACATGTAAAGACAATTTTTGACATTTATTTTTGTGTTTTTTTTGTGGGGTTTTTTGGAGGCAATCAGGGTTAAGTGATTTGCCCAGGGTCACACAACTAGTAGGTACCTGTGGTCTTAACATTCATTTTTACAAAACTTTGAGCTCCAAATTTTTTTCCCTTCCTTCTTCTCTTTCCTTAAATAGTAAATATTTTGGTATAGGTTACATATGTACAATCATGTAAAACTTATTTCCCTATTAGTCATGGTGTGAAAGAAGAAACAGACCAAAAGGGGGGAAAAACACATAAAAAAGTGGAAATAGTATGCTTCTATCTTCGTTCAAAGTCCATCCATTCTTTCTCTGGATGTGGATAGCATTTTCCATCATGAGTTTTTTGGAATTGTCTTGGATCATTGTATTGCTGAGAAGAGCTAAGTCTATCAAAGTTGGTCATCGAACAATGTTGTGGTTACTGTGTACAATGTTCTCCTGATTCTGCTCATTTTACTTGACTTTCTTTTTTCTCAAGTTTCTTGCATTCTATGTTATAATGTATTTCATGGTCTAAGATCCCTTCTAGCTCTGACATTCTATGTTTTAAGGTAACTTACGGGTGATGTTCTAAAGTTGCTTCCACTTCTGACATTCTATGGTATGTATTTTAAGTCTCTTCCATTTCTGATTTTCTGTGTTCTAAGGTGCCTTTTAATCTGTTTTAAGAGCCCTCCCAGTTTTGACATCCTTTGCTCTAAGGGCCTTCCCAGCTCTGAGATAGTGTATTTCTAAAGGCCCTTCTGACTCTGACATCCTGTATTAGAATCATTCTAAGGGCCCTCCCAGTTCTAACATTCTCTAAGGACCCTCCCAGCTCTGACATCCACAGGTCTGTGGGTATGATACATAGACACAAAAATTAGAGAGGAGACAGAGACAGAGAGACAGAAACAGAGAGACAGAGAGACAAAGAGCATGAGAGCATTTATTAAGTGCCTACTCTGTGCCAGGAACTGTGCTAAGCACTTTATAAGCAAGCAAGAAATGATACAAAAACCATGGCCTAGAGGGAGAGAGGACTGTCTGGGTATCAGAGGAAATCCCTACAACATATCCTGAGCACTGAGTTTCATCTTCCTCTTTTCTATGAGGGCCCAGAAAGGGCCCTAAAGGAATGGAGAGAGGTCCAGCAGCTGCGGCTTAGCCCGGCAGAGGGCAATGTAAGACAGCCTGCCGGGGTCAGCTGCACTCTTGTTACTACAGATGCAGCTGCAGGTACTCAGACCCAGAGAGATGAATGGTTTTTCTCTCTGCATCCTTCCTCCTTCCTTCCTGCCTCCTGCCCCCCACATTCTGTCTATCTCTCTTTTTATTTTCTCTATCTTTGTCTCTGTCTCTCCTTTCACTCTGTCTCTTCTCTGTCTCTGTTTCTCTGTCTCTCCTTTCTCTGTCTCTCTTTTTTGTCTCTGTTTCTGTTTCTCTGTCTCTGTTTCCCTGTCTCTCCTTTCTCTGTCTCTTTTCTCTGTCTCTGTCTCTGTTTCTCTGTCTCTCCTTTCTCTGTCTCTTTTCTCTGTCTTTGTCTCTCTCTCTGTCTCTCCTTTCTCTGTCTCTTTTCTCTGTCTTTGTCTCTCTCTGTCTCTCCTTTCTCTGTCTCTGTTTCTCTGTCTCTC
Source organism: Vombatus ursinus (assembly GCF_900497805.2). Classification (NCBI taxonomy): domain Eukaryota; kingdom Metazoa; phylum Chordata; class Mammalia; order Diprotodontia; family Vombatidae; genus Vombatus; species Vombatus ursinus. Next base: position 587,471 of record NW_020954739.1, read on the forward strand.
CTTTCTGTCTCTGTCTCTGTTTCTCCGTTTCTCCTTTCTCTGTCTGTTTCTCTGTCTCTCCTTTCTCTGTCTGTTTCTCTGTCTCTCCTTTCTCTGTCTCTCTTTTCTGTCTCTGTCTCTGTTTCTCTGTTTCTCCTTTCTCTGTCTCTGTTTCCCCGTCTCTCCTTTCTCTGTCTCTTTTCTCTGTCTCTGTCTCTGTTTCTCTGTTTCTCCTTTCTCTGTTTCTGTTTCTCTGTCTCTC
>NW_020954739.1:587811-602101 GCF_900497805.2 Vombatus ursinus
CCTTTCTCTGTCTGTTTCTCTGTCTCTCCTTTCTCTGTCTCTGTTTCTCTGTCTCTCCTTTCTCTGTCTCTGTTTCTGTCTCTCCTTTCTGTCTCTGTCTCTGTTTCTCTGTCTCTCCTTTCTCTGTTTCTGTTTCTCTGTCTCTCCTTTCTCTGTCTGTTTCTCTGTCTCTCCTTTCTCTGTCTCTCTTTTCTGTCTCTGTCTCTGTTTCTCTGTTTCTCCTTTCTCTGTCTCTGTTTCTCTGTCTCTCCTTTCTCTCCTCTCTTTCTTTTCTCTGTTTTTGTCTCTCTCCGGAGCCTTTTTGCTCTGGGGAGCAGGAGCCTTGAGGGCAGGGGCTATCACTTTTGTCTTTGTATCACCAGCACCTGGCATCCAATGAACGCTTGTGGATTGGTTGAGTGATTGATTCCCCAGGCTTCGAGCCAGAGGTGCTGGCAAGTGGAGGGCAGGAAGGGGGGCAGTGTCCCAGATGACACCTCTCCTTTACCTCCCATGGGCACACAAGTGGGCTCAGCAGATTCAGAGGGCAGCAACTGCCCCCTTGCCTGTGGCACAGCTTGGAGTCATGAGACTTCTCCAGTCCTCCATTTCCTCTTCTGTGAGAAGAGGAGCTTGGTCAGCTGGCTGCTAAAGTCATTTCCACTTAGGTCTGTGAACCTAGGCTCAATGACCCTCATTCTGCCTGACCCCTTCAAATGCTATGACTCTCCGAGAAATCCAAACTGGAAATCGACTGTGATGGGCTGATAAAAACAGCACTTCTCATTTCTTTAATGCTTTTATAGTTTTAAAAGGCTTTCTTCAAAGCACCTCTGAGAGGTTTGTTGGCCGAGCAATATTGTCTCCATTTTACAGACAAGGAAACCGAGGCTAAGGTCAGACAGCTGGTAAGCATCAGATTTGGGACTCAAAGCTGGTCTTCTGTCTCCCAGGCAAGGGTTATGTCCATTGTACCAGACCAGCCTCTCAGAGCTGAGATTCCAGGTCAGCAGACAGCAATAGGGGTTCTTACCTCTTTTGTGTCCTGGACTGTGGATTCTAGGTTAAGAACCCCTGATCCAGACCCTGTGAGAAAGGTGAATAAAGAAGAGGAACAGAATGTCTGGACAAGGGGTCAGGAGAACAAGGTTCCAATTCTTGGTTCCAATACTTACTAAACCAGTGTGACTTTCAGCAAATCCATTCTGGTCTCTGGATCTCAGTTTTCTCATCTGGAAAATAGGGGTGAACAAGAAGCTTCCCTGAAGATCCTCTCCTTTCTTTGATGGTCTAGGATTCTGTCATTCGAGTTATAACTAGTACAGGGCTGACATCTGGGAGGAGGGGTATGCTCTTCCCCTTACTACCATCCTCAGGATTCCATGACCCTGGCACCCTGTCATGGGCCATTTGCACTTCTAATTCTAGATGTTAAGAGGATGGCGATCTGGATTTAGGAAGGCTTGAGTTTGAATCCTGCTCCAGATACTAACTGGGCAAGTCACTTGCTCTCTGCCTGCCTCCGTTTGAGAGAGAGATAAAGAGACAGAGACAGAAAGAGACAGAGATAGTGAGAGAGAGAGACAGAGAAAAAAGAGAGAGAGATGGAGAGACAAAGAGAGAGACAGAGACACACAAAGACAGAAAGACAGAGAGACAGAGGCAGAAAAACAGACAGAGAGAAAGATAGACAGAGGTGCAGAGAAAGAGACAGATGGACAGAGAGAGACATGGAAAGACAGAAAGAGAGACAGAGACATGGAGAGGCAGAGACAGAAAGAGACACACAGAGACAGAGAGAGAGAGACAGGGAGAGACAGAGCTATAGAGAGGCAGAGAGACAGAGACAGAAAGACAGAGAAAGAGAGGCAAAGAGTAAGCTATAGGATCATAGATAGAGCCATGACCAGAATTGTTGAATTTAAATCTAAAATAAAATAAAACAAAACAAAATATTTCTGAGGCTTGTTACTTCCAAAAGAAAATGACTTAATAGCAAGGCCAGCTAGTTACCTTTAAATCAGATCAACTAATCCCTCAGTGATTAGTGACAATTTGACAGGTTTACAGAGCTTATCTTTATAACAGAAAAAAAAAAGGAATTATATTCATCAAGCAGATTCATAGGATTTACAGAGAAGTAGGTAGATTTGCAATATTCAGCTGCTGGGCATGGTGGGGGGGGGTGGCAAATGCAGGAATTTCCAGATTCAATATTTCATTGGTTTAGAGCTCATATTCTGTGAATTTGTCTGAGAAGTCTCCTTCAGTAAAGATTTCTGCTCTGGGTCTGTGGTGCTTGCTGAAAAAAAGAACTAACTTGCCAAAGAGGAAGTTGTGGGGAGCCGAGAGTCAACATTCCCTACTCCACCTTTCTGAAAAGGGCACTCTGACCCTTAGTAAAGAGTCCTATGATATCTGAACTTAATCCTACGATTATATTACTTTATTTCCTGTTCTAATTCATCTACTATTTTTAAAAAATTTAATATTTTATTTTCCCCCAATTACAAGTAAAAACAATTTCTAACATTCATTGTTAAAAATTTTTTGAGCCCCAGATTCTCTCCTTCCCCTCCCCCCCATTGAGAAGGCAGCAATTTGATATTCTACTATTAAATCTTGTTAAAATATTCATTCACTACATCTATAGGTAATTTAGGTTTAAAGGAATATTTATGCTAGCTTAGTTCTTAAGGAAAAAGAAACAATCCTAAGATAAATCAAGGTAATTACTATCAACTGATTTAGAGACACTTTTTTCAGGTTTGCAAAACGTTTTATATACGTTATCTCATTTGATCCTCACTACAACCCCCTGAGGTTGGTGCTATTATTATCCCCATTTTACAGATAAACAAACCAAGGCTCAGGAGAAGTGACTAGCCCAGGGTTTTAAAGCTAGCCAAGTGTTTGAGGCAGGATTCAAATCTAAGTCTTCTGAGTTCATGCCCTGACTATCTTACCAGCCTCTCTATGCCTTCAGACCACAGCTGAGGTCCAGGAGGTCTTGTTACCTTTATCCCCACAACTCCTTGCTCTGGGCCCTGCTGGACTGATTGGACAGTCTCTTACATGGCCCACTAAATCTAGGCTGCCCTAGCCTTGCTTTGCCTTATTTCTAGGCCGTGGTCTTCCCATCAGCGACCCTGCCCCAGGTGGGTTCCCTCTACCATCCCTTCTGCCCTTCCCACTTCAAGAACCACAGTCAAACCACCTCTATCATTGCTTCCAGAAAGAGTGTGTCAAGCTGCTACCCCTTGGGTCCATAGACGTCGCCAGCCAGAACACTTCCCTGGCCAGCATTCGTGGGCTTGGGGTGGGGGGTGGGGAGCTGCTCCTAAGAGAATGTAAGCTCTTGAGGGCAGGGATCGTCTCTGTTTTTGTTTTGGTGTTCCCAGAGACTAGCAGAGTGCTTGGCCCCTAGAACTTAAAAACTGTTTTTTCATTCATTCTTTCAAAATCCAGCCCTGGTGGGTATTCTTTCCCACAGACCATTTGCCTCTGTGTCTTCTTCTCCGGGTAGGTGGGTTGTTCCCCTGAGTGAGGGCTGGTCTCCCCACTCTGTGACTCCAGGTCTCCCCTGACCTCCCCTCCCCCTTCAGGAAACTAGGAGGCTGCTGGGAATCTGGTGGGAACAATGCCGGGAAGGAAAATAGGAAATTGTATAAACCTGGCAAGGTCCGGGGAGAGAGCCCCCAGTTGGAGACACCTTGGCCAGCTCTGGCCTGGGCTGCTGTCCAGCCTTCACACTTTACCCTCAGGGAGCTCCCAGACTGAGCTGGGAGACAAGGCATTCTTGGGAGGGGGGAGGAAGGCTAAATCTGTGCAGTGGGGCCCCTCAGGAAAGGAGCCAGCTAGGGTATTTGGGGGTTACCTGGACAGTGGCCAACTCTTTAGCTTTGCAGATTGGAGCTAGCAACGGGGAGCCTGGTTTTGTGTCTGACCAGGACCCTAGGAATTCTCAGAACTGGGGCTGCTGCCCTCCTCCCCCAGGTCTCTGGACCAATTGTCAAGATTGCCAGTCTTCTTGACAGGCTCTTGTGGCTGCCCTGGGATAGGGCTTTACAAAAAGCCTAATTGACCTTCATTAAGTGACTTATTTCCTTTTTCCTCTCCTTGGAGGAATAATTTCCCAATAATAACTCCCTGGCTCTGATCCTTTCCTTCCTTGTATCTTCTTACACTTTCCAGCCATTCCCCTTTCCTGACTATAATTTCCTATTCCCCCACTATCCATCTCACCCCAAACCACCCAGTCCCCAGCATCCCTCCCAGTCCACATCCCAGCCCCAGCTCTGATCCCCATTACCCATTACTTCCACCCTAGTGCCTTAGCTGCCTAAACTGCCCCAACTCCCCTGCCTGAATCCTCAACCCAGGTCTCTGCCTGAGCCTCCATCCCAAACTACCCCCAACTCTCCCATTCCAAATTCCACTGCCCCTGATCCCCCAGGTCAGACTCTAGTGTGTCTGAATGACTCCTCCTTGATTCCTTCCTTCCAATCACAATCCTTTTCTCTCCAAAGTTACCTTTTAACTACCAAACCCAATGGCATTTTCTCAATCCTCATCACTCTGGACCTCTCCGCAGCCTTTAACACTGTCAGTCACTCTTTTCTCCTGTGTGCGCTTGTCTTCTTTCTGGGCTTTTGTGACATCGCTCTTATTTGTTCTCCTCCTACTGTATCTTGCTTCAGGTCACACCTCCTAACTCTAGGGGTCCCTCTGGGGTCTGTCCCAGGCCCTCTTCTCTTTTCCCTCTGTGCCATCTAACTTGGCGATCTCATCACCTCCCATAAGTTCAATGATAATCTCTAGGAAAATGATTCTCAAATCTGTTTATCCAGCCTTGACCTTCAGGCTTCCGTCACCAACTGCCTCTTGGACCTACTGAACTGGATGCCCTCATAGACACATCAAACTTGAGATTTGTCCAAAACAGAATTCATTCTCTTTCCTCAAAAGAGGAGTGTCTCTTCTTGTCAACATCCTCCCAATAATTCCAGCTCTCGGCCTGTGTATCATCTCAGCTCCTCCCCCACACTCATCCCACACATCCGATCTCTTGCCAAGACTTCACCCTATTTCTTTGAAATATCTCCCATCCTTTAAGCTCTCCGCTTACACAGCCACCACCCTGGTGCAGGCCCTCATCACCTCCTACCTGGGCTATTGCAGTGGCCCTCTCATTGGTCCCTCCTGCTTCATCCCCTCTCATTTAGCATCCCTCCATTCAATAAACTCCAATGGGTCATTCCATTACTTTGCACTGGCTATCTTCCATGCCTGGAATTCCATCCCATCTCCTGGCTTTCCCTGGCTTTCTTCAAGATTCAACTCAAATCCTACCTTCTGAAATAACCCATTCCTACCCCCACCCCCACCCCCAACCTGTTAGTGCCTTCTCCTCTGAGATGGGCTTCCATCTACTCTGTATATATCTTTTTTTTTTTTTTTTTAGGCAATTGGGGTTGTGATTTGCCCAGGGTCACACAGCTAGTAATTGTTAAGTGTTTGGTCTGAGGCCGGTTTTGAACTCAGGTCCTCCTGACTTTAGGGCCGGTGCTCTATTCACTGCACCACTTAGCTGCCCCCTACTCTATATATATCTTGTAGGCACCTGGGATGTCTCCCTTGTTAGAATGTTTATTTTTGCCTTCCTTTGTATCCCCAGAATTTAAAGTGGTGCCTGACACATAGCAAATGTTTAATAAATGCTTACTGACTGACTACTCAGCCCCCTGTTTCCTCCCCCGACAACTGCCCTGTCCCAATTTCCACCTAAGCCTCTGAGCCTCCTGACCCAAACACTGGCCCTGTGACCCGATTTCCTGACTGGTCAGACTCAGTCTCAGACTACAGGAATTCAGACAAATCAAGGAAACAGAAGGAAGAATACACAAGTTTTCTGTTTGAGCTGAAAGGGAAGGTGCATGAAGAGGAGGTGGACAAACTAAGGCTAACAAGGGAGAAAGGAGAGGCCATCCAGCCCCTGGCTAAGGGGATCAGGCTTTATCCTGGGGAGATAATGGGAAACCATAGATGGAGGTTGAGCAGGGGAGAGATGTGATGGGTCTGAGGAAGATGATCCTTCAACTCTGTGCAGAAAGGATTGTAGGGGGAGAAAATGAAGGCATGGAAGCCTGTCAGGTGGCTACTGTGGTGGTCCAGTCTCAACAGGACCAGTCTAGTGCCAGAGCCACCTATACAACGGCCCATGTTATCATGGAATGTCATCACTGGAAGAGACTAGAGAATACAGAAAGGGAAGGGACCACTGGGGGAAAACAGGGGAAAACTCTCTTCTTCCTGGGAGGGAGCTCAGGGTATGGTTGGGGAAATAAAATGTGCACAACAGGAAAGCATATGCACAACATGAGAAGGCAGTGGGATAGAAGACTAGAGATCTGCTTGACCCCAAAGGGCAGAGCCATGGGCAGATGTTTCAGAGGGGCAGATTTGGGAAGATGAGAGGAAAAATTTCCTAATAAGTAAAGTCATCCAAAAATGGAAGTTGTTGCCTTGAGGGTTAGTGAGTTCCCTCTCATTGAAGGTCACCAAGTAGACGCTGAATGACTACCTGTTATATATAGTAACCCTCTTCTAGTGCAAGGTAGGCGAGATGGCTCTCCAGCTCTGAGGTTCTCTAGAAGTTCAACTTAGGAGACAAGACTACAGCTTGGACATCCTATGTTCTAAGGACTGTTCTAGCTCTGAACTTCTGTGTTCTGAGGTCCCTCCCAGTTCTGACATTCAAGATTCTAAGGGCCCTCTCATTTCCAAACTATATAGAGAAATGAGTCAAATTTATAAGAATACAAGTTATTCCCCAACTGATAAGTGGTCAAAGGATATGAACAGGCAGTTTTCAGATGAAGAAATTAAAGCTATCTATGGTCATATGAAAAAATGCTCTAAATCACTCTTGATTAGAGAAATACAAATTAAAATGACTCTGAGATACCACATCACACATATCAGATTGGCTAATATGACAGAAAAGGAAAATGACGAATGTTAGAGAGTACGTGGGAAAATTAGAACACTAAAGGCATTGTTTTTGGAGTTGTGAACTGATCCAACCATTCTGGAGAGCAATTTGGAACTATGCCCAAAGGGCTATAAAATTGTGCATACCCTTTGACCCAGCAATAGCACTCCTAAGAGATCATACAAATGGGAAAAGGACTCACATGTACAAAAATATTTGTAGCAGCACTTTTTGTGGTAGCAAAGAATTAGAAATTGAGAGATGCCTATCCATTTGGGAGTGGCTAAACAAGTTGTGGTATATGAATGTAATGGAATACTATTGTTCCATAAGAAATGATAAGCAGGCGGATTTCAGAAAAACCTGGAAAGACTTGTATGGACTGATGCTGAGTATAGTGAGCAGAACCAGGAGAATGTTGTACACAGTACAATGCTATGTTGTGCTATGTTGTGCTATGACTGACTGATAGACTTAGCTCTTCTCAGCAATGTAATGATCTAAGACAACTCCAAAAGTCTCATGATGGAAAATGCTATCCATATCCAGAGAAAGAACTATGGAGTCTCAATGCTAATCGAAGCATCCTATTTTCTTTTCTTTTGGTTTTTCTTTCTCGTGGTTTTTTGCTTTCGTTCTGATTCTTCTTTCACAACATGACTAATATGGAAATATATTTAATATGATTGTACATGTATAGCCTATATCATGTATAGCCATCTTAGGGAACGGAGAGGAGGGGGGGGAAATTTAGAACTCAAAATCTTATAAAAGTGAATGTTGAAAACTAAAATTAATTAATTAATTATTTTTTAAAAAAAAAGATTCTAAGGACCCTTCCAGTTCTGTTCTAAATTCTACGGTCTCTACTAGCTTTAACATTCTATATTCTATGGTGTCTTCCAGTTCTGACTTTTTATGTTCTAAGAGCCCCACCAGTTTCGACATTCTGGGTTCTAAGGTCTCTCTAAATATGACATCTTGTGTTCTGAGGTCCCTTCAGCTCTGACATTCTCTCTTCTGAGGTCTTCCCAAGTCTGACATATTATAAGGTTCCCCCCACCCCAGTCTCACATTCAGACCTAATATTCTGTGTTCTGTGTCCTAAGGCCACTCTCGGTTCAATCTTTGTTCTAAGGCCCCCCAAGTCTGATATTCTACATTCTAAGGGCCCTTCCAACTCGACATTCCATGATCTAAAGTCCCTCCAAGTCTGACGTTCTTTGTTCTAAGGTCTCTCCCCTATCCCCACCCCGCTAAGCCTGGCATTCTGTGTTCTACATTCTAGAGCTCCTCCTAGCTTGGTCTATGGCCTAAGGTCCTTTCCGGGTCTGCTGTTCTGTTGTATCACACTCAGCAAACAGGAGATGTAGGCATGGAGAGCATGTCTCCAATGGTCCCGAAGCTCCTATCTACTCCAGATCGTGAAATAGGATAGCAGTCAGGGGTGCTGCTCCCACTCTAACTAACTCCCTTGAGCCCTTGGCTACCACTCCCCCAAGTCTAGGCAGGCTTGTTATGATAACCCCAGGACCTGGTTTCCTCCTGGGCAGGAAGGAGCCAGGAGGAGGAAATATTAAGCAGGGCAATATAAACACTCCTCCTGCTGAGGATGGGGCAGGAGAGACTGCAGGGAGGGAAGGGGGAGGTGGACAACAGGAGGCCCCGCCCCCCCTTTCCCCTTGGAGCCCAGGGCCTGGAGGGCCTGGCAGAACATTCCTGGCCCAGCCATGGACAGAAACAGCTACTCACGGACGGGGATCCACGTGAGCAGCTCTAACCACCGGGGCTGCTGGTACTACCTGAAATATTTCTTCTTGTTCGTCTCTCTCATTCAATTCCTCATCATCCTGGGCCTGGTGCTGTTCATGGTCTACGGGAACGCCCATGCTGGCACGGAGGCTCACCTGCAGGTGACAGAGAAGCGGGCTGACAGCCTGTCGGTGCAGCTGCTGTCCCTGGGTGCCCTCAATGTCAACCTCTCCAAGGAGCTGAACATCACCACCCGCTCCCGAGAAGCCATCATGCAGCTGCTGGTGGGCAGCCGGCGAGACCTGGACCGCATCAACTCCAGCTACCGCCAGTGCCAAGTGGAGCAGGTGAGACCCTGTTCGGGCTCCCAGGAATTGGTGCCAGGGCCAGAGGGGAGGGAAGGGACAGCTGTGGGGAATATTGTAGCTCAGGATCATCTTCGCTCCTCTTTAATTGGGACGGGAGGGACGTGCCTACTAGGCATGGGGTGTCAAAGGGGGCCAAGGAAGACCCAGAGTCCTCTGTGGTCTCCCACACACGCCATCACGCACAATAGCACAGATGTGGGGCCAAAAGGGATCTCAGAGGTCATCTCCTCCAACCCCCTCATTTTTCAGTTGGGGAAACTGAGGCCCAGAGAGGGGAAGTGACTCTCTCAAAGTAGGTGCCAGAGCCAAGATAATTCAGATGCTTACTTTGTTACCCAGACGTAGGCATCTTTACACACTCAATACACAGCTTCCCACAGGCGTAGGTCTGGACACAGTTCTGTGCCTATTGACACCATCACATGCCCCATCACAGGATCACATCCTCTTCTGGGGGCACACCCAGCTGCACACATACAATTACAGGCTCTTTCATGGTCACCAGTGGGAGGAAATAGGCCTCAAAGACACTAAGGCCTGGGTTCAAGTCCCATCTTTCACACAAACTGGCTATGTGACCCTGGGCAAGCTGCTTGACCCAGAAAACTGTCTAAGATGATAAGTTGGAGAGAAGGTGCCATCCTGCATAGGTGGAAGGAGTTCCCTCACCTGGGATTTCCCCAGCAAAATGACATTACAAGTAGAATCCCTATCCCTAACCCTATCCCTAGATGGACCCCATACAATCTCGCACACGTGAGTAGTCTACTTCTTCCATATTCTTCCACTGTTTTCAAACACTCAGTATCACACACAGAGCTACACACATCAACAAAGGGTCTCTCCCGCACAAGTTGCAGCCCATTGGAACTGTTTCGCAGTCTCAAGCAGTCACATACCCGGAGGTCGGCCAGGGTTGGGGGCATGGTGAGGCAGCCGTGTTTACTCATCCTTGGCTAGGGATGGTCTTTTTTTTTTTTTTTTTTTTTTTTTTGGTGATTGGGGTTAAGTGACTTGCCCAGGGTCCCACAGCTAGTAAGTGCTTGAGGCCACATTTGAACTCAGGTCTTCCTGACTCCAGGGCTGGTGCTCTATCCACTGTGCCACCTAGTTGCCCTACTAGGGATGTTCTTCAGCCTCCTCCCTTCCTTTGTGGCTTTTGATAATAGGATCACATATTTAGAGCCGGAAGGCACCAAGGAGGTTATTGAAGCCAACTCCCTCATTTGACAGATAAAGAAGCTGAGGCCCAGCAAGCTTGAGTGACTTGCTCTGGGGCACACAGCTAGTGAGCGTCTGAAAGAATCAGAGCCCAAGCCTTCCTGATTCCAAATTGGCTCTCTGCGCTACGATGCCGCTCATCTGAGACAGAGTATTTCCTCTCTGCAAGCCTTAGCTGCCTTACCTGGAAAATGTAGAAAACAACACTCGTTCACCATTTAATTCCCAGGGAAGTGGGTTTAATGATCATAGCTGACACTGACAGAGTGCTTTAAGATTTACAAAACACCGCACAAAGGTTATCTATCCTGTGCCTCCCATAGTTCCTGTGAGGTATTGTTCTGCATTTTAAGGTCCCTTCCCGCTTGGATGTTCTATGTTCTAAGGTCCCTTCCATTCTGACCTTCTGTGTTCTAAGGTCCCTTCCAGCTTGGATGTTTTACGTTCTAAGGTCCCTTCCATTCTGACCTTCTGTGTTCGAAGGTCCCTTCCAGCTCTGACGTTCTGTCTTCTGTGTTCTAAGGACCCACCCAGCTCTGACGTTCTGTGTTCTAAGGTCTCTTCCAGCTTTCAGATTCTATCTTCTTGTGTTTTAAGGGCCCTCCCAGCTCTGACGTTCTGTGTTCGAAGGTCCCTTCCATCTCTGACGTTCTATCTTCTTGTGTTTTAAGGGCCTTCTCAGCTCTGACATTTTATGTTTTAAGATCTCTCCCAGCTCTGATAGTCTTTGTTCTGAGGTCCCTTTGGTAGTTATGAGTATTATTATCCCCATTTTACAAATGAGAAAACTGAGGCTCAAAAAGGTTAAGTGACTTGTTCAGAGTCATACGGATAATCTACATCTGAGGAAGGATTTGAACCCAGGCCCTCTTGATTCAAAGTCCAGCATTCTATCCACAGCGACCCATTGCCTTTCTGCTTTGCAAACTGTAAAGCGCTATAGAAATGTGAGCCCCTTGTCCATTATGATGATGATGATGATGATAATGATTATATGGCCCAATATAATTGTGGTAGGCTAAATGATGCAGGGTCAAGGATCATGGATTCAGAAGACCTGGTTCAAATATTGGCTCTACCAATGACCAGCTAGTTGACTGGCTAGACAAGTTGCTTCCTTGCTCTGGGCCTCAGTTTCCTCATCTGTAAAAGGGAGTGATAACATGTGAGAAAAAGTTTCAGTCTAATCCAGCAATCATTTATTAAAGCTCATGTGCCAGGCACTGAGAATTATAGAGACAGAACCGAACTGGGCCCTGCCCTCTAGCCACGTTAAAGACCGGGTGATTACCTCTGTAATAACTAGAGCCCAGAGTAACCTTGCCTCCTCCTTTTTCTCATCTCTGGGAGCCTGTGCCCAGTTTGGGGGGGTGCAGGAGGGAGGGCTGGGAGCTCAGGAAATCTCTCTGGGTGGAGCCCAGTGTGGGGAAGAGAGCGCTTAGGAAACATCCATTGTACCAGCCTCAGTTTCTCCATCAGGAAACTGGCAGGAACTAAGAGATATCCGAAAACCAGGCCTCCCCAGAGACTCTAGGTCACTCCTGGAATGAGGCCTTAGGATGGCTGCCCCACCCCACCCCCCTCCAAATCCCTGCTCACCCCAGCCTCCCCCCACCCTCCGTTTCAGACACAGGAAGCCGCCCAGATGTCCTTCTTCTGTGTGTGTCTGTCCTTTTCCCCCTCGGTATGGGGGCTCTCTGAGAACAGGAGCCATGCTTCCTTCTCAGACTCTGGACTCACTAAGGGTGGGGGCCGTGGCTCCCTCTCTGACTAGGGGCTTCCCAGCTGTACTACTGCAACAAGGTGGGGTTGTCTCCTCCTCTGTGCCAGGGCACTCTGGGTCATAGCCTCCTCAGACTGGGGGCTCCCTGCGACCAGGGCTGCTTCCCTTTCAGACTGGGGGGTTCCATGACTGCAAGGCTGTTTTCCCCTCTGTCTGGGGGCTTCTCCCCAGGGCAGCCTTATCTCCCCCTCTGACAATCCTATGCACCCCTCTGGCTGGGGGCTCCTCCCTGAGGGCAGCCTTATCTCCCCCTCTGACAATCCTATGCACCCCTCTGGCTGGGGGCTCCTCCCTGAGGGCAGCCTTATCTCCCCCTCTGACAATCCTATGCACCCCTCTGGCTGGGGGCACCCTGAGCTTGGGGGCTCTCTCTGCCCTCCCAGGTTGACAGCGATGACTTCCCCTCAGACTAAAGGCCTCCTCAGGGCCGGCGTGTCTCTCCTTCAGACTGGGGACTTGCTGAGGACACCCTCTGAAACTTTCCAGGTCAATGGGAAGGAGGTGAAATTTTAGGGAGTGTCCTCAGGAGACTGGTTTTTCCTGGCAGTTTTTTTTTAATCTCCCATCAACGGCACCAGGCATCTCAGGGTGCCTCTCTTGGGCGGTGAATGCCGCAGATACAAAAACAGACATCGACTGTCCCTCATGCACGGAAAATGGAAGAAACCCAGGGTCACAACCCGCCCTCTGCCACTCCCCACCCCATGTTTATGCCTTTATGTACAAGTACCACCCTGGACTGAGTCAAGGAAGCTTGTGGAGGAGGCCAACCATTTTGGAGAATTTAAAACTGGGAGACCACCTAAAGGAGCCTTAAGAGAGGATGACGGAGGACGGGGATGAGGGAGGGACAAGAGTAAAGCTGCCCAGAGGCCGGGAAGTCCTGGGGGCTAGAGATGGAGTCTAGCCTGGTCCCAAGACAGCAGGGCCTTGCCTTCTTCCTGTGTGGGAGGTCTGGAGCCCATCTTGAGCAGAGCTCTTCTATCTCCTCTGCTCGGGCCTGGTCTGGGCTTCTCCCCCTCGTGGCATCGCCTCTTCTGTGCTCAAGGCCTCAGCCTCACAGGCTCGGGTGCTGCAACCCCCAGGATACCCAGGATAGAGAGGGGATGGATGAATTCAAGGGTTCTGCAGGTTCAGCAGGGGGGACCTGTGGAAGAAAAACCCAGGGCGCTTCAGCCCTGGATTATGGTTGGGAATACTGAGGAAAATGGACAATTGGTCTTCAGGAAGTAAGGTCCTGGACCTTTATGTTTTTAAATGTGGCAAAGTTTTAATCTGTCTTCAGACACTTAGGAGCTGCTTGACCAGGAGCAAATCACTTAACCTTTGCCAGCCTCGGGTTCCTCATCTGTAAAATGGAGGTAGGGCAGCTAGGTGGTGTGATGGATTAGAGTGCCAGGTCTGGAGCGAGGAAGACTCATCTTCCTGAGTTCAAATCTGGCCTCAGACACTCACTAGCTGTGTGACCCCGGGCAAATCACTTAACCCTGTTTGCCTCAGTTTCCTCATCTGTCAAATGAGCTGGAGAAGGAAATGGCAAACCATTCCAGTATCTCTGCCAAGAAAACCCCAAATGGGATCTCAGAGAGTCAGACACAACTGAACAAAAAAAGGGAGGTAATAATAGCACCTGCCACCCAGGATTGGGATGAGGATCAGATGAGACGATATGAAAAGAACTTTGGAAATCTTGAAGCTATATAGAAATGCTAGGTATTATTATTATCCTCATTAATATATAAAAAGTTAATAACATCAGAGTATATGGGAAAGTCTGATGATAAACATATAACCTCAGGGAAAACTAGTGTCCTTAACATTGATATTGGAGAGATACGCAAGAAGATGGGGGGGAGGGGAACCTATCAATATGATTTGTTTATATAGAAGTAATACTAATTATAGTCGTTTATGAAGAGAACAAACTTTTAAGGGCCAGGCTGAGCTATAGATCACTTTTTAACTGTCGTAACTCTCTCAGATGTATAAGATCATAGGAAGTAACATTGGAAAGAAACTCAAATCATCTAGGTCCACCTCCCCATTTTACAGATGAGGAAACTGAGACCCAGAGAAAGGAAAGACTTGCTTAAGATAATAAATAGCAGAGTCAAGATCTGAACCCAGGTCTTCTTACTACAGATTCAAAGCCCTTCCCACATACCATACTTCTACTCCCTAACTTAGTTTCTT
>NW_020954739.1:602111-609745 GCF_900497805.2 Vombatus ursinus
CTCCATGCCCAGTTTTGGTTGTATTTGTGGGGTTTGGGGGAGACTGAATGCCTCTGAATGCCCACCCTGATCTAAGCCCGGTACTTGCCTTTTCCCAGATTCAGAACCAGAACAACATGAGATACGTGATTGCCATCTTGAAGAGTGAAGAACTCTGTCGACACAAGCTTGCAGAAGTCTCGAAGAACTACACAGGTTGGAGGAGGGAACAGGGATAGGAGAGGGGAGGGGGGATGGGAGGAGGGGAGAGGGGGCGGGGAGGAGGGGCGGGGGGGGGGCGGCCGGGGGTGGGGGGGTGGGGGGAGGGAGGGGAGGGGGGGACAGGGGCAGTATTGGGATATGGTGAATTTGAAAGACCAAATCAGAGATTGGGCACGGGAGATCAGAGTTGTAGATACAGATGTGCATAAAGGGGATAAGTGAAGCTCTGGGGGGATGAGGTCATCGAAGGAGAGACCTTAGAAGCCATCTAGTCCAGCCCCTATATGTTATAGATAAGTAAACTGAGGCATCGAGAGGGTGACTGACTTGCTCAAAGTCACTGCTAGTGACAGAGGATCCAAGACAAATCTTTGGGGGATACCCTCATTAGAGGGTGGGATAAAGCCGTGACTAGGACTTTTTCACCCGAGGCTAGGGACAGCAGAGGCTGAGAGGACAGGAAGTAACTCCTGCCACGCACAGGGAATAAATCTATCCACGATATCATAATGTTGTCATACTGGGTCATAGCCCCACAGTCCCACCCTAGGTGGAAGAAGGAGGAGGTCAGGGTTCAAATTCCGGCTCTGATAGAGTCCCTTCTCCTGGCTCTGCCTCAGTTTCCTTATCTGCAAAATGACTTGGTGGACTCAGTCTCAAAGATCCCTTCCAAATTTAAATGGTCAGAGATGGAGGAGCATTAGTCCTGTGGGAACCAAGAGACTGTAAAGGGGAACCTTTCTCAGGTCAGGGTCAGCTCTGAGATTCCCTGTTTCTTAGCGATCACAACTCTACCACAATGCGATGGGGAAGGTGAGTTCTTCCTTCATCGAAGGTCTTTATCGGGACCTGGATGACCATTTGCCAGAGCCTTGGTGAGCCTGAGGAGCTGGAGAGTGACCAGCTGACAGTCAGAGGCAGGATATCAGGCCAGAGGTTGGTGCTAGAAATAGGGCTGTGGGAGTCACCAACATAGAGAGGGGTGATTGACGTGTTGGGAGTTAATGGGATTGACAAGGGAGAATGGGAGAGAAGAAGAGGCCAGGAGAGAAGAGGAGGGAAAAGGAGGGGAGGGGAAGGGAGGAGACAGGAGATTGAGGCTTCAGCTACACATTGGACTAGATGCTTCATGAGAGCAGGGGTCGGGGGTCAGGGGCCAGGGGTCAGGAGTCATCAGCCCCAAGAAGGCCTTCTGGAGACTTCTCTTTTCCCACCCATCTATTTCTAACTCATCTCCTCCTGCTTCTCCTTCTTGCCATCTCTTTTCAATCCCATTTCTGATATAACAGTTCCTGGACCCTTTTCACCAGCTTTTTGGAGAAAGTAAATGGTGGGATCACCCAAAGTGACCCTTCTCTACATGTCCATCCATCTACATGCTTTGGATGGGTAGGACATTAATACCCCCTTCCCCCACTCCATTCCTCCTAAGATGTGACCAGTCTTAAGAGGCTGTATCAGTACAAAGGAGGGAATGTGCTAGAGTGAATGAGTACCGATTTTAGAGCCAGAGGAACTGAGTTCAGTCCCAACTCTGATACCTAGTGACCTTGGGCAAGTCATTTAATTTCTTTGGGCCTCGGTTTCCTCATCTCTAAAAGCAGAGAGTTGGACTAGATGGTCTGTAAGCCCCTTCCAACTCCAAGTTTATCATCTGTGGTCTGTAGGTGACTGTCCCCCACATCCCATTTGCTGTTCTGTCTGTCTCCCATTTCACTTACCCAGCTCTGAAAGATCTCACTTTGGTCCCTGGGGGAGATCACCAGCCTCAAGATGGGGCAAAGATGTTAAACCTCTTTTTGTTCCATGGAATCCTCCGGTGGTCTAGTAAAATCTCTTCTCAGAATAATGTTCTTACATGCATAAAATAAGAGAATGAAAAAGGAAACCAATTCTACTGAAATTAAATCATCATTATATTTTATAAAATAATAATAATTTAAAAACCAAGTTCCTGGATCTCACATGAAGAAACCCTATGACAGGGGAAGTCCAAGGGACTGTCTTTCAGAGTCTATCCATTGCTTCCACCCTCTGCCCTCACAGCCCAGGTCCAGACCCTTGAAGAGAAGGCCAAGGCAGCCCAGGTGCAGCAGGAGGCCCTGAAGATGACCTGTAACAAGGACAAGGAGGTCCTGATAGCAGCCAAGGCAGCGGTTGAGGCCCAGATCAAAGCCTGCAATGAGGAAAAGATACGTAACTTTGGTGAGTACCAGCTGGTAGTCAGCGAGCTCCAGCGGGTCCGAGACCTGTGTGTTGGACTGGACAAAGAGAAGCTCATCTCCAAGCTGGAGCAGGTGTGGCGGGAATCCCTCCTGTACAAGTCCTTGGACAGCATACCCTTTATTTACCTCAACACGGAGGTTGAGAAGACGATACACCGCTGCAGGGAACTTCCCAGGGTAATATTGGAGAAGTCCGAGAACCTGGCCCGAGAACTGAAGATAAGCACAGAGCAGGTGGTAAGAGAAAACACCGACCTGAAGCGTCAGAAGGAGACCAGTGAGAAGAACTTGGCGGCCTGCAGGGTGGAGAAGGAGAAGGTCACCAAGGAGACCCAGGAAAGGGTGCAGAAGATCCACGAAGACTGTATCAAACAGTCCCGGCTGGCCTTGGAAGAGAAGGCCACACTGCAGAAGGAGAAGGAGGCCTTGGCCAAGGAGTTAGAGGAGAAGAAGAAGGAGCTGATCTTGGTCAAGGGGCAGCTGGACATCAACAAGTCCACCCTGGAAACCTGCATCAGGACCAAGGTGAAGGCTAGGTCTGGGGAGGCGGCTGGAACTGGAGAAGGGGGATCATGAGGGTGTTAGGGTCAGAGTGAAGGAGAAGTTTGGAACTGGGCGTAGGTGTGAGGAGGACAAGGAGGAAGAGAAGGTTGAGGTTGGGGTTGAAGTTGAAGATGGTCAAGAGGATGAGGGGATTGGGTTAGATTAAGGTGAGAGAAAATGAAGCTGGGGTTGGGGGTTAAGTTCATGATGGTCATGAGATTGGGTAGGGGATTGAGTTGAAAGAGGGATGGAGTTGGGGCTGGGGTTAAGTTGGGTACGGTCATGAGGTTGAGTTGGGGATTGAGTTGAGAGAGGGCTTGGGGTTAACTTGGGGATGGTTATTAGATTGGATGACCCCAGCCAAGTCATTTAACCTTACAACGCCCCAGGCAACTTTCTAAGTAAACAAATGGTAGAAGAGGTAGTGATCTGCATTCGTAGAGAGAGGTTCTTCACTAGGGAGTTCCTTCTACCAATGAAATCACAGGTTCACTTCCCCTATTAAATGCATTAAATCAATGACTGACGATTCTTATGGTCCTTCTTCTTGTGTAGTCTATTCTTAGTTCTTGTTCTATTCTTATATATTTTTATTATTTTTGGTTGGGGATAGGATTGGGGTTTGAATGGGGCTGTTGCTGTGCATGCGTGTGTGTGTGTGTGTGTGTGTGTGTGTTATCTGTATGATTGTGTGTACACAAGTCTGTGATTGCCTTTCTAGATGTGAATTCTCCGTGATTTGCACATTTGTATGACTCTCAACATATCTGAACTTCCTCTGTGCTCATCTCCAGGTTCCTATGTCCTGGCTGAACTCGGAGCACAGCCCCTCTTAGTCTCTTGTCTTTGAGTTGAAGAGACAGACCCAAGCAGATCCAGGCCCTTGGTTAGGAGGTTGGCACTTGAGTTCCGGGGGACCTAGACCTTAAAACTAGAAGGGACCTCAGAGGTCATTCTTCATTTGACAAATGAAGAAATTGAAGACCACAGAGGTTAAATGATTTGCCCAGGGCCATCCAGGTAGTTCAATCAGAGCCACTAACTCCCGAGCTGCTATACTTTCTAGAGTACCAAGTTCCCTCTGACCCATGTGTATCCTTTCAACCTTCACAGGCCCAGGGTACACTATCCATTCCTCGACCCCCTGGACCTGTTAACCCAGCTCCTATCGGTAAGTGAGCCAGACAGGAAATGAGTCTTTTGGGTTTAGAGTCGTGTTCTCTATTGCCCTTAGCACTTTCCTCATGCTGTCCCCAGCCCTGTGAGGGCATCCATATACCAGATCTCTGCTCTCCAGTCAAGAGGGAGCCACCTGAAAGTTTCTAGGGTCTAATGTAGCCTCTGGAACCCCCCAGAAACATTGGAGGAAATACTGGAAGAACTGAAACCAGGGAGAAGTGGGAAGCCTTGAGTTCAGGGCCCCAAATCTCATTTATGCTAAAGGCTGGTTAGATGAGACATCTGTCTATTGCCCTCCAAGCCCACTCCACCCTAGCAGGAGGTCAGCATAGGGCTGTGGAGATGCTCAAGGCTGACCCTGCTGCTTTTTCCATCCTCAGACCCCGCTGGCCTAGAAGAATTCAAGAAGAAGCTCCTGGATACTTATCAGAAGGTTAGCATACCCTCTGGAAACTCAGCCAGGTGAGCTCCTTCTTAACCACTCAGACCAAGGTAGGGTCTGCGTATTCATGCAACTGTAAACTAAAACCAAAGAGAAAAAAATCTAGATGAGCCCCGGGGAATGGCAGGGCAAGGGTTCATCTTTCTTTCCATTTCACAGATGTGTTCCATCTTAGGACTGGGGTCACTATCCTAGGGCCTGTGCCCACTTCATTCTCCCATCAGCCTCTGCAGAGGGAGTGACATCGTCATACACACAGATAGAGGGCTGGACTTGCAGAAAAGAGACCTGGGTTCAAATCCCACACTTGCCAGCTATGTCAACCTCTCAGAGCCCTCAATTTCCTCTTCTGTAAAATGGGGATCATATCACTTGCATCACAGGTCTCAGTTCTTTCACTTGTCAGCTGTGCGACCCTGGGCAAGTCTTAACCTCTGTATGCCTCAGTTTCTTCTTTTCAAAAATGAAGGTTCTAGGGGCAGCTAGGTGGCGCAGTGGATAGAGTACTGGCCCTGAAGTCAGGAGGACCTGAGTTCAAATCTGGCCTCAGACCAAACACTTGACACTTACTAGCTGTGTGACCCTGGGCAAGTCACTTTAACCCCAATTGCCTAAAAAAAATTTAAAAAAAATGAAGGTTCTGGACTCAACAATCCCTTTTGGTGCTAGATTTAGAAATGATGAAGCCTCACTCACAGGGCCATTATAAACCTAAAAGTGTTCCATCAATGCAACTTATCCTTATGGTAAGCCATGGGCCTGACACCACAGTAGGACTAGATGTTTTTATGCAACCAAAAGATACTTTCCTACGTGGGTCTTCCACAGGAATAGACCGTTCACATGCAGGTAAGACGAACAGAGACAGAGAAGAGAGAGACAAAGTGGGGCTTGGAAAGCAGATCTTCCAGCCATGTAGAAGAGTGAAAAGACGGCTGGCTTCAGAGTCAGGAAGTCTGGGTTCAAATCCTAAGCCCAATGCTTCTTGACTGAGAAAACCTCTGAGCCTCGATTTCCTCATCTGAAAAACAGGAGGGCTTCTACCTCACGGGAGTGTGAGAAAAGCACTTTGTAAGGCTTAAAGGACTGGGGAAATGGGTGCTACTGTTACTGGTCTCCTTACTCTATGCCAGGCACAAAGAAAGGCAAGAATTTGGTCCCTTCCCTCGGAGAGTTTCCATTCTAACGGGAAAGGCAACAAGTAAATAACCAGGTGCATACAAGGAACATACAAGATCGACACAGAGCAGGTGGAAGGTTATCTCAGAGGGAACTGCATTAGCCATGGAGAGGAGGCTGGGAAAGGCCTCTTGCAGAGGGTGGGCTTTAAGCTGGCTCCCTTACTCTGGGCAAGCTCCTGTGATGGTAGAACTGGGACCGGAGGTTGGAGGTGACAGGAGCTTAAGCAGAGGCAGGAAGACATTTGGTCAGGGAATGCTTTCGAGGGGACTCCTCTGCAGGGTGTGCAGGATGTTGGAGAAGACCCTCTGATTCCGGCACTGGACAAGTTTACTAGGCTCTGTGTCTTATCTTCTAAATGCCAGTTGGTATAGTGATGTATTTTTGTTCCCTCAAGACATGGGATTGAAGATCCCAGGGCCTTATAGGGACAAAAGTGAACTAGACTGGGGGCAGCATGTTTCCAAGATGGTAGGCCCCAGGGGCCCTTGGGCACCAGTGGAAGAGACAGTGGAGGCCTGGAGCCAAGACTGGCTCTGGGCCACGAAGTCCCCATTTCAGAACCTGGCTCCCCAGACAAACTGGGAAGTGGTATCAGTGGCCTAGTGAATCACCACAGTTGAACTGATGTGCCCATGTTCACAAAGTCAGCTCTTGGGCTTGGCAGTTTGTCAGGGGAAAGGAGCATTTTGTGTCAGGGGAAGGGCTGATTCAAGGACGAGGCTGAATGTCAGGCCTTGGAGCCAAACAAGCATTAGCAATCATCAACTGCCTGCTACCCGGGGTCTTTAGACTACCCCTAATTATCCCCCTGGGCAGTTAGGTAGTGCAATGGATAGAGCAGGGCCTAGAGTCAGGAGGACTCATCTTCCTGAGTTCAAATCTAGCCTCAGAAACTCGCTAGCTGTGTGACCCTGGGTGAGTCGCTTAACCCTGTTTGCCTCAGTTTCCTCATCTGTAGAATGAGCTGGAGAAGGAAATGGCAAACTACTTCAATATCTCTGCCAAGAAACCCCAAATGGAGTCATGAAGAATCAAAAATGATTGAAAAATGACTGAATAACAACTCTCCTTGTACCCTCATCTCTTCCTCCTCTCTCCTTTCAGGAGTGAGGCACCCTTTCTAGTAAGGTGTTTCCCCTCTTTGTGCCCACTTAGGCCAAGGCACCAGGGCTGACTGTGACCATGGGCTCAGGCTGTCTCTCTTAGAGTCTCCTCCAGCCTGAAAGTCTCAATTTAGCCCTACCCTGACCCATTTGCTCCTCTCAACCCTTGGGGAGCTGGAGGTTCTCATGTTTACATTCTTGGAAGCCAGATAAGCTGTCCTTGGACCCCTGAGCTCAAAGCCTCAAGGTGATTCAGCTCTTATTCCAAGCTCTTGCCTGTCATAGATAAGACACCCTCAGTCTGCTTCTCCTAGGCCCCTGAGGCCCTTGTTTCCACACCTCCTCATCCTCTCATCCTCCCATCTGGTCTCACTCTCCATTCTTCCTCCCTGACCCCCAGGACCTAAGTTCATGGACATCAGTGGAGCCTGCTTCTCCCTACTCTCTCCATCCCGCTTTCCTCCATTTGGATCTCCTCTATAAAATCTACTGTCTTCTCAAAATGTAGCCAAGGGCCTTACCAGACTGGGAACCAGGACACTGGGTTCTCGTCATGTGGGTGCCACTAACTGGCTACAGGATATCAGGCAACTTCATTCTCATCTCTGGTTTACTTTCCTCCAATTAAAAATAAGGGGCTAGACCATATGATCTTTAAAGTTCCCCCAGTTTTGATGTTTCTATGTTCTAAGGGCCCTCCTACTTCTAAGATTCTATGTTCTGAAGGTTTTCTCAGCTCTGACATTCTGGGTTCTAAGA
>NW_020954739.1:609755-621953 GCF_900497805.2 Vombatus ursinus
TCTATGTTCTGAAGGTTTTCTCAGCTCTGACATTCTGGGTTCTAAGATTCTATGTTCTGAAGGCTTTCCCAGCTCTGACATTATGTATTCTAAGGGCCCTCCCATTTATAAGATTCTATGTTCTGAAGGTTTTCCCAGTTCTGACATTCTAGGTTCTAAGATTCTATGTTCTGAAGATTTCCCAAGCTCTGATATTCTGTGTTCTAAGGGCCCTCCCATTTCTAAGATTCTATGTTCTGAAGGCTTTCCCAGCTCTGACGTTCTGGGTTCTAAGGGCCCTCCCAGTTAGTTCTAAGATTCTATGTTCTGAAGGCTTTCCCAGCTCTGACATTCTGGGTTCTAAGGGCCCTCCCAATTCTAAGATTCTATGTTCTGAAGGCTCTCCTAACTCAGAACCATCCTTCAGGGTCCACTCACACTGCACCTGCACCAGAAAGCCTTCCCCGAATGCTCCAGAATGGCTTCCCCCTACTCTGAACATCCATGAACACTCTCTTGTTGTAGGGCTGTAACTGTAGATGTCGTGCCTTAGGAGCAGAGAACCCATTCAAATCCAGGACCCGTTCTTACTAACTTTGAGACCTTGATCAAGTACCTTCCAGTTCCTTAATTTACAAAATGAAGGCATAGGACTTGATCCAGAGCCCTTCCAGCTTCAAATCCCAGAATCAGAGTTTCTTTTCTTCCCAGGTCTCTTGCCCGTTAGCTCATACAAAGTATAGGCATCGTACGACTCATTCCATAGACATTTATAAAGGGCCGGCTCTATGCAGAGCCTTGGGCTGGGTGTAATTCTAGACCTTATGGAGTTTACACTGGGGGAAGGGGGGAGGGAGAGAGAAGAGATAAAATACGTATGCAAATAATACAAATTAGTACGTGCCAAAGACATAAGAAAAGTAAAAAGTTCTATGAGATCAGCAAAGAATTTGTTTCCTACTTGTAGGTGGGGGATGATTGACCAAAGTTTTCTGGAGGAGGTGGTAACTCATCTGGGCCAGGATGATTTCAACAGGCCAGGGAGGGGAGGGAAAGGGGTCTAGGAGATAGGGGAAGAACATTCAAAGGATAGTTAGGGGGAGCACTGACCATGAAAGCTCTAGAACTTTGGAGAAGGGGAGTCTCATGAATGCTTTGATATCAGAGAAGACTTCTTGTAGGAGGTGGGAGAATATTTAGATGAAGAGCCAGATGACACTAGAGGCTGATAAAGGGGATGAATTTGAACCCAGGACAGTTAGACTCAAAGCCAGCATCTTTTACTTTTTAAGCTGTAGGATGTTGAACAAGCCCCCTCATCTCTCTGTACCTCAGTTTCTTTTTATGTAAAGTAAAGGAGATTGGACTGGATGTCTCTAAGCTCACTTCTAGCTTTCAATGCTGTGACTACTTTTGAAGCTCAGTATCTATCGGGGGAAATAGGAGTGGCACAGGGTGTGAAGGATGGGGGGTTAAGAGTCAGCAATGAGGCAGGGAAACAGCGTTTGGATCTGAAAGGGACCTTAGGGACCATCTAGGTCAAGGATACTTGTGTGTGTGTGTGTGTGTGTGTGTGTGTGTGTGTGAGATAGACCCCTTTGGCAGTCAGACTGATGTTTTTAAATGCATAAAATAAAATATATAGGATTACAAAGGAAATTAATTTTAGTGAAATGCACTTACCAAAACAATTCTTTTAAGCAAGTTCAGGGACCCCAGGCTAAGAAGCTTTGATCTAGACAAAAGCTCTCATTTTACAGATGAGGAAACCAAGGCCCAGCGAGAAAAGCTTGCCGGGGGTAATACACAACTTGGATTTTAGTCCCGGTTTCTGATTCCAAGTCTGATGATTTTTGGAGAGAAGGCATGGCCTAGACTGGTGGGGGCAGGGCAGAGGCTAGAGGCCCAGGGTTTCCAGCCCTCCCTTTCTCTCCCCCCCCTTCCCTCCCCCAAAGGAAGGGCTGACAATAGAGAGAAGGCAAAAGGGGCAACAGAGGCAGCCACTTAAAAAAACACAGCCACTGCCCGGTTTCCTGCCCGGGGTCCAAAAGGAAGGACTTTGCCTGTGCACCGCCAGTCACGCAGGCCCAAGGGAGCTGGGGGCTGGCGTGTGACGGGTGTGGGGCTCACTGTCTGTCTGTTCTCTCCCTCCCACCCCTGACACTCCATCCCACTCCCTCTGCAGTGGCTGACGCAGTGATGGCGGCGGCGGGGTCTGGCGACACATCCTGGAGAGGAAGCCGTGCTCGACCTACCGTGATGCCCGCCAGATGTCCACGTGGCCCATGATATGTCTCCCCCAGTACACATGTATACCCTGGCACATATACACACCTAGACACACACCCCTAGACAATCCTCACATATCAACACTCCCCTCCTCCCACGTCCCTGTTCCCATTCCCAGACATACTTACGCAGATGCATACTCGAGTATAAACGTATACACACTCACAGAAACACCCGTGCCTTGCATACAGGCACCCACAGACTATAGGATCCACTCTGGGCCCGTTTGGGGCATGGGTGGGAGACAAGCCCCTGGGCCTGGAATGATGGGGGTGGGGGACCCTGTGCATGGTCACTAAATGTGTCCATGGGTGCTAGGTAAGCCCAAGTAGGGGGAGAGGGAAACACGCACTTCCTCTTCTCCTTTCTCCCTGTCCCCCCGGGACGCCCTGTTTGCTCCTGATCTCCAGGGGCTCACGCTTCACACTCACTGTTGTCCTGTGGGCTCAGCCCACAGTTTCTCTCTGCACATTTATCACTTGACTAATGTATCTAAGCAGCTGCTGTCTCCCCCTTATCTTTATTATCTGTTATCTCCACTAGCTGACACATCATAGCTTCACAAGGCCCCAAACTGAGGAAAGATATGAGCAGGAAAAGCTCAGTCTCTGGCTCCCAGGGGAACTCCTATCCTCCCCCCCCCACCCCCTAGAGTTTCCCAAAAATCTCTGGGGGAGAAGGGGGGACAGGGCGTTGTTCTCAGAAATCAAAGGCAAGGAGGTCTTCAAAGGGCAAGGCTCTCCTCTGCCTGGTTCCTGTAGCTTGGCCCAAGAGTGAGCTGGAAAGAGGCCTAGGTGATGATGGGGAAGGAGTAAGGTATTTGGAATCCAAGGACTTGGATTCAGATTCTGACTCTTCCTGTGTGAGCATGGCTTCACCTCTCTGGACCTCATCTGAAAAATGAGGGGCTTAGAATAAGTGATTCTGAAGGTCTTGTTCATTTCTAAGTCCTCTAACTCTGTTCCTGTGCCCATACTACCCCTATCATACTATATTCTGCCCCGTCCCACCCCTGGCACTGCTCTGTCCTACCCCTGGGAGTCAAGGCCATTACCCCCCCCTACCAGAAGCTTACCCCCCCAGCTCCAGTGCTGACCAAGCCTCCTTGGGGGACTCTTCTTCTAGGTCCTGACCCTCCTGGTTCCCTGAATCTAGAATCCCCATTGAGCATCCCCCCTCAGGGGGCTCCAGGGTCTGGGGGTAAGGCCTGCATGGTGGTGGGAAAAAGGTTCTCTGACTGTCCCTGAATGCTCAGGTTTGAGCTAGGGAGCTGGGAAACAGAAGGCCCCTTTTTCCCTCATGCTGTGATGCTCTGATTCTACATGGAAGTCCCTAATAAAGAATAATTGAACCAAAATACCAGCTTCAATCATCCTTTCTGGAATAGCCTGGTTTCTGGGTTTCAGGGGTAGCCTGGGGCCTTCCTGACATCAAGTCATCCTCATTGACTCCCTCACCTAGCCACTGTCTCTGACTGACAAGAGTCAGTGACCAATACAGTGCTATACCCAAGATTCCCCAGCCAAGATGGTGTTACCCACCCAGGGGTGGGTGGTGATGGGACCAGCCCTAAAGTTTAGGGACCGTGGCTATACCCAGGCCTGTCCTGGGGCAGCCAGGAGCAAGGGAACTCAGCACTTAGGACCAGGTGGGAAGTGGGGCAGAATGAGTCACCCCAGGGGGAGCAGTTCTCAGGCCCAGCACGGGTGTGAGGTGACAAAGAAGCTGTTTATTCAAGACAAGGATATTTCCGGAGAGCGGAAGTCTGGCAGAGAGACGCCTGCTTCTTGAGGATGCACTGGGCCTGGCTGGGGGCCTGCTGGGGCACAGAGTAAGAAGGAGGAGGGGATGGACCCCTGGCTTTCCCCCAACTACTCACACTAGACATGGCAAGGAAAGCTGCCCATGGAATGGTCCCCAAGAGTGCAAAATTATAATCAAGGTTAGAAGGGGTTTCGATGATGCTGGGGCCAGTTCTAGGAGGGATCTAATAGGGTCTAGGCCTATCCCTGATCCATAAGGGTGGGCCCGGTTCCCACTTTTTCTCCCAGTGTTCTGGCTAGGACTGGGGCTGACAAGAGGGCAGGAAGATGACAGCCTTAGGATAGGAACTAATGAGTCAGTTCTGGGAGGCAGCATTCATCAGAGCAGTTGAGATCTGGGTTCTACTTTAAACTGTTCAATATGGAACCCTTTACACAAATCCTTTTCCCTCCCTGGCTCTGTTTCTTCTATAAAGGAAATGACCTTTCCTAGCTCCACCATCCTACATTCTAAGCTCCCTCCTAACTCTGATACCCTATGTTAAAAGATTCTTACCAGCCCCACTCTACACCTGAAATTTTAGGTTCTAAGGTCCCTTCTCCTCTCTGATATTCCATGTTCTGAGGCCCCTCCAAGCTCTCACATTTTACGTTCTAAGGCCCCTTCCCCCTATGACATTCCATGTTCTGAGGCCCCTCCAAGCTCTCACATTCTAGGTTCTAAGGTCCCTTCTCTTCTCTGATATTCCATGTTCTGAGGCCCTTCCAAGCTCTCACATTCTTGGTTCTAAGGTCCCTTCTCCTCTCTGATATTCCATGTTCTGAGGCTCTTCCAAGCTCTCACATTCTAGGTTCTAAGGTCCCTTGTAGCAGAGTGATTCTGGTTTTAGGATCCCTTTCAGATCTACTGTTCTCTATAGTAAAGTCATGTGCCATATTCTAAGTTCCCTCTCTGCTCTGACATTCTACATTCTACTTTGGATATAATTACTCCAGTTCTTAGCATTCACACAGCTCCTCCTGGGAGATGTTAATCACCAGGGTCATAGCATTCTGGAGCTGCCATCTACATTTGCCCACTCCATTCCCTGAGGTCTATGAGAGTCCAGAACTTGGGCTCTGGGGTCTAGTTTCAATGACTATAGGAACTCCTCTTGATAGAGGGACCCTTCCCCCTCAAAATGAATAAAGCACCTTCCATCCTCCTACTGTTCCCTGACTGCCCAGGACTCCCCAAGACCTGTCCTCCCTCAGCAGTTCCCATGCCATGAACTGACCCTCTGCATCCCCTTGGCCCCAGGCACCTTGGGGGCAAGCAGTACCCCCTCCCACAGCAAAGCTCTCTAAGCCTGACCTTACAAGGTGCCTGGTGGCCCTGGACAGCACTCCCTGACTGGCTCTATGGCCCTGTACCCTCCCTAACTCCCAGATAGAAACGAGGGTCTCTTTCTGTCCCAGGGAAGGGAGATAGTGACTTTGGGTTGCTGAAATCTTTTTTTATTTTTAACTTTTAACTTTTTAAATTTTATTTTAAAATTTTTTAAAATTTAAGTTTTTAAATTTTAGAATTTTGATAACTTTAGTTTTTATAACATCTTCATTTCTGAATATAGGCTTTTCTTGTTTCCTCAATAGCAAGTCTTCCCTTATAACAAAGCTTTGAAATGAGTGTTTGGCATTTCTACACACACACACAAACACACACACACACAAAACTTCTTGCTGAGATCTCCTTGGTCCTCAGACCCCACCCCCTACCTTCTGCCCTGGCCCAGATCCCATAGCAGGGCCTCACCAGGCTGCTTGGGGATTTCCTACCCCCTCTATAAATAACAAGGAGGGGCAGTTTCCGACTGGGCCTCAGGATTCTTGGAAAAAAACGGAAAGCTGGCCAAGCTCCTTTGACCTGGCCCTCCCCAGGAGCCCCCAGCACCCTTCACCATAAGGCTTGCGAAGGCTGAGGGGGAAAGGAAGCTGGGGGCTCCTGGGGAGGGGCTACTTTTCAGAGAATCAACCCATTTCCTCTAAGGGTTCTGAGCCCTGGGACCCAAAGACTTGAGCAAGGAACGGGAGACTCCTGGGTTGAACCCAATATGTCTAAGGTCCCCCCACCTTCTCCCTGAAAGTGAACACGAGCTCATCCTTCATCCCCCAAGGTCCCCTGTGAGCACAGAAAGTCACCTCCATGCCTTGTGGGGAATTCAGCCTTTAGTGAATACCCTTTTCCTAGGGGAGTGTCACTGAGGAGAGGGAAGATTTTGCTCCCTGCCCCTGATTGGGAAGGCGTAGGAGGGTTATCAGGGATCAGTGGGGTCTTTAAACCCTAGTCCTTGTATTTAATGGCCCTATTTTTTTTTTTTTTAAAGCAGCTGTCTCTCGGGAGGCAGTGTGTTTCAAGGGAGAGAGCACTAGCCTGGGAGTCAGGGGACGCAAGGTCTAACGCATTCCTCTGGGCCTCATTTTCTCCCTCTGCAAAAATAAAGGGTTTGACCCAGTTTGATTCTGAGGTCCTTTCCTCGAAACCTTCTGATCTCCTCTCTAATTAGCAGTAATTAATTCTCATTTCCCAGAATTTTAGAGATGGGGAATGGGCTTCAAGCGGTTCCTGCGGAGGCACCCCAGTGAAAGGAAATTTATCACCCCCTGGACCAGGGGCGGAGAACCTGTGGCCTCGAGGTCACGTGACCTTCTAGGTCCCCCAGGTGCAGCCTTTTGACTAAGTCCAAGTTTTGCAGAACAAATCCTTTTATGAAGTGGATTTGTTCTGTGAAGTCTTGATTCTGTTAAAGGGCTGCACTTGAGGACCTAGAGGGCCACAAGTGGCCTCAAGGCTGAAGGTTCCCCACCCTGCCCTGGACGATCATTGCATTCAGGGACTACTCCTTACTGCTGTCAGATCTGCCTCTGTCCAACTTGCAACCACTGTTACTGGTGTGGCTCTCTTGGGGCCAAGCAAAATGTATGGAATCCCTCTGTCCCACAAGGAGTTGGTATGATGGGGTGGGCACATCTCTGTGAGGACCGAGTGAAGGGACTGGGTATGTTTAGTCTGAAGAAAAGATTGGGAGGGAGGGAGGGGAAGACACATGACAGCTATCACATTTAGCTCTCCCAAGGGCCATCATGTGGAAGAGTCAATCAATAAACACTTATTAAGTGCCAACTATATGTCAGGCATTGTGCTAAGCACTGGAGATAGAGGCAAAAGATAGACCCTGCCCTCGGGGAGCTTACAATCTAACATGCAAACAACTCTGCACAAACAAGCTAAAGAAGATAAATGGGAAATGTCCAACAGGGGGAAGGCCCTAGAATTAAGGGGGATTGGGGAAAGCTTCCTCTAAAAGCGTGGCATTTTAGGTGAGACTAAAGAAAGCCAGAGAAACCGAGACGATGATGAGGAGGGAGAGGGTTCCAGTCACTCAGGACAGCCAGGGAAATGGGGCGTGTTGGTCCAGGAAGAGCAAGGACACCAGCGTCACTGCACGACAGAGCCCTGACTATGCACCGAGGGAAAGGTTTCACAAGGCTGGAAAGGCGTGGGGGTGGAGTCTTACCCAAGGGCTCTCCAAGCTAGAGAATTTTATATTTGACCCTGGAGGCCACAGGGAGCCCCGGCCTGGGAAGGAGCCAGACTGGCCTTGGCCCAGGGCCGGGCTGCAGCTGGAATAAAGACCTTTCAAAAACAGAGCTATCCAAAGTAGTCTAGGCTCCTCCCCCTCCCTGGACACCTTCAGGCAGAGACTGAGCAGCCAATTCTCAGAGGACTTGCTTGGCACATAGTAAGCACTTTAATTCGATTCTTAGAGGGCTTGCTTGGCACACATTAAGCACTTTACTGGAGTTCTCAGAGGGCTTGCTTGGTACATAGTAAGCACTTTAATTCGATTCTTAGAGGGCTTGCGTGGCACACATTAAGCACTTTACTGGAGTTCTCAGAGGGCTTGCTTGGCACATAGTAAGCTATTTAAATGCTTTCTCATTCATTCACTCATTGGTGCTGTAGAAGTACGGGAATTCTCTTCAGGTGCAATTTTGACGAGACAACCTTTTGCCATCCTTTCCAATTCTGATTCTTTGATTCTAGATGGGATCCTCAACCTGGAGATATTGAACCTTTTTTTTTTTTTTAAACAATTTGATGACGGTATTTCAATACAATTGGTTTCCTCAGGAATCCTATGTATTTTTAAAATGTTTATTTATTAACATTCATTTTAAAAAATTAATTCTATGTATTTAAATCCAGCCTCAGATACTTACTAGCTGTGTGGCCCTGGGCAAGTCATTTAACTTCTGCCTCGGTTTCCTCAACTGTAAAATAGGGATTAACAGCACCTACCTTGCAGGGTGGTTGTGAAGATCAGATGAAATGTTTGTAAAGCACTTAACAATGGTACACAGTAGGAGCTACATAAATGCAGATTCCTTTCACTCCCCTCCCCCCACTTTATTTTATGTATTAACAACATGATTCCGAGAAGGGGTCCAAAGGCTTCCCCAGAGTGCCAAAGGGGTCCAGGATGCCAAAAAAGGCTAAAAACCCCTGCTTGAAAAAAGGTCCTAGGGGTGGGGTGGCATTCTCCTCCCTACAGCAGGAAGCCAGGCCCCAGATGAACTCACCCAGTTCAGGAAAAGGACCCTTAATAATGAACAAAGAATGAGCCAAAGGACAGCCCAGAGGCTCCCTGGGGTCCAGGATTTCACGTTCTCTTCCCTTTCCATGCCCCTCCTTCCCAAAGGGCTCTTTATGTGATAGAGACTGGCCTGCAGAAGGGGAGGGCCATAAGTGTGGAATACCGAGGTCTATTTTTTAAAATTATATTTATTATATATTATTCTATATTTAATTTAATTATAAATGGTGATGCTTTGGGAGGAGTTAGGGCAGAGATATACTAGCAAATGTAGGTGACATAAGAGAAAAGAGGTAAATAAAATTTCTTTTAAAAAGCCTGTTTACTATCAGGCAGTGCCCTTTCCCCTGCCCTCGAAAGGCCTCGAATGCCTGAGCCACCTCACTTAATCTTACAAGAAGCCTGTCTCCAGCTGAAATCCACATCTCACCTCCTCCCTCTTCTAAGATGATGGAGGTGGGCGCCTAATGGCCTAGACTTCCTGGGGAGAGAGCGGGCCCAGGTCCCAGACTGGGAGGGAAGGCACATCAGAGAAAGAGACAGGGCCAAGGTGGGCAGAGTGGCGTCTACAAACTTCTTCAACAAGCCCAGAGCTTCTGAGTCACACCGGAGAATCCTTCTTGGCCATCCCGCGGCCCTCCCGCTGACCGGGCCGTGCATGCCTGGCCCTGGGGCCCCTACGCAGTCCTTCAGTCCTCACTTGCCGATGCAGAAGTCCCGGAAGATGACCTCGAGGATATCTTCGGCCCCGGCCTGCCCAGTGAGGTAGCCCAATTGCCTTCGGGCGGCCCTCAGCTCCTCAGCAGCCAGTACCAGGTCCCGGGTCCTGCTTTGCTCGTAACGACCCAGGGCTTCACAGCAGCTCTGGAGGTAGTGGCGGTGGCGGGCCCGTGTCAGGACTGGAGGCCCAACAGTCGGATCACCGCATCTGAAAGGGATGCCCATGACTAGGGGAGGAACCAATCCCACCATGGCCCCCAGCTTCTGGTCCCTGCCTCCCAACCAAACATTCTCACCGGAGATACCCAGGAAGAACGGCTACCCTGGGAAGGGTGAACCCCAGCCCTCAGTCTCCCAAGATGAAACAAGTCTGAAAGCCCAAAGATGGCCAATCAGAGGTGGGGGGGGGGGGTCAGAGGGCAAGAGTCTCTGAGGAGAGAAACTGTCAAAGCCAGGGGTTCACATGGTCAGGAACAGGAGATGGAGAGAAAGGGAGCTCAGTGAGAAGGCAGAGGTCAGTCAGTACAGAAGGTCAGATAGCTCAGAGGCGGGAGGGCAAGACAAAATGGCAAGTGGGGTGGTCCTCACACAGCAGCCAGCTCCCTCTTTAAGGAGGCCAGCACAGCCTCCAGGCCGGCCTCTGTCTTGCAGGACAGCAGGAGATGGGGGGGCAGGGCAGGCCCCCTGGGCTGCATCCCCTCTGGCAGCAGGTCAGCCTTGTTAAGTACCAGCAGGATGCGGCGGCTGGGGGTGGAGGGTCCCCCAGGAGTCACCACTGTCTCCAGGAAGTGACGGCTACAGGCCGAGGCCAAGTCTGTGGCATCGAGTAGGGCCAGCACGACGTCGGCTTGAGCCAGCCTGTGGGGACGGGATGGAAGCAGGAGGAGCCTGAGTCAGAGGGGTGCTGGGGACCATCCCACTGCAAAAGAGGCCCGAGGGTCGGGAGACCTGGGCTCTTGCCCTGGCCCTGCGCCTGAGCAGCTGGGGCAGTCCACTTCCCTCGCTGACCCTCAGTCTCCAGTCTATGAAATGGAGATAAGGCTCCTGGGCATTGTCGAGGTCAAAGGGGGCTTCTTCAGTGCAAGGGTGAAGGTGACCAGCTGGGGTTCACCTCACCCTTCTAGAAGCAGGGTCCTACAAACCTTTAAGCACATCTCTGAATGAATTCCTAACAATGGGATTAAGCTCTTAGGTAAGAGAGAAATGGAAGGTGTTATACGTTAACAGAGCCCAGGGAGGCCCTCCCAACCTCATCTCTTAGACTCCCGGGGACCCCAACCCGACCACACTGGCCCCAGAGTCCAAGACCAGCCCCTCACACACCCCACGAAGGCCTGGGGATGGCCAGCCTAGAGCAGAAGAGCCCTAGGGGAGGGGCAGAAGGGGGTGCTCAGAAGAAGGAAAATGGCCTGAGAAGGAAAAGCCCCTGCCTGCCAGGAGCCTGGAAGCTGTGCTCAGAGACCTGCTGCTCCCATCCCGGGCCAGGACCTTAGCTCCCCCAAGCCGGGCCAGGGGCTGGGGGAGCCCCGTGTCTCCCCTGGACCCTCACCTGTCCTGGGCCCGCCGGACGCCCTCCTGCTCCACCAGGTCCGGGCTGTCCCGGAGCCCCGCCGTGTCACTCAGCAGGGCTGGGAAGCCCCCGATGTCCACAGCCGACTCCACCACGTCCCTGGTGGTGCCCGGTTCGGGCGATACAATGGCCACAGGCCTCCGACCTCGGGAGGACGAGTGAGCGTGTCAGTTCCTAGGAGCCTCGTGGCTCGGGCCCCCTCCCCTTCCCAGGATCAGCTCCCAAGTTGCCATCCCAGCAGAACCCCGCGGGTCCAAGGCTGGGCACTGCTGCCCCCTGGTGGCGCCACAGGGAAGCTGGCGCCTGAAGAGACGGCAGGGCGAGTGCTCTCCATCCCCCACCCACCTCTCCCATCTCCTCTTCCTCCCAGGAGGCGCAGTGGTACAGAGGACCTGGGTTCAAATCCTGCCTCTGACGCCTAACTATCTACGTGACCTGGGCCGCAGTCTGGTCATCTGTAAGATGCGGGGGTTGGGCCAGGTGGGCTCTGAGTCATCTGGGAATATTGTCCCCAAAGCTTCTCTCCTTTTCCCAGGAGTCTCCCCTTCTCCTCACACATCTTCCTCCTCCCCCCAGACATCTCCATTTCCCCCTAAACGGCTTCCTCCTCACCCTGAAGTGGGGAGCTCCCCTGCCCTGCCCCAAGAGCAGGTTGGTGGCCCAACGGATAGAATGGTGGGCCAGGAGTCAGGAAGACCTGAGTCCAAATCTAGCTGCAGACACTTACTAGCAGTGTGACCCTGGGCAGGTCACTTAACTGATGTCTGCCTCAGTTTCCTTGTCTATAAAATGGGATTAACAATAGCACTGACCTCAAAGGATTGTGGTGAGGATCAAATGACATATTTAGAAAGGGCTTAGCATAGTGCCTGGCACGTTCTAACAAATGCTTATTCCCTCCCCCTTGTCCCCCCAAACTTCTCCATCCTCCCATCCAGGGTGGGTACACCCACTCCCCATGGGCCTCCTTCCTCCCACTCACTCAGCAGGTTGATGAGACTGCTCTTGCCTGCATTGGCTGGGCCTGCAATGACCACCTGGGCCCCTGAGCGGAGCCGCTCTCCCCGACGGGCATCTTGCAGGTGGGCCAGGAGGGCCTCCCGGAGCCCCTGCACAGTACTGTCCACTGCAGAGACAGGGATGAGAGCCACAAAAGCTTCAGCAAAATGAAAGGGGCTGGGGCTGGCCAGGTGGGGGTGGGGGTGGCCAAGGGTGTCTGAACAGGCGGTGAGGGCTGCCT
>NW_020954739.1:621963-700641 GCF_900497805.2 Vombatus ursinus
ATGGAGCGGCCAGGGAGGGCTGGCAGCTGACACCTGGAGGTCTGGGAAGGGGAGAATGAACTGGGGGTCTCACCCCACTCCAACACGCCTTCTTCAATATTGTCGTCCTCGCTGAAATCAATGTAGGCCTCCAGGTGGGCCAGGGCCTGTGCAGGTAGGGAGGGGAAACTGAAACTCCTCCTTCCTTCCAGAAGAGGTGCCGCCCCACTCCGGGTCACCGAAGCAGTCAGGGCAGCTCAGGCTGCAGAGCCCTCAGCCCCTGTGGACCCCAGACTCAGGGCCAAGCAGTTCTTAAATCCAGACTCCTCGTGTTTTAGAACCACAGGGGAGGAGACAAGGGGAAGAAGGAGAAGAAAGGGAAGAATGACGGAGTGGAAAGGGGATAGGAGGGAGCAAGAATGAGAAAGGAGGGATGAGGAAAGCGCTAACTGGGAAAGAAAAACCCCAAGGGGGACAAGGGGGCCCGGCGGAGTCTCACTTGCCGTAGTTAGGGTCTCTCCCCAGCCTTGGCAGAGCTGTCCTAGCTCCCCCTGGAGCTGCCTCAGGGCCTGGCGCCGCTGGGCCTCTGTCTCAGCGTGGATGAGGTCCCCCAGCCCCTCCACCTCAGTCAGGCTCAGTTTCCCATTCTGGAAGGCCCGCTTGGTGAACTCTCCAGCCTCAGCTGGCCGAAGGCCCGGTATGCTGCCTACCTGCCAAGGAACATCTGCTCAGAGCCTGCTGCACCCTGGGGAGCTCCAAGAAAGTGGAGAAACTTACCCAGTGCTCCCAGCACAGCACTCACAACGGCCGGCCCACCGTGGACATGGAACTCAGCACAGTCCTCTCCAGTAAAACTGTGGGGTCCTGGAAAGGAGGCCAGGAAGACACTGGTGCTGTGAAGGGATCCTTCCCTAAGCAAGGCTGGCAACACCCAAGCAAGGTCCATAAACACACAGATGAAATGAGGGAGGCCTGATTTACCATGTTGACTCTGGGACGGAGGAAGGAAAATCCCCCTTTCACCAACCCCCCTCCAATTACCCAAGCCCTGGCCATATCCCAGCTTCAGTCTTCACTCCCCTGAAGGGGGGACTGGCAACTTCTGAGGATACCTCAGTACCAATTCCCATTGGGTGGGGAGAAGGGAAGGGAAAAACCGGCAATCATATGGAACCACAGAAACAGGAGCTGCTAAAACCATGTGCTCTTGGTCTCAGTGACACCAACTCTTAGAACCACAGGCTCAGCCTCCTAGACTCTCAGCCACAAAGTCTCGAAAGCACAGACTCCACAGCTCTTAGAACTGTGCGGTCCTTGAGGCTTAGAACCATGGCCTCCTGGACTCTCAGAACGACAGACTCCTAAAACTGTGGACTTCTCAGAATCGTGGCTAATGAAGAGCGTCAGAAAGTACCAACCTAGCTCCAAAAGGTCAGGGAAACTGAAGGACTGATAGGGAAGTGCCACCCTCCCTGGTCCCTCCTGACTCACCTGGGAACCAGAGAATCAGGCCCCTGTCTAAAGGTTCAGCGGAGCCGGGGTCCCGCAGTAGACGAAGCGTTGCAACCCGGGGCTGCGGAAGGGCCCGCGAGGCTGTGAGTCCCAGGACGGCGGGGCCACTGGCTGGACCGCTGGTGCGAATGACCGCCACACCACACTTGCCCTGGCCAGAAGACAGGGCAAAGATAGTGGCTCGACCGCCAGAGATGGGTCTCCCTGAACAATGCCTTGGCACGCTGGGTGGGGAGGGGAGAAGAGAGAAGAGCAGTCAGTGGGGGCACTGGCAGGAGGAGCAAGGGTGGGCTCAGGGAAGGATGGTCCAGCCAAACAGAATGGAGGGCCACTAACCTGTACAGGAGGATCCTTGCAGGGCCCTGTACTGACTTAGAAAACCACATGTAAATGTCATCTACGTTTCAGTGTGTTTTTATTTATTTTTATAAATATTTCTCAATTACATTTTAGCCTGGTCTAGGTCACACTCAGGAGTGCAGGTGCCTGATGGGTGATGGGTCTGACACACCTCAGGTCTGTTGGAAAGAGAACTGAATCTGGAGGGAGAGGGCTTAGGGCAGAGCCACTGGTCTGCTAGCTCGAGGACGTCAGAGTTGCTCTGGGCTGGTTTCCTTGTCTGTAAAATGAAGATGTTGGACCAGGTGCCTCTTAGAAGTCTTGAATTACTTCCTATAACATCACTAATGTGAAAATATATTTAACAGGAATGTATATGTATAGTCTATAGCAGATTGCGCACCATCTTGGGGAGGGAGGGCCGGAGGGAGGGGGAGAAAAAAAGTTTGTTGACAAATCAAAATACATAAATAATTAAAAAAAAAATCTTGAATTACAGATATTTCAAACTCAACACGTCCACAAATGCACTCATTCTCTTTCCTCCCAGGTCTTTCCCTCTTCCTACTTCTCTGTTACTGTTGAGGACACCATCACTCTCCCAATCACCCCAGCTCCCAACCTAGGAATCCATCTGAACTCCCCATCGTCTCTCATCCTTCCCACGTCCAAGTTGTTGCCAAGGCCTATCAATTTCACCCTTGTATTAGCTTTTTTTGGGGGGGGGCAACTAGGGTTAAGTGACTTGCCCAGGATCACACAGCTAGTAAGTGTCTGAGGCTGGATTTGAACTCAGGCCTTCCTGATTCCAGTGCTAGTGTTCTATCCACGTCGCCATCTAGCTGCCCCTTGTGACATCTCTTGAAGATGCCCCCTTCTCTCTTCTGACACTGACACCCCTCTGGTGTACACCCTCGTCATCTCATGCCTGGATCACTGCCATCGCTGCTGACAGATCTGCCTGCCACAAGGCTCTCCCTACTCCAACGCATCCTTCATTCCGCCCAGAGTGATTTTCCTAAAGCACAGGTCTGATGAAGTTATTGTCCAGTTGTTTTCAGTCACGTCCAACTCTTTGCGACGCCATTTGGGGTTTTCTTGTCAAAGATAGTAGAGTGATTTGTCATTTTCTTCTCCAGCTCATTTTACAGATAAGGAAACTGAGGCAAACAGGGGGAAGTGACTTGCCCAGGGTCACAGAGTTAGTAAGTGCCCAAGGTTGGATCTGAACTCAGGAAGATGAGTTTTCTTGATTCCAAACCCAGTGCTCTATCCACTGTGCCACCTAGCTGCCCCTGGCACACAGCAGGCGCTTAATAAATGTTTGTTGACTTTATTTACTAGATGGCTGAAGTCCCTTCTAACTCTCAAATTCTATGATTCTAGGATTAGGCTGACAGGTGGCAGAGTGTGTAAGGGATGGGCTTAGAGTCAGGAAAACTCCAGGAGATACTTACTCCCAGTGTGAGCCTGAAAAAGTAAACTTTCTTAGCCTCAGATCATCTGTAAAATGGGGATAATAGCACCTGCTGCACAGAGCTGTTGTGAGGATCAAATAAGATAATAATAACAAAAGGAAACTTAGTTCTGTTTGATAGATATGGAATGGTCTGCCATTTCTTTCTCTGGTTCATTTTACAAATGAGGAAACTGAGGCAAACAGGTGAAGTGACTTGCCCAGGGTCACACAGCTAGTAAGTGTATGAGGCCAGATTTGACCTCAGGAAGACAAGTCTTTCCTGACTCCAGACCCACCACTCTATCCACTCACTGCACCACCCACCTGCTCCTGGCACACAGTAGGAGCTTTATAAATGCTTGCTGACTACTCGTCCAATCCCCTGGGGGCACAGATCTGACAAATTTCGAACCTTCCATGACTTCTTACTGACTTTTCCATCTAGTGACTATTCAATTTAATCCAGAGGTTCTTAACTTAGGGTCTGTGAACTTTAAAAAAATATATTTAGATAGCGTATTCCAATACAATTGCTTTCCTTTGTAATCCTATGTATCTTATTTAATCCATTTAAAAACATGATTCTAGGGCAGCTAGGTGGTGCAGTGGATAGATCACTGGCTCTGGAGTCAGGAGGATATGAGTTCAAATTCGACCTCAGACCCTTACTAGCAGTGTGACCCTGGGCAAGTCATTTAACCCCAAATATCTCACAAAAAAAAATAAAAAAAACAAAACCATGATTCTGAGACGGGGTCCACGGGTTTCACCGAACTGCCGGCCTGAGGGGTTCAGGACACGACCTCGGCTAAGGCCCCCTGCCCTGGCATTCTCCAGCCTGGCACATCAGACCCTCCACCCGCCCACCCTTCCTGCCTTGCTCCATTCCCATACTCCCCTGCCCAGACACACTGGACATTCCAGCCAACTCAGACCATTAGCAGTTAATGATATTCCACCTCCTGGAAATTCCTCGCCCAGCCTCGGGGCATGCCTGCAGTGCCCTTCCCCCAGCGGGGGGCCTTCCAGATTCCTTCCTCCGAGGTTCAGTTCTGGTGCCAACTCCTCCCAGGAGCCTTCCCCGACTGCCAGCTCGAGAGAGTTCTCCGACAATCAATCTCCAAAGATCCCTCCCGGACTCAGGACCATAGAGCTAGAGCTGGAAGGGTGTGCCTCAAGGGTTCAATTTGTCCATCCACCCCCCATTTTACAGATGGGGAAACTGAGGCCCAGAGTGGTTAAGCACCTTGCCAAAGGTCACACGGGGCAGAGCCAGGCCTCTGACTCCAAAACCTGTCCTCGCACTACAAGAGGTCACCTCCCTAGTATTATACTTGTTTGTCCGGTCCTCCCAATTTAAAATGTAAACTCCTTTGGGGCAGGGACCGTCCGTTTGGGCGCTTTGCATCTTCCTCTCAGAGCGACTGGCCTTTGCACACAGCAGGCGCTTAATAAATGTCTGTTGAGGTTTTACAGATAGACAACACTGAGGTCCAGAGAAGGGCTGACACAAGGCAGCAGCAGCGGGATAAGAACCCACGTGTCTCCCAGATTCGCGGTTTGACCTACGTCCCGCCCCGTAGTTAACCCCTCGGCTACAGACCTAGACACCCCTCCCGCCCCTCTTGGACCGGGACGCACCTGGTGCACAGACGGGTACTCTGAGCCGGCACGCACACTAGGGCTCCCAGGCGCCGCCACATGGCGCGGGAAGGAGGCAGGGCCGGGGCGATAAGAGCGCCCCCTCCCGGATCCGGAGCCACGAGACCCCGAGCCCGACCCCAACTCCGACCCCGACGCCCCACGTGGTTCCTCCCGCAAGCCCCCGGCTCACTCCACGGCTGCTTTACTTGAGAGTTCCGCCTCCCTCGACCCATTGGTTGGTATCCAGGAGGTTCCGCCCTTGCTTGAGGCTTTATTGGTTTTTCTCGATGGCACCACCCTTTATGATGCTTGGTTGGCTATTATCCCTAAGAGATTGCCTTCCTTGAGGTGCGATTGGTCCGTGTCATAGAAGTCCCTCCCTTCTACAGCAAGATCTTATTGACTAGCTTCTCAATGGTACCACCCCCATCCCCCTTCCCCAATCCGGGAACCGCTCACGTTGAGGTGTGGTTGGTCCACCAACATAGGCACCACCAAGGCCGTGGGAAAGGTCCCGCCTTCCCTGAAATTTGATTGGTCATCCTCGTAGACGCCCCGCGCAAGTCTCAGCAGTGCCCTTCTGTGATTGGTTGAGACAGGGGCATGCTGTGCTGAGGTCTGCCACGTGAGGGCCCCCTAAAGCGGGAAGGAGTGAGCACAGCCGCGCTTTAGTTGGAGTAGGGCCACCGAGGGGGGCTAATGTGATGAATATTTATATAAAGATAATGAATATTAATGTAATGATGATGAATATCAATACGATTTGCCACCACAGTCTCGCGTGGACTGACATGAATATTCATGTAGTGATGTGACTGTTCCAGCCGGTTTGCATTGACGTTCACATGAAAGATCCTGAGTGATGGTGAATGTTAATTTGAAAACGAATTCACAAAGCGCTTCTTAGCCTCGGCTCACCCCGGGATCAGTCTAGGGCCACGATCAGGGCTGTGCACTGGGGCTGGGAGTGAATGGGGGGGGAGGGTAGGTAAGTCTGGGGCCAGGGGTCAAGACCTCAGTCTTGAGGTCAAGGAGTCACTTCGGGGCCAGGGTTCGTTCTGGGAATAAGCATCAATCTGGGGCCGTCAAGTCAACAAGCATTTATTAAGCTCCTACTATGTGTCAGGCTCTGTGCCAAGCTCTGGGGACACAAAGATGGTCCCTGCGCTCAAGGAGCTCAATCTGATGGGAGAGAGATAACGTGCGAACAGCTCCAACGTACGAGAGATAGAGATAACGGGGGAAGGCGCTATCATTAAGGGGGACCGGGAAAGGCTTCTTGGAGGAGGTGGGATTTTAGCTCGCACTTAAGGGGAGTCAGGGGAGGACCTGGGTGGGCACGAGGAGGAAGGGAATTCCAGGTGTGGGGCATAGCCAGTGAAAATGCTTGGAGACTTGGAGAAAGTGTCCAGTATGAGGAATGGCAAGGCGTCCAATGTCACTGGAGGGCAGAGTACTTGAAAGGGAGTAAGAGGTAAGAAGACTGGAAAGGTAGGAAGGTAATGAAAGGTGTTAAAAGACAGCGAGGGGTTGAAGTCAGGAGCTCATTCTGCGGTCAGGACCCGGGGCATCCTCCTGGAATTGGAACATCTGACCTCAGGCCCATTATTAGGCGCTCTAACTAGGGCTCTCAGTTCACTGACACCATCCACACCCTCCACCCCTTCAAATCATCCCAGGTATTGAGGGGGGAGGGGACCGCCTGAGCAGAAGCCATACTTGCTACACCCTCTTCAGGGCTCTGGACGTGGGGGTTGGGATTAGGGGAGAATCATAGTCAAAGTGCTGGGACTTGAAGCAAAGTGAGCATCTAGCAATTGGAGGACTGAACAAACTGTGACATATAAATGTAAAGGAATATTATCGTGCAGTATGAAATAATGACTGTGGAATCCAAAGGAATGCAGGAAGACCTGTATGATGCAAAGTGATGTGGACAAAAATAACACTAACATCCCGGAATCTGTTTAATTGTAATGACCAATCTTGGTCCCAGAGAACAGATGACCAAATTCTTCTTCCTCTTCTGGACAGAAAGGTGGGGGACTCTGGGTGTGGGCTGTTGCATACTCTATTGAATGAGATAATATTTGTAAAGCACTTAGCACAGTGCCTGGCACACAGTAGGTGTTTAATAAATGTTTGTTCTTTTCCCTTCCTTTGTCAGGCCAGATGTCTGTCTGCCGATTTTGCTAAACTGTTTTTTGGTGGGTAGGGGTAGGCTGTAATACCATGACATGTCCTTTATGTAAAAACAGAAGATAGCAAAAAAAATTTTTTAAAGTGATGAGGTAGGAGGCAAGTAGGGAGTCTTTCCCCCAAATCGGACTTTTGGTGGAGTGCGATCTCCAGAGGGGAAGGAAGTTAAGGAAAGAGGAATGTTTGGGGGGGGGGGGTGTTGAGATTAGGGAACCAAACCCTCCCACACAGCTTTCAAGGTGGTCAGTCCAGGAACCAGAGAATTGACTGTGAGTGCGGGGATTGGCACTGGGTTGGGGTGCCCAGCAGGGGATTCTGGACCTTTTTGCAATGTCAGAGCTGTGGCAGGTGCAGTTCTGGGTAGGGAGGGAAGGGAGACTTTCCTGAAACCTGATGTGAGCTCAGCCTCCCCACCTGTCACCCTTCCATCCCCAACTCCCAAGCCTGGGGCTTTGGGATCCTCAGACTTTGGACCCCAGGGCTCCAGAAATAAAGGCTTGGAGGGCTAGGAGAAGAAAGGCAAGAGGATGAAAAGGGAAGAAGAAGGGCTTCTATTTGACAACAGATAGAACACAGGGCAGGAGATGAAAGAAGAAATGGGTGCGTGGGCAGCCCAGAGCCCAGGGAGTCCAGACCAGACCAGATTAGAACTCAGATCCTAGACTAGTCCAGCCCACAGACCAGGGTGCTACCTAGACCAACTCAGCCCAAGTTCCAGAAAATCCAGATTCATTAACGTAACAACATGCCCAGTAGATCCCAGTCCAGATTATTCAGTGGTCAGACCAGCCCAAGGCTGCTTCAGGTCATCATGAGATACTTTAGTTTAAGGAACATTTATCAGCCCCTCTGCCCAGTGGGCCTTTCAGTGGAGCCCCAGCTGTTGTACTCAAGAGTGGACCAAAAAGGGAATATAAGAGGTACACACAAAACTGGGAGCTCAAAAAAGGCTTTCTGCATTTCCTGGTCACCAATAGCATCCCCTTTGATTATATCAGTGGTCTTCTTTACATTCAGAAGGCTTTCATTCAATGATTTCTTCTAGTCGTCTAGTTCCAGAGGTGGACAAACCAAGTGGACAAGACATTTTACTGATAGGTGAGGTGGGTGAAACTAGTCACGTGGACAGTCTTAGAGAAGTGGAGAGAGTCTTGAGGAAATGGGGCGAGACACTTCCTTCTTTGTCCGAACATGCCCTTCATGTCCCCACCCCTGTACTCCCCTGGGCACCACTTTATGCTTGATCACATCCTTACAATGTGGATAAACACCTTCCCTCCAGTGAGGCACACAAACAAAGCTCCACCATCATCCTATTTGTCCACAGCACCCCAATATGCTAGCCCCCTGTCTTCCCAACCCTTTCCTTCAGCCCATTCTGACTCCCAAGAATCTCTCCCAACAGATGTTTAATAATTTAGCTTGTTCTCGGACAAGGTTTCAATAAATATCAATCAATCAATTAACATTTTATCAAGTACTCACTATGTGTCAGGTACTGTGCTAAGCACTGGGGATACAAAAAGAGGCAAAAGACAGTCCCTGCCCTCAAGGAGCTTACAATCTAATGGGGGAGACAAGTAAACAAATATATACAAAACAATATATATGGAGGATAAGCAGGAAATAGAAGAGGAAAGGTACAGGAATGAAAAGGGGAAGGCTTCCTATAGGAAGGTGGCATTATAAAGGACGCCAGCAAGGTCAGTACCTACAGCAGAAGAGAGAGTTCCAGACATGGAGGACACCCATCACCCCAGGCAGAATGCCATGAACTAAAAGATGGAACAGCCAGGAGGCCAGTGTCACTGGGTCAAAGAGTATGTGTCTGGAAGTAAGGTGTTAGAAGACTAAAAGGTTGGAGGAGACTAGGTTTTGAAGGACTTTGAATGCCAAACAGAGGATTTTGTAT
Source organism: Vombatus ursinus (assembly GCF_900497805.2). Lineage (NCBI taxonomy): Eukaryota > Metazoa > Chordata > Mammalia > Diprotodontia > Vombatidae > Vombatus > Vombatus ursinus. The sequence goes on from NW_020954739.1 coordinate 631,008, forward strand.
TTGATCCTGGAGGGAAAAAAAAAAAGTCAGTGGAGTTTATTGAGTAAGGGAGTACATGGTTGTACCTGAACTTTAGGAAAATTTCTTTAGTGATGGACTGGAGTGGGGAGAGACTTGAGGCAGGCAGACCCACCAGCAGCTATTGAAATAGTCCAGCCATGAGGTATTAAGAGTCTGAAGGAGAGGGGTGGCAGTGTCAGAGGAGAGAAGGGGGTGTATTGGAGAGATGCTACAAAGGTGAAATGAACCATTTTGGGCAACAGCTTGGCCATGGAGGGTGAGAGATAATGGAGTCCAGGATGTCCAGGATAGTGAAGAGTCTAGGTTTTGAGCCTGAGGGACTGGGAGGATGGTGTTGCCCTTTATGGTAATAGGGAAGGTGGGGGTTGGGGGGAAGGGTTAGGAGGGAAAATAATGAATTCCATTTTGGATTGAGTTTAAGATGTCTACTGTTAATCTAGCTTGAGATGTCTGAAAGGCAATTAGAGATGTGAGCCTGGAGGTCAGCAGAGAGATTGGGGCAGGATAGGGAGATTGGAGAATCATCAGCATAGAGATGGTCATTAAATCAGTGGGAGCTGATGAGCTCACCAACTGAAGTGTTATTGAATGAGAGAAGAGGGCCCAGAACAGATCCCCAAAGGAGACCTAACATTAGAGGGTGTAAGATGGAGGGTCCAGCAAAGGAGACAGAGAAGGAGTGGTCAGAGAGGTAGGAGAAGGACCAGAAGAGTGGTATCCCAAAAACCTAGAGAGAAGAGAATATCAAAGAGGAGAGAGTGATCAACAGTGTCAAATGTTGCAGGGATCCAGGAGACTGAAGACTGAGAAAAGGCCATTGGATTCAGCAACTAAGAGATCATTAGAATCTTTGGAGAGAGCAGTTTCAGTGGAATGACAAGAAAGCCAGATTGTAAGGGTGGTGTTGGGAGTGGGGGGAGCTAGCAAAGACACCCTGACTACACCTAAGCCTGGCTCGTCTATCCCGGCTGGCTGGCTCCTTGCCCACCTGTCTACTATCCCTCTGTCTGCCTCTCTGGATCACTGCCTGCCAGTCCATCTGTCTCCCCTCTCTTATCCACATGTCTCTCTCTCTGTCCTCCCATCCTTCTTGTTTCTCATTCTTCTGTCTTACAATCTACCTGTCCATCTCTCTTCCTGACTGTGCTTGTTTCCCTGCTAGCCTGTCTGCTCATCTATCTGTCTCACCCCATTCTCTTCACCATTCTCTCTAGCTAGTAGGAACCCCCCACCTACCCACCCAAAGAAGATTATCAGAACCCAAGGGTGGGATTGGATCCCAGGAGGGCATTTGGTCCAGCCTTCTGCTTCCAAGACAGTGAAAGTCTATCATCCATGTTAGGTGGGTATTTGTCCATCTCTCAATCCAGACACACACATACACCCACACACCCCCACCCACCCACCCACCCACCCACACACACACTCACACACACACACACACACACACACGCACCCTCCACATACATTTCTGGGCCTTTTAGATGGGTCCGGGCAAGTTCCCACCGGTCCAATGAGGGGAAGGGCCCCAAAAGGGGAGAGGCTGAACGCACCCTCCATGCACTTCCAGGCCACGGTTATGGGCGCACTGACCTCGGCATCTGCAGGGCCCAAAAAGGTCCCCAAAACAGGCCGAGCTTGAATTCACTTTCCAGGGCTCCGAAGCCACACCAGTTGGGCTGGCCAGATTTGGGGGTGTTGGGGGGCGCTCAGGGTCCCGGGTCCCTCCACAGCTCCGGGGCTGGCCCTCTCGGGCCCCCGCCCAGGCCTGCCAGAGGCGGCCAATCAGCGGCGGGGGGCGCGGCCGACTGGGCTCTGGGGCGGGGACGGGCCCCCCCCGCCAGGATCGCACGGCTCTCGCGGCGGCGGCGGCGGCGGCGGCGGCGGCGGCGGTTCCAGCGGCTCCAGCAGCGGCAGCTCCTTTCTTTGTCTTCCGCTAGCCCCGGCGGCGGCTCCGGCCCCATGCCCCTGCGGCCGCTCCGGCTGGGCTGCGCCCCCCGCGGCCCCTGAGCCCTCCCTCTCCGGACCGCCCGCCGCCACCATGCCCGACACGGCCGGGCCCGGGGCCGGCGGCACGGCGGAAGGCGAGCGTGGCAAGCGGCCCCCCCCGGAGGGCGAGCCCGCGGCGGCGGCGGCGGGGGCCGGAGTCTTGGGTAAGGGGGCCGCGGGACTGACCGGACCGGGCGGGGCGGGAGCATGGAGCCGGGGCTGCGAGGGGCGGGGTGGGGCGGGGCGGCCCGGGGCACTGCAGCGCTGCGGGCGCCCCCCCACCCTGGGCAGGCAGGCTGCAGTGGGGTGGGATGGGGGCGTGCGAGGCTCTGGGCACTTTAAGGCCCGGGTGGTGCGGGGCAGTGCAGGGAGGCCATCCCAGTCTCCCCATCAGTCCCCGCTGTCCTGTAGATGTGCGGGCCAGCTCCTGCTCCATCCCCCTAAGTGGGACACTGGCCGAAGAGCCCTAGAGCCCCCTTACCCTGAGTCCCGGGTCCCCTCCTGCTCTGCAGTCCCAGTGACCTCAGATCAAGGTGAGGGGCCTTTAGGGGGCCTCGATAAGGGGAGTGGGGGGCTCTGCCGGGGGACCAGTCAATCTTGGTGGCCTCCTCCCAAAGTCAGTAACACTTAACGGCAGGTGGGACACAGGCAGAGCTGAGGAAGCAGTTTCAGGAGTGCAGCTTCTGGGCCAGGGCTGTAGTCTCTGCGTTCTCCGGGCCTTCCATCCCTTGACCCTTCTGTCTTCGCTGGGCCCACTCACTCCTTCCTCATTCACCTCAGGTTGCTGTCACCCAACAGAGCTGGGATCTAATGAGGCCAAGGTCACGGGTTAAAGCCTTCCTTAACACAGTGATCTCTTCCCTCTGTTTCTTGACCCCAAATGAATCCCTGGAGTCCAGATCCAAACTCAGTCCTAACCCCAGATTGCCTTTGACACCAAAACAAACCCCCGAACCCAGACTGCTGAGACTCTGGCCTAAACCTGGACCTCGACCCAGATAATGATTAAGATAATGGCCCCAGGCTGAGCCCTGAGTCCTTCTCCTAGCCCCAGAATCAGGGAGCCTTGGGTAGTAGATGAAAATGTTTCAGGATAGGCTGTCACCACTCCTGGGAACACAGCTATGTGTTATGTGCCACAGACACTATGTATGTGTGTTTGGGGAGGGGTCTCTGTGCCCCAAGACTGGACTGTCATATAAGACAGGTGAAGCATCCTGGACAGCTCCTTCAGAGAGATTCCAAAGGTGGCTGGCACACACCTACTGGCACCTGACCAGGTTACTCACACACGTGTATTTGGGCAGCAGCCCACGGACCCAGGAATGTTTACATAGCCCTGGCCCAGATCTGCAGCTCGGTTACCTGCCCAGGTACACAGGTATGCAATGCATTCTGCAGCCTTCCCTTCTTAGGCTTCTCTGATGTGGGTCAGCTTCTGGGGACACCAGCTCCCACTGGAGCCAATCCACCTTTGCTTTCAGCCCCAGGACTTTCAACTCTTCAGACTTGCTAAGTCTTCCCTGATCTCTTGTCTCCAGCCTGAGGCCCGAAGACTCAGGCCACCTGAGTCTCCTTAGCAACTTATGCTGCCCCCAATCCAATAGGTCTAAAACTTCCCAGGCCCAGGCTAGATAGTACCTAGAGTTTCCAACCTGATCCTTAATTACAATTCCATAGTCCCAATTTGGTTCCTGAACCTCTCCAGGCCTAGAGTTTGGCTTCAGACCTCCCCATTACCCATTTGGAGATTGGCCCCCTTGGTTTTCTAGATTGAATCCATCAGTCCATTCTCAACCAATCAGAAAGCCCCCTGAGTCCTATTGGATTTGGGGGTTCCTTCTCACTATGGACTTCTCCCAGAGGACTTTCAATTCCCAGTTCACTCTTTTTTGGACCAAGGAGGAGGAGGGATCCCAGTCGTGGGATTTTCATCAGTCGAGGGAATTCCTGGTATGAAAACTTCTTCCCCCAAGGCAGAACAGTTGTTTCTGTTCTTCAATTTACAATCTTAGTGACCTGCCCAGGGTAACTTAGCCTATTTGTGCCAGGGGAGGATTTGAACTCAGGTCTTATTAATTTGGACTCCAAGGCTGGCTCTTGATCCTGGCCTATCCTAACGCTGCCTCTAGTTTTTTCCTATCACCTAAAAAAAAAATCAAATAAATTGGGCTCATTTAACTTGATACATGGGTGACCTGCCCCCCCCTTCACAGTTGACTACACTTTTTCTAATAATCTGGGTTATTCCACCCAGATCTGCAGATGGGGCCCAGCCTGGATCTGTCCTGGCTGTGTGACCCTTAGTTAAAGTCTTCAGAGTCTCTGCAGACAAGGTAGTTACACTCGCAGGTTTATGGCTATACATACGTGCCCTGTCCTGGATCCGTGATGTTTTCATGTACGACTGGACATTCCCTGTCCTGTAACTGCAGACTCTAGAGGCACCCACAGGTACCCGGGTACACACACATGCCCCTGTCCTCACCCCCAGCTGTGATGAATCATTCTTGGCATCTTCACATGCTGGGCATCTGCCCAGGAGCATACATGGAAAGGCTGGGGCCAGAACTGTGAGATTATGTAACATGGTCAACTCTTAAATGTCCCTCCATTATGACTTAGTCTGGAGGACAAGTCCTGAACCAGAGGTTCATTTGAAGGAACAGAGAATCCCAAACCATTTTCATTTGGCTTTGCAATTCATGTCTCTGGGTATGTTCTGCCAGGGCTGGGAAACTGAGGCGACTACTTGAGTTACTTTGCATTCCATGAGCAATAGAACTGACGGGTCAGGAGTAGGAGGTGGGGCCTGTGGAGAACCTGACATGGGACTGAGCAGACACTGAGTAAAATGGAAGGGTTAGAGCCAGGTGCTGCCTGGGATTCAGGAGACCTGGGTTCTATACCTAACCCTGATTGTAACTTGTTAAATGGTCTCTAAGCTTCCCCATCTTTAAAGTGGGGTGAGGTTTGGACCAGATGGTCTCTAAGGGCCTTTGCAGCTCTGACGCTCTGGGTTCTAAGGGCCCTCCTAACTCTTGACATTCCCTATTCTAAGGACCCCCCCCCCCAGCCCTGACATCCTGTGTTCTAAGGACCCCCCCCAGCCCTGACATCCTGTGTTCTAAGGACCCTCCCAGCTCTGACATTCAGTGTTCTAAGGGCCCTCTTAGTCCTGACATTCCTTGTTATGAGGGCCCTCCGAACTCTGATATTCCTTGTTCTAAGGACACCCCACCCCAGCCGTAACATCTTGTGTCATAAGGACCCTTTCAACTCTGACATTCCCTGTTCTAAGGACCCTCCCAGCTCTGACATTCTGTGTTCTAGGGACCCTCCCAGTTCTGATATCTCTGTTCTAAGGGCCCTCCCAGCTCTGACATTCTCTGTTCTAAGTTCCCTTCTAACAGGTAGAATTTGTCTATTCACCAAATATCACAGGGCACGCAAATGGAATTGTCCTTACTTCTAGAGTCTGATACATAGTTACGTTCCTTGGATTTTAAGTAAGAGTAGTGTCTAGTAATCATTCCATTTGATCCCTTGAGTAAGATGTCATGAGGTTAGGGAGTGATTCCTTAACTTTTTTCTTTGTCTTTCTACTTTTCTACCTTTTCCCTCCAAAAGGCCCTTAGGTCCTTCAGTTTGCTTGGATAAGCAGAAAGAACAGCTGGGGAGGAGTTTGCTTTCTCTTTGGGTTCTCTTCTTTGCTACCTCACATGGATAATGTGAACGTTCAGAATCTTCTGTAAAGTGATAGAATCCTACCGTATTAATGTTTGAACCCTTGGGTGTGAGCTTAGCTTCTGGCATGTGCTTTCTCCATTTTAATCTTCAAAACTACTTGTGCAATTAAAAATGCCATACAAAAAAAAAAAGGAAAAAAAAATGAACCTTCCAACACTGACATTTTATTCTCTGTACTAAAGATTCTGACATTTTATGTTCTCAGCTCTGACATTCTATGTTCTCAGTTCTCTTCGGACTCTGACATTCTGTTCCCCTTTATTCTACAGCGCTTTCCAGCTCTGACAGTCTATTCTATATGTTTTAAGGTTCTTTCCAGCTTCAACATATTTTCCTTAATGTTCTAAGGTTCCATGAAGCACTGACACTCGGTGATTTCCACAGAGAACTCACATTCAGAATTCTGATTTGACTAGGCTTGGCAGTGTGTAAAGGAGTCTGCCCACATGTGTCCCCACACACGGATATCCCCAGGTCTTGCTTATCTGGGCATTCTGGTCCTCAAACAGGCCTGCCTTTCTTTCCCACTCTGGCTGGATGGCTGCATCATTCCCTGCCCCTGCTTTGTCCAACTTGGCCTCCCCCCACAAGAGCTCAGGCTGTGCCAGGGAGCATGGGTGCTGATAGTGCCAGTCCTGTTGGCATGGGGAAAGAGACTGACTGCCTTTGTCTCCAGGCTAGAGTGCCTCAAGTATAGCACAGTGAAAAAAGAATTAGATTAGATGTCAGAGGAGCTGAGGTCACATCCTAGCTAAGCTACTAAGTCCCCCTCTGATCTTGAGCAAATAAATCACTTTCTCTCTGTGGGCCTCAGTTTCTCCATCTGTCAAGTAAGGGGGCTGGACTTAATGCTTTCTAAGACCTCTTCCACTTTTTAAATCCTCTGGTCCAAGGGGTCAGGAAGTCTGAACCTTAACCAGGTTTGGAGCAAAACTTCAGCTACCTCCCTGCAATGACCCATGGTCCCTTTGGTAGGCATGAGGATGTCAGGGTATGTGGGGGGGGGGTGGTGGAGTTAAGGTATTGCCCCTCAAGCTTGGGGAAACCAGTATCTTCCTTTGGCTACATGTCCCGGAGATCCTGCCTGCCCAGGAACTGCAGGGGTTAAGTTAGACACACGTGTGCACACACAGAGACATACCCACTTAGAGCTAGGGAGAACCGGAAACCCTTTGAGTCAGATTGGGGTGGGGGTGGGGGAACAGAGCCAAGCAAGGTCCCCATACAGAAGAAGACTTGGGAGTCCGGTTTCCCAGCCCTGGCTTGAAGTCATTTTGGTGTAAGTTGGGGGAACTTGTCATTGAACTGGGGTCTGGCCCTAATCTCCTCATTACTGGAGCTTTCCCATCTCCATAGAGACAAGCTCCCCTTTCCTTATCCCCTTTTAGGCTTCAGGGCCTGGTTGCTGGTGGTTGTGGGAGGCTGAAGCTTGTGGCAGCCCAGGCAGGAACTCCAGGACCAGTCACTGGCCAAGCCTGGAGGTGTGGGAGCAGGGAACAAGGAAGGAGAATTGGGGTGAAGGGAGGGGCATTAGTTTGGGTGTGGATAGACTGGCAGAGCCTTAACCCCTCCATGCCTTCTCCTCAGCCTACCAGCACAATACAAGCTTGTGGCAGGGGTCCTCTTGCTTAGTTGACCTACTCAGCCACTCCATTGTGACACCCCCTCCCCACTGCTAAGCTATGAGAACATCAGCCTTCTAATGGGCAATAAGCCCTCTATCTCACCACTTTCCTCCCTCTCCTCCCACTAAATATAGTATATTAGAAAAATCTTTCGGGGCAGCTAGGTAGTGCAGTGAATAGAGCACTGGCTCTGGAGTCAGGAGGACCTGAGTTCAAATGTGACCTCAGACACTCAACACTTACTAGCTGTGTGACCCTGGGCAAGTCACTTAACCCCATTGCCTAGCCAAAAAGAAAAGAAAAAGCTTTGAAATTGGAATAAAAAAACTTGGGTTCAAATCCTGCCTCTTTTGTTCTTGATTACCTTGAGCAAGTGACTTCCCCTCTCTGGGCCTCAGTTTCCTCATCTGTAAAATAAGATGGTTGGATTAAACGACCTCCAAGGTCTCTTCAAGCTCTAAATCTAGGATCCAGCGATCTTCAATAGAATCTGTCAAAGGGTGGGGAAATTTCAGCCATCCCATACCATTGTAGGTTAATATTTTTCACTTTTATTTCCATCTCAACTTTTTTTTTTTAATGTCTCTTTTTACTGAATACATGGACTGGTTTTTTTTTTTCTTTTTGGTGAGGTAATTGGAGTTAAGTGATTTGCCAAGGGTCACATAGAGTAAGTGTCAAGTGTCTGACACTCAGGTGTCTGTCTAGGTCAGTGTCTGACCTAGGTGCCACCTAGCTGTCCTCTGACAGGTTTTGTTTTAATTATCATTGATACATTTCATTTGGGCACAACAAATAGTTCCCAACAAATTCTCAAACAGCCTCTCCCTGTAAGCCCAAAGTAGATTCCCCAAGAACACTATGTCACTTTCCAGTTTTGCCAATTACCTGCAATCAATGAGCTTGGGTGCCATATTGCCTTAGGACTGTGACATCATTTTGTTTGCCTTTGTTGGTGTTGCCATAAGTCATTTTTCATGGAGAGACACTGTGGTGTAGTGAATAGAGAAGAGGGTGGGGCCTTGGAATTTGGAAGCCCTGGGGTTAAGTTTTACATCCGACACATATGAGCTATATGACAGAGGACAAGCTATTAAACTCTCAGAGCTCCCAAGAGGTAATTCAAGGTGATGAAAAGAGCCCTGAATTTACAGAGGACATGGGTTCAGATCCTGGCTATGCTACTTACTGCCTTGTAACCTTGGCTAAGTCCCTTTATCTTACTGGGACTCAGTTTCCTCATCTGTAAAATAAAGGAGTTGGATCGTAAAGGCTTGTTCTTACTCTAAGTCTAGGATCCTAGAAAGTTGCAGGCTAATTACAATTTGCATCAGTGGAGGAAACCTCCAAACTATTACAATCACAGGCCAGACCCCCCAAAAAAAAATCTTGTATTTTGGTGATGGGAAATATTCTTGAAGGGGTAAGAATGGTTGAGTTGAAAGTGATCAGAGTGGAAGTTTGGATCCATTTTCTGGTCTTAACTCTTCTTATATGTGTGGCTATGGACATGTTCCTGAGTCTTTGTCAAATGGAGATGATAATCTTTGTGCTATCTACTACACAGGGTTGTTGTGAGACATTTATATTTCACTGTACAATTCATTCATTCATTCTATGATTATTTACTAAATATCTGCTATATGAAAGGTACCGTAAGATATCTAGATAGTATAGTGGATAGAGAATTGGACCTGGAGTCAGGAAGTACTGAATTAAAATCTGGCCTTACTAGATGTGTGACTTTGGGCAAGTCATTTTAACTTCTGTCCATCTTAGTTTTCTATTTTGTAAAATGAGGATAATATAGCACCTACCTTGCTAGTTTGTTATGAGGATAAAATGAGATAATATTTGTGGAGTGCTTTGCAAACCTTAAAGTGATCTATAAATGCAGGCTATTGTTAGTATTATTACTGTGTTGGATATGCAAAAAAAAATGCAATAATCCCTGCTTTCAAGGAGTTTACATTCTTTTAGGGGAAATATGTATGAATATAAGTACATATATACAGAATAAATACTGGATATGCAAAATAACTACTTGTATTTATTTTTTTTTTGGGTGGGGGGCCTAGCTTGGTGAGATTAGGAAAGGCTTTGTGTAGAATGTGATGTTCAAGCTTCATCTTGTAAGAAGTTAGTGATTCAGTGAAGCCGAAGTGAGGAGGGCTGGCATTACAAACATGGCAGAGAGCCTGTACAAAGTTAGAGGTGGGAGATGGATCACTTTGTTTGAGAAACGGAAGACCAGTTTACCTGACCCATACAATACAGTGTGGGAAGGGGGGGAAATGTATAACGAGACTGTAAAAATAGATTGGGGCCAAGTTTTGAAGGTCTTTAAGAACCAAACAGAGGAGTTTCTAGCTGATCCTAGAGGTAGTTGGGAGCCATTGGAGTGGACGTGACATCAGATTTGTGCTTAAAGAAGATCACTTTGGCACTGGTAACAGCAAGTAGGCCAGTCTGGCTGGAACAGAGAGTACATGAAGGGAAATAATGTGCAATATGTCTGGAAAAGTAGGCTGGAACCAGATGATGAAGGGCATTAAATGGCAAATGGAGAAGTTAGTATTTTATCTTGAAGGCAAGAGGGAGTCATTGGACCTTCTTAAGAAGGGGAGTGACATGGTCAGATCTGTGCTTTAAGAATATCATTAGCTGTGTGGATGGATTGGAGAAGGGGAAGGATGAAGGCAGGGGGACCAATTAGGAGGCTGTTGCAGTAGGCCAGGCAAGAGGTGATGAAAGCTTGAACTAGACTGGTGGCCATGTAAGGGGGAGGGGGTGTAGATGTAAGAGATGTTTAGGGGGAGGGTTCAATTTCAACTGATATTACTTGGCAAGTCTTGTGGGGAGGGGAGGCAAGAGAGGATGAAGAATAAAAGGTGTCTCCACAGTATTGTGAACCCAGGGGACTAGAAAGATGGCAATGCCCTCCTCAGAAACAGGGAATTGAGGAATGGGAGAGGGTTTGAAGGAGAAGTATACAAAGCTGGGTCTAGAATATCGAAGGAAATAACGAACAAAAAAATAACAGTGAGGGGACCCAGCTCTTCCAGATCTCAAACTATTACAAAGCAGTGATCCTCAAAGCAGTTTGGTAGTGATTTTTAAAAAATGTCGATTAGTGGAAGACTAGATAAGCAAGAAACAGAAACAATCAAACTGAGTAATCCAGACTCTAATAAACCTGAGAACATAGGACTTAGAAATTAGGACATAGGAATTAGACGTGGAAGGGATGTTCTGGACTCTAGAACATCTAGAATCTATCAGTCAAACCCACTCATTTTACAGATAAAGAAACTTAGGCTTAAGATGTTAGGGGACTTGCCCAAGGTGATGCAGCTCTAGCTCTAACTCTGTCTACCTCAATGGCAGGATTCAAATTTAAATCTCTTGACTCCAGGTCCAATATTCTTTTAAAAGATACCACTTGTGAATAGTAGAGGTTAATTTTTAGTAAGCCTTCACTTTTTATTCTTCTAACACTTCACATTTGAATAGGAAGGCAGTTAGGTGGTGCAGTGGATAGAGTGCCAGGCCTGGAGTCAGGAACGCCTGAGTTCAAATGCAGCCTCAGACACTTACTGGCTGTATGACCCTGGGCAAGTCACTTAACCCTATTTCCTCATCTGTAAAATCAGCCGGAGAAGGAAATGGCAAACCGCTCCAGTATCTTTGCCAAGAAAACCCCCAAAGGGTCACAAAGAGTCGGGCGTGACTGAAAACAACTAAAGGACAAGATGTCGATCGTAGCTCTGAGGTTGGAAGGGACCTCAATGGCCATCTCCATTTTTTACAGATAAGGGGGACTGAGACCCAGCAAGATAAAGTGATTTACTTTTCAAATCAGAGGCAGAATTTGAACCCAGAGTTAGTGCTTTTTTCCCCTGAACCACATTCTCTCTGTCCTCCTCAAAGTCCTGGGAGGTTGACAGTACAATGATCATTATCTCCATTTACAGAGAAGCAGATTGAAACTCAGAAAGATGAAGACGACTTGCCCAGGGTTACAAAGACCAGAACCAAGATCTGAATCCAGGTTTCCCGTCTCCATATCTAGTGCTCTGCCATAGTCCTTGGCCCCAGTGATCCTTTTCTTTCTCTTTTCCCAGACAAGCTGTTTGGGAAGCGGCTGCTACAGGCAGGACGATATATCATGTCCCACAAATCATGGATGAAGACGGTGCCCACCGAGAACTGTGATGTCCTCATGACCTTCCCAGGTATCCTAGACCTGCACTTCCCCTGTATTCTTCCAATCCCTCGACCTAACTTCTGGGAACGCCTGATTCCTCAGGGAGGGAGAGCAGGGGCCTGGACCCTGCAGGTGTTGGGGAGGTGGGTAGCACAGAGGCTCTGAGGCCTGGGACCCAAAGACTCTCCAAGAGACAGTCACCACAGTGCCCATGTACAAGGAACTCATTCTGCTTCCTCTGTCTCCACCCCATCCTCAGACACGACTGACGACCACACCCTACTGTGGCTTCTGAATCACATCCGTGTGGGTATCCCTGAACTCATAGTACAAGTCCGGCACCATCGGCACACGAGGACCTACGGCTTCTTTCTCACTGCCACCTATGAGAGGCAGGTTCAGGCTCTGGGCCTCCCAGTACCCTGCCCCACTCCTGCTGAAGCCAGAGCCCAGCTTCCTCCTCCGTCCTTCTCTCCTTCCTTGCAGCTCTGCCCCACCCCAGCTCTGGACTCCCTCCCCAAGCATCTTTTCCCCTAGTTCTGGGCTCCGGCCTTGTGAATTCTTCCTCCCCCAGCTCTGGGCCCCTTCTCCATCCACTGCCTCCCTCATAGCTTTGGGGTTCCGTCTATCTCTCCTACTCCCTCTACCTCTGGGACCCCTCCCTGTGCATATCCCCGCCCCTCTAGCTGTGGGATTGATCCCCATGCATCTTTCCACCACCAGCTCTGAGTCCCCTCCCCAGGGTTCCTCACCATCTACTCCCTCCCAGCTGTGGGTTCCCTCCCCATACATTTCCCCCCACCCCAGCTTTGGGTCCCTCCTCCTTCCCCGGTCCCTCCATTCTCTCCTCCGAAGCCCGCCCCCTCAGAGGCTAGTTGCGTTGGGGGAGGGAACATCAGGGCGTGGATTGGGTCTGTGACCCCCCTCCTCCCCCCAGCCTGCTCCGTGGGGCTGATGAGCTGGGGCTGCGGAAAGCCGTGAAGGCCGAGTTCGGCGGCGGCACTAGGGGCTTCTCTTGCGAGGAGGACTTCATCTACGAGAACGTGGAGAGTGAGCTCCGCTTCTTCACCTCCCAGGTGCGCCGTTCCCTCCGGCCCCACGGGCTGGCCAGGGCAGCCCTTCTCTCCCCCTCCACTGACAGCCCTGATGAGGGCCCAGAGGCACTCCATCCTCCCATCTTTCCCCCGCAGGAGCGGCAGAGCATCATTCGCTTCTGGCTGGAGAACCTGCGGGCCAAGGCCGGGGAGGCGCTGCACAACGTGCGCTTCTTGGAGGACCAGCCCATCAGTGAGTGAGCCTGAGGGGAGGGGTCTGGGGGGCGGTGGGGCGGGGCCAAGAGCCAGCCCAGCCAATCAGTGACCCTGCTGGAGAGGTGGGGTCGCAGGAGTGGGGCTGAGAGGACCTGCCCCTCCTGAGGGTAAGGGCCTCATGGGAGGGGCCGAGAGAGCCCCACCAGCCCATCAGCCCCTCCCGCTGTGGGGCAGGTTGGGGGGGCGGGGGCGGAGCTATGAGAACTACCACAAGCCGAGGTGTAGTAAGATCTCGTTTGGAAAACCTGCAAATGAGTGAGCAGGTCAAAGGAGGGGCCTAGAGAGAGGCCCTCCCTAAAAGAAGTGCGTTACAGGGAACCCTTAGAAGTTTTGGGAGTTGCCCTAGAGAGGAAGTGGTGGAGCGGGACAAAGAGCCCAGCGTTGAGTCAGAAGACCTGGATTCTCTTCTGATTTCTATCCTCATTCCTGTCACCTTGGATAAGTCACTTCCTCTCTCCTGTCCTCAGTTTCCTAATCTATAAAATAGGGAGAATTATCCTTTGCCACTTCACCAGGTATTATAACTGGGAAAACTCCTTAGTGCAGGCAGTTATTATTATATACCATAATTATGGCACCCATTAATGAATAATTATTTTGCTTGGATCAGAATTATCACTAATTGCTGAAAGTAAGTATTCTAGTAACATAATTATATTGACAATTAACATACTTTGGCAATAATAAATATAGTCATGATAATAATAATATAGAGATTAGACAGGACTGGGAGCCTAAGGCCCTGACAGCCTGGGCAGTAAGATTCTCTCTCTTTGTCTCTGTCTATGCCTCAGTCTCTCCCCTTGTCTTTAAAACACGTGTGTGGAGTGCATCTGAAAAGTGCCCAAAGGCCTATATTTCTCATTGTAAAAATTATTTCAGGTCCCACCCACACATAAGTATAAACTCATATATAGGTCAGAAAGTTGTATGATTTTGAGCTGGGAAGGCCCTTGGGACTCAGAATGTCAAAACTGGAAGGAATCTAAGGAAACATCTAGTCCAGTCTCTTCATTTTACAGATGAAGGAACAGGCTTATTCACATTAAGTGTCCCATAGATAGTAAATAGAAAAAGGGGTCTGAACCCAGGTTTCCTGATCAAAAAGCCACACATGCTCGTAGTGCATGCCTACTAACCTATTTTGAGGCAGAACTCTGAGAATCTTGTTCTCCCAGAGTATCTCCAGGCTTGGGAAATGGGTTGGAGAGGTGTGAATTGTGTTTGTAGCTTGAAAGTTATGGGCCTTTCAAGGACAACTGCAGCTACACTGTAGATCTGTAGGTCTGTAGATCCCTGTGTCGCTGTCTGTGGTGCTGACCAAGGAAAGGGAAAGCTCAATCCTCTGGAGGAAACCTTGAATGACATGGGTGAATGGGGGAGGGGGGAGTGGTTCACTGAGATTATGGGGATGCCTCAGCCAAAGCCCCAGCCTGGATCATGGCTATTTGGGGACAAATGAGTCTGTCAGCAAAGGGTCAGGCTCTACAGAACTCAGAGAGCCCACCCCTTCTTTTCCTTTCCCTTCTTTTCTCAACCCTGCCTCACCTTTATCCTCACAACCACTCAAAAATGAAGGGAGTATTGTTCCCATTTAGAAAATCAGAAAATAGGGCCCAGAGTAAAGAGGGGACTTAACCAAGGTCATCCTTAGAGTTGGTAACTGAGGCATGGCTGTCAAGGACTAGATTTGAGTTCCTTGACCTCCCCACCCTAACAAGCCTCCGTCTTCCTTCCCCAGTTCCAGAGTTGGCTGCCCGTGGGATCATCCAGCAGGTGTTTCCTGTACATGAGCAGAGGATTCTTAACCAGCTCATGAAGTCCTGGGTGCAGGCTGTATGTGAGAACCAGCCCCTTGGTAAGGTGGGGTCTTGGACCCTCCCCTTCCCCCTGTGGTCATTGGTCCTTCCCCATCCATCTAGAAGAAAGCATGGCCCCTCTCCTCTTTGTCTCATTTGGACATGTCCCCACCTAGCTTTAGCCCTCTCTCCTTGCCCAGAAGTAGCCCAGGAGAGACCACTGAGAAGGGGGAGATGCCCTGGGCTTGGGCAAGGAGCAAAGAGGAACTGGTCTCAAATCTTCCCTCACACCATAAGAAGCTTTTTCCTTCTAGTGCACAGATGTAGCCCCTCCTCTTTCTTGTTCAGCGTCACTCCCCCCTCCGCCCCCACTCCCCATTCAGACATATCCCTCTCTCACTGTTCAAGAGTAGCCCCTTCCTCCAGTCCCAAAGGGAGACCCTGGGGAGGGCAAGGAGGGAATGTCTTAGGCCTTATCATCTGGCCCCAGGCCAAAAGCCTGCTTCTCTCAATCCCAGATGAGATTTGTGACTACTTTGGGGTGAAGATTGCTATGTATTTTGCCTGGCTGGGTTTCTATACCTCTGCCATGGTCTACCCAGCTGTGTTCGGCTCTGTGCTCTATACCTTCACTGAGGCTGACCAGGTGAGCCTTCTCTGGGAAGACATGGATATCCCAGGACACACCTGGGGAGATTTACCCAGTAGTCAGGGAGATCTGGAGACACAGGTCCCCAGAGAGATATGATGCTTGGAGGATGGGGAGAACTGAGGAGACTCAGTGAGACTTGGAGAGATTTGGAAACACCCAAGGAGACTTGTCAACACCTTGGAAGATCTGGAAGACTTAGGCCATGGGACAATGCAAGAAGTCATAAGGGACAGTGGTCCAGGGAGCCTGGGATTGGGTTATTACAGAAAGATGATGGGAGAAGGGACAACATAGGGAGAGCACATGGGGGGTGGTGTGGGGCATAGGAGGAAGATTCACTTTTGGGCTTTGCGCAGTATCTGGTACATAGGAGGCACTTAATAAATGTTTATTGATTGATTGATTGGCTATGAAGTTAGAGATAGAAGTTGCTCAGGCTGGGATGTCCTTGCCTCGTCCTTTTCCTTCCATTGTCCCTCTGGATTCCCCCAGACCAGCCGGGACATCTGCTGTGTAATCTTTGCCATCTTCAATGTGATCTGGTCTACACTGTTTCTGGAGGAGTGGAAGCGCCGTGGGGCTGAGTTTGCCTACAAGTGGGGGACCTTGGACACCCCTGGAGAAGCCATTGAGGAGCCCCGGCCCCAGTTCAGGGTGAGTCGCCCACCCTCCCTCCATCCCTATTCTGCTGGGATCACAAGTCTCCCCTGAGACCTGGACCCCATCCTAGGCACTTGTGGAAATGGGGGCAAGTCCTGCCTTGCCCTTAGGGGGCTGGGTGGGGACACTGGAGATTAGACCTCCTGGTCACTGGGAGGAAAATGTGCATGAAGACCAAGGGGAGAGTACTGGGGATGTGAGCAGTAGGGAGACTGCCTGGAGGTGCTGGAGATGGGCAGGGGAGGGGCATTTCAGGGATTCCTATCAGGACCAAGACTCATCCAGTTTAGTGTGGTTGGAGAGGCAGGAGCCATCCCCTCCCCGGGCCCCAGGTTCCTCATGGAAAATGAAGTGGCTTGTCTCTAAGATGGTCCTGAAGGTATCTTCCGACTCTAAACCCTCTGGTCCTAGGCTGGACAGCAGAGAGCCTTGAATACCAGTCTGTTTACTTTCTCCTTAGCATGAGGGTGCCCTTGGGAGCTATAGAAGGTACCTGAGCAGGCGGACCAGTGCTGGGCTCAACACTGCCTCCCTCTACAGGGTGTCCGGCGGATCAGTCCCGTG
Organism: Vombatus ursinus; assembly: GCF_900497805.2. NCBI lineage: Eukaryota > Metazoa > Chordata > Mammalia > Diprotodontia > Vombatidae > Vombatus > Vombatus ursinus. The sequence goes on from NW_020954739.1 coordinate 647,585, forward strand.
ACCAATGCAGAGGAGTTTTATTACCCACCATGGAAGCGCTTGCTCTTCCAGCTGCTGGTTAGCCTGCCAGTGTGTGCCACCTGCCTCATCGGAGGCTTCCTACTCATGCTGGGCTGCTTCCAGCTGCAGGTGAGATGCCTTTCCGCCTCCCCCTCCCCCAGACCAGGAGCCAGGGACCCACCTCAGCCCCAAGCAGATCCCTGACCCCAACCCCAGGCTGGCTCGAGGACCATGGTTCCAAGCTGAGCCCTGCACCTAGCCCCACACTGAATCCAGGTCTCCAGCCTCGGGCTAGACCCAGGCAGAGCCCTGATGCCAACTCCGAGCTGCAAACAGCCTGAGCCCCACCCCTCTCCACCCTCAGTCCTGGCCTGACCCCTTTATTCCCCGCCTGGCAGGAGCTGGTGCTCAGTGTGAAGGGGCTGCCACGCCTTGTCTGCTTCCTGCCCAAGATTGGCTTGGCCCTCTTGGTCAGTGCCTGTGCCGAGGCCTACAAGAAGCTTGCCTACTGGCTTAATGACATGGGTATGCAAGGGACCCTACCCTGCCCAGAGACACTAGACTCCAGGCCTCAGGGATAAGGTCACCACCCTGCCCCTCAGAGATCTCGGGGGTGGGAGAGGTGGGGAAAGTGTGGCTGCTGGGAATGTTGGTTGCCATGTCCTCTGATGCTAGCCAGCTAGAAAGAGTAGGGAAGAGCATTAAGGATGTGCCTTGGGGTAGCCTTGTGACCCAGAGTTGTCACTGCCCGGGCCCTTTGGTGTTCTCTGTGCTTAAAACCTCAGGCAGCTCACAGCCTCGACCAGCACACAAGACCTTACCAAGAACACACAAAACAGAGATGCCAGGGAAAGCCACCCATTAAATACTGGGCCTCTAGAATCTCATTGGTTCCACAGAGGTCTAAACTTTGCCTTCCTACCCAGGCAATCAGCAGTTCCTAGCCAGTTTGGAAACATTAGCCCTGAGACTCTGGGTCTCTTTTACCTATAGCCTACAAGTAATCTCTTAGTGGGAGAATAGCAGATGTGTCTGTCCCCCCCCCCCCCGCCCCCGCCACCGTCCCAGTGCTTTTGACAGCAGCTGCTGCCCTCTTATCCTCACAGCTCAACTACTCAGCCTCTGACTGTATTAATTGCATGGGGGGGGGGGGTGTATATATCCCTCTGGGGACCATCCAAGACCCCAACCAACTCCCCCAGCCCCGACAACTCTGCCCCACCTCACACCTCTCCTTTTGACAGAGAACTACCGTCTACAGAGTGCCTATGAGAAACACCTCATCGTCAAGATTGTTTTGGTGAGTGAGGGGTTTTGTCTGTGCCACTGGGGCCAGGTTCCAGCCCTGAGGGCTCCAAAGCCAGGGACTTTCTCTAGAGCTTTCTGACCCAAACGTCTCAGTTCCCACGTAATCAGCTGAGCCAGTCACTATCCCCAAATTGGAATGTGCCCAGCCCCCGGTGCTCTAGATACCTTGTTGGGTTATGTTGTTGGGCCCCTGTCTCAAGCAGAAGGTTTGGTGCCTCCCCCTGCTGTGATCCTGGGTGGTCTGTTCAGTGCCTGCTACACTGTTGGGGAGACAGGGAAGAGGGGAGGAAGGGCTGGCTATTTAAATCCAAAGTTCAGTTTCTACTGGCCATAGGAGCTTGGTGGAGAAGGACATCGCTGTGGGCTGGAGTCAGTCAGGGAGCACTTACTAGTGGGTGGGCCCAGAAGGATGGCTAGGGTTTTGAGTAGAGAAACTGGGGAGGATGTTCTAGAGTGAGGGAAGAAGGGAGGGAGCCTCGAGCTTGCTGAGGCTGGCAAGGGGCCTGGCTTGGCTGGGGTGGGATGTCCTTGCTTCCCTCAAGGTCCTGGGCTCCCCAGACTCAGCCCAGCCCCTCAGCCCCCTCTCTCCCACCCTACCCTCCACCCCAGTTCCAGTTTGTAAATTCGTACCTGAGTCTTTTCTACATCGGTTTCTACCTCAAGGACATGGAGAGGCTGAAGGAGGTAAGAGACCCGAACCCCATGACCTTGGCCTGAACTTTGGGCCTTCTGGCTCCCAATTGGGCTCCAAACCCTGGCCCTTCTCCCCTGACCCCACCCCTGGCCCTCAGCCCCCAAGCCTCTCTCTGGCAGATGGAACAAGGAAGCCAGGGAGCCGGGAGCCAGGGCAAGCCCATGACCCACCTTGTGGCCACACCTACTCCAGTCCTCCATCACCCTCATCCCTTCCATCCCCCCTCCCTGTTTCCTAGTCACTCCTCTCCTCTCCCCTCTCCCAGTGACTTCCTGAGCCCTTCCTCTCCTCTCTGCCTGTTTCTCTCTCTGTCTGTCTCTCTGTCTGTTCTGCCATCCGTCCTGTCCCTATGTCCGTCCCTCCACAGCTCCTGCTCATCCTCTCTCTCTCCCAAAGCCTGGAGCGCCAGCTCCGCGCGGCTGTCGTCCCCTATGCTGCCCTTCGTCTCCAGCTTCTCCTCTTCTCCTTCCAGGGCCTCCTGGCTCTGGCCAAGGCCAGAGTATGGGCTGGCGTAGGTGGGGTCATGCTGAGGGTGTGGCCAGCAAGGCCAGCGATGGGGATGGGCAGGGACCAAGTGTGGGGCTGGGAGCTAGGCCTAGAAGGAGGGGGCGTGGAGATGGGGGAGGCTAAGTGCCCAGAAGTCCACTGAAATGCTCACCAAATACCTGGGACTTGGCTATGCTGAAGGCCAGGCCCTTGGGTAAAGGAGGGATGGGATCAGCGCGGTTTCCTAAACCATTTTTTAACTTAACACTCCCTGGGAAAGCAGGAGCACCCTTAGAACCTAGACTGTCAGGGGCTCAGATACAGAGATCATCTCCTCCAGCATTTGTGTGGGTAAGCTGAGGCTCAGAACGGGGAAATGATTTGGCCAGTCACACAGGGAATTAGAGGGAGGGTGAGCCAATGACTGGAGAGGTTGACCGTTATGCCTGAAGTCACACTAGTGAACGGTGCTAGGTCCCCTTCCCCTTCCCACCCGTCCCCTCTTCCTTCCCCAGCACTCTCCCAACGCTGCCTCTTTCTCCCCCAGATGTTAGCCACCCTACTTATCACCCGTCAGTTCCTGCAGAATGTCCGGGAGGTACTACAGCCGCACCTGTACCGCCGGCTGACCAGTGGGGACCTGAGCGCCCGCACCCTCTGGGAGTTCTCCAGGACTTTCCTGCAGCTGCTCACTCACAGGCCTCCTGTCCCAGAGGCCCGGCCCCAAGAGCCACTGGCGGGGCCTCCTGAGCCCAGGGCCCAGGAGGGCAGTGGCAGTGGGGGCCGGAAGTGCCTCAATGGGGGCTGTGGGGTCCCTGAGGAGGAGGAGGAAGAGCGGCGGAGGAGGGCTGGGGAGGGTGGGGAAGGGGCGGGCAGGGGGGGGGGGGGGGAGGATGAGGAGGAGGACGACGAGGAGGACGATGAGGAGGAAGATGATGAGGAAGAAAGCCTTCTGGACTGCAGCCTAAAGCTAAGGAAGGTGAGTTTTGCTGAGCGGGCCGAGCGGCAGCGACGGGCAGGCCCGACCGGTCCCGAGAACTTCCTGGAAGAGGGTAGCCCGACCATGGTAGACAAGGGCCTGGACCCCGCAGCCGTGTTTGCCTTGTGCGAGGATGAAGAGGATGCCGAGGGGCCTTCGGACAGTCCTGGCCGGGAGCCCCTGGAAGCACCTGGGGGCCCGCGTGGGGAACGGCCCGGTGGTGAGGGTCAGGACCAGGGTCCTGGTGATGATGAGGCCGAGGCCTCGGGCCCTGGGGAGGACAGACGGCGAAAGCAGAACCGCACGTCCTGGATCGACCCACCTGAGGAAGATTACTCCCCCCAGCTGACCCAGGCTGAGCTGGAGAGCTGCATGAAAAAATACGAGGTGAGTCCTGGGGAAGGGGCCTGCACCTGACCTTCAGACAGCCCCCAGGCAGGAAGAGCCCTTGACCCCTGAGGGAACTGACCAGAACCCAGGTACTCAGGAAAGACATCCTAAGCTACATGGAGCAGGAAGGCCTGGGGGCCTTCTGAGAGGGATGAGGAGCTGGGTGTCAGCTGGGATAATCCTGGGCTGAAGGACATAGCTGGTTCTGACATGGATTCGCTCTGTGAACTTGGGCAAGTAAATCCCTGCCCTTCTCTGACCCCTGGTGTCTAAGGATGCACAGTGGAAAGAGCGCCAGGCCTGGAGTCAGGAAGACTCATCTTCCTGAGCTCCAGTCTGGCTTCGGACACTTGCTAGCTGGGTGACCCTGGGCAAGTCACTTCACCCTTGTTTGCCTCAGTTTCCTTATCTATAAAATGAGCTGATGAAGGAAATGGCAAACCCCTCCAGTGTCTCTGCCAAGAAAACCCCAAATGGAGTCACAAAGAGTCAGACACGACTGAAACAACTGAACAACAAAAACAAAGGCTATCCCCGCAACCCCCCCCACCCCCGTGCTGACAGCCTGTGTTCCATGTTCTTAATGGACTCTGTTCTGCCCTAACAGGCAGAGGAGAGGGCTAGGCGGGAAGGGGGCAGGAGCACCAGGGTGTGTGTTGAAGCCCCACCTCCATCCCCCAGGACCCTTTCCAGGACTACCAGGAGATGTTTGTACAGTTTGGCTACGTGGTGCTCTTCTCTTCAGCCTTTCCCCTGGCTGCCCTCTGTGCCCTGGTCAACAACCTCATCGAGATCCGCAGCGATGCCTTCAAGCTGTGCACGGGCCTCCAGCGGCCTTTCGGACAGCGTGTTGATAGCATCGGGCAGTGGCAGGTGATACACACAGGCAGAGCCCACGGTCAGGACCTGGAAGGACATCCATGGCTAGGCCCAGCCACGGAGCTTAGTGAGGGGGATGAGCAGTCAGGGGTGGGGAGTGGGGAGTAAGGTGGTCTCTCTGAAGGGGATGAGGGCTCAGAGGAATCGGAGGGACCACGGGGATGGGGATTTACTGAGAACTCACTGACAGACGTGGGACTCAGGGAGAAGGGCCCAGGAAAATGGGAGGAAGGGATCCAGGCCAGCCCTGATAAATTTGGGAATCCCTTCTGCCTGGGGTGACACTTCTCCCCATCTCCTTGACCCTGCAGAAGGTGATGGAGGCCATGGGCATCCTGGCCATTGTGGTGAACTGCTACCTGATTGGTCAGTGCGGACAACTTCAACGCCTCTTTCCGTGGCTGAGCCCAGAGGCCGCCATTATCTCTGTAGTAGTGCTGGAGGTACAGTGGCTAACCCTGGCTATGGGCAGTCTTGACACCCTCCCTGGAGACAGGGGTTGGGGGAGGGGGCAGCCCTTCAACTCTGCAGGTCTTCTCCTCTGGCTCATGGCATCCATGCCCAGCCCAGCCCAGGCCAGCTTTGTTTCTGTACTGTGCTTGACGGCTCGGGCCAATCTTTGTGTTAGGGAGAGCCCTGGGTCGCTCAGGGACTCCTTCACACTCACATCTCTGTCTCCCCCTGGTTCCCAGCACTTTGCTCTGTTTCTGAAGTACCTCATCCAGGCGGCCATCCCGGACATCCCTGCCTGGGTAGCTGAGGAGATGGCCAAGCTGGAGCACCAGCGGCGAGAGGCCTTCAAGGTGAGACGATCTCCAGCTCTGGTTCTTTCTGGCCCTGGTCTGATGCAACCCCCATCCCTTCCTATTCTCACCCTCCAGAGTGAGACACCCCAACCCATCCATGACCAGGATTTGTGCCCCACCCAGCCTCAGCTCCCCTTGTGGTTGGAGCCTAAAGGATTCACTCCTCCCGATGCCAGGTCCCTCCCAGTGATTCCCCAAACCTCTCCAATCCATCTTCCTCATTCCTGAATGTCCTGGTGTCTGCTCCCATCTATCATTCCTCATCTTTCCCAGTACTCTATTCTCTGGTCACCCTCCCAGTCTCCCTTACTGACCCTCATACTCAGTCCCCCAAAAGCCACTTTCCCCTCGATTTCTCACCTCCCAACTCTGAACACCTGGCTCTCTCTCATCAATCCCCCCCTCATATTTGGTCTTTCCAGTTGGACATCCACTCAATTCCTCAACTCTCCCGAATCCTGTCCCATGGATGCCCTTTCTCCTACTAACACATGGTTGTACCCCTATACCTCTTCCTCGCCTAATGCTTCAGACATTCTAGTTCTACCCCCTTGACCTCTGATTACTTGTCTCTCATACTTGTCTCCTAATGCCTGGTTTCCCTAGAACATCATCCCATTTCCCACCCATCCCTCCTCTTATTTGGACCTCATATGCCCAGCCTTACCCCCTGACTCCCACTCATACCCCTGGCTATCCCTAGAAACATGAGCGCCAGGCTCAGCACCACTACCAGCAGCAGCAACGGCGAAGGCGGGAGGAGGAAGAGCGGCAAAGACACGCGGAGCACCACGCACGACGGGAACGTGAGACTGGGCGTGAGGAAGGCCAGGCTGAGGGCAGCGGTCCAGATCTTGCCCCTGAGAAGGCACCTGTCAAGGCCAAGGGTGGGCCCGGCCCAGATCGGCCCAAGAGGCCAGGCTCCCTGCTCGCCCCCAACAATGTCATGAAACTCAAGCACATGATCCCCCTCCAGGGGAAGTTTCTGTCCTCATCCTCTTCGTCATCCTCATCCTCTGCAGGGGGTGCCGGCCCAGCTACCCGTCAGCCGCAGGCACCCTCCCCCACGGGAGAAAACCGCCTGCCTGCCTTTCTCAGCTTTAAGTTTCTCAAGTCACCAGAAGCCAAGCGAGAACAAGAGCGAAGCCACTCGCCTCCCAAGCCCTTCCATGCCGGCAAGCTCTTCCCCTTTGGGGGCCGGGCAGAGTCCACCACTGCATCTAACGGGGCAGGCGGGGGGCAGGTGCGACCCGACAGCGCTCCCAGCAAGGCCCAGCGTCCCGGGCTGGCAGATGAGGCCGGTGGGGAGGAGCCTGATGCCCGTGCAGAGGACGAAGGCTCAGGTCATAAGCTTTAACTTGGGGTGGGGTGGGGTGGGGACCTAGGGACACCTGGGTCCCAGTTAGAAGAGGATTGAGGGGCAGATGCAAGGACAAATGGGGCCTGGCTGGGGAGGGAAAAAGCCATAGGTTCCCTCCTCTTACTGCATTTGACCCCTGGAGATGAGAGGGTATGGGAGCTAAGGGCTGCCCCCAATCCCCTTGGGTATGGGCAACTCCTTGGACCCAGGGCCCCCCAGGAGGGACAAAGGCACTTACTGCCTCTTCCTTCTGTTTTTCCTCAGTCTCTGTGTTAGAACCTCTGGGTACTAGAGACAACACAAGGGTGGCCTGAATAGCACCCCCTCTCCATTTCCAGCCCTGCCCTCCTAGGACAGGCCACCCCTGCATGGCTGACCTGCCCACCTCCATGGCCTTCCCTCCCCCCTGCCTCTATGCAAACCCCCGTGCCCCCAGCTCCTTAGCTGGGCTGGCCCAGGGACCTGTCCTCTGGGAGGAGACCTTAATCAGGGAGAAGGGGCTAGTTGGGAGTGGTCAGTCAGTCAACAACTAAGTATTTAGACCCAAGAGCTAAGCTGGGGGGCTGGGTCCCCGTCCTCAACAAAGGGTCAGTCCCAAGACAGCGGTCCTCTCCGTGGGGGAGAGACCACAGCTGCAGTCCCAGGCTTGTTCCAGAGAAGCTCAGCCCAGCCAGGCCATGGGCAGGAACAGAGGGATTCCCTCCCTAGGACCCTGCACCCCTTCCCTCCCTGGGTGACCAGAAGAGGGGGATTTTCACCTTAGTGCTTTTTGATTTGACACCACCACTCCCTCCCACCCTGCCCAGCAAAGCCTGAGCCAGAGTGAGAAGTGGGCATCAGGCCTGCGGCAAGAGACGGGAACCTTCCCTCCTCCCACCCCCACCCCCAATCTGGGAGGGGTTAGGAGCTTAGAGGCGTGGGCTGGACCTGATGAGCTTTCCCCTGCCATCCCTCTCCCCCCTGAGCCATTGTCTAGAAGCAATAAAGCCTTCCTTGGGGGTAAGGGCAGGCCCCAAACCCACCCTGGCCCAGCTCCTCTGTGCTTGGTGCCAACATGGGGGCACAGGGCAGTGGGCAGCACTGGGTGGGGGTGGGCCCAGACTAGACTGTTTCTGGTTCATGGAAGAGATAAGTAGCTGAGAGATCGATACCAAGGGAATCCCCTAAGGACACTCCACTCCTCACCCCAGACTGGGGAATGCCAATTTGTGCCCAGGGGCAGCCCAAAGGCTTGAAAGCCTGTCTGAAGCCAGTGTGAAGCAGGGGCAGTGCCAGCGAGGCCCGAGTCCTCTTAGTCTAGCCCCTACGGGCACTGCACTGGAACTGCCCCCTCTCCCCTTCCGCAGGGACAGCGCAACCAGCTTCTGGTGTCCCCTCCCGTGCCCACCGCCGGAGCCCTGCACCACCACGCTGCTCCTGTCCACCGTCACCCAATACGCCCCCGCCCACAGGCTGCTGGCAATGGGAGGGCCCCTGGAGTTGTGGGGGTGAGGGGAGTGCCACTAGAGGGGGCCATGGAGCTGAGTGCCCACCCTGTGCCCGGGCCCCGGGGAGCCCTGCCTGGGTCCCTGCCCCACTCCCTGCACCCCCTGCTCAGGGTGATGCCAGCTTCTCCAGCCCCCCACTCCCAGGGCCCTGCCCTCTGCCTCCAGATGACAGCCCCAGCCCAAGCCCCAGCCCCCAAGCCATCTGCTGGCCAGCTGGGTGGCACTAACCAGCCCCACCTCTTTCCCACTCTACCCTCCACTCCTGAAGCCCTGGGCTTTCCTTCATTCACATATGCAATATGAGTTATAATGCAAGGAGCTGAGGCTGACCACGACTGACGATGGCCAGCCTGTCCTCTCCAGGCCACGGGAGGGAGTGGAGAGGGTTAGGATGTGTCTGGTTTGGTGAAAGCCAGCCTAGCCTGGCCTGGCAAGTGGACTGGGGGGTCAGGATCCACCAGTCCCAGTATGTTTACTCCCCAGCCACTCCCTATGGCTCTGAGGGTTGGCCACTGATCAGAGGCGAAGAGGAAAAGGCAAGTTTTTTGCCGTCTTCTTTCTTTCAATCCGGAAGGAAATACCTAATGGGGATTATTTTGATTTCTTCTTAATTTATTTTGTCATATTTTTGTAAACTTTGCAGAAATGCAATAAAAATATATTTCAACAAACCTGTCTGGTGGGAAAATGCTAAGTGGAATGATGACTCTTGGGGCACCCTGAGACCTGCTTCCCTCCCTTTAACACCCAGGTTGGGTCACTCTTACCCTCAGACCAGGAACATTTCTTCCCAACCTCCACATTCAGGCATGGACAACCCAAACTCCCTCCAACACTGTCTCCCCCAATGGCTGGATTCTCTTCATGGCTCTGCCCAAGAGGTTTGGGATCAGGGAGTCAGCCCAGAAAACAGGCCCAACCCATGGACTATGACCTGGGCCTCCTTCCTCCCCACCGTTGAGGCCAGCGTTAGAAGACCAGCCCGGCTGACTGGACAAGAGCTTCAGGTTTCTATCCGTAAAGCAGCTCCCTTCCCCCCTTCCCTTCCTCCCTTCCCCTGATTTCTTTTGGCTGTGCCCTCCTTCCTCTTTCTGGCCTCTGGACCCTGGTGAACCTGGCAGGGAGGCTGACCCCAAGGCCAAGATCTTGGAACTCGCCACGGGGAAGCAATAGAGGCATCACATTTCTGCTCTGTGGGCATCAGGGTGGGAATGGGATATCTCGGGGGTGAAGGTTTACACCCAAAGCTGCGGGACTCAGAAGCCTCTCCTTACCTTTCTCCCCCCTAAAGTCAGCTTACCCTGTTTCTGGGAAGGAGGACAGAGAAGGAAGAAATTATCTTTATTGTCTTTTAGCCCACAAATGCAGAAAAAGACTTGAGAAGTTACAGTGAGGTGTGTTTGTGTTCAGTACAAGGAATCTTCTAACCGTTAGAGCTCTGACAGTGGACCAGGTTGCCCCAGGAGGTAGTGAGTTTCCCCATCAGTGCAAGCATTCAGGCAGAAGCCGAATGGCACTTGGGAATGCAGCGGTCAGACTAGCTGACTGCTTAGGTCACTTCCAAGTGCAGGGCTGGGAGTCACCTGGGTAAGTAAAGCATAGCAGGATGGCTTTAAATGTCATAAACTATTGCCAGGGAATGAAACCACAGGCCCCAACATTCTCTCTCCCCAGCAGGAAGCTGAATCCCCTGCTGGGATCTGGGCCTCCTCCAATTATAAATAAAATAAACCCAGACCAGGCAGGAGAGGAACACGAAGTGTTCCACCCCTTCTGTGGTAGTGGCAGGCAGCTGGGAGCCACAGCAGCCAGGGAGGGAGGTAGGAAGGGTAAACAAAAAAACCAGGCTCAGCATATTAAGCACCGACTATGGTGCAAGGAATTTGGGACAAAAAGGGAAAAAAAAAAACCTCAACCCTAAACTGTCTCTGCCCTAAGGAGCTTATATTCTATCCGATAGAATCTATACAGATACACAGATGTCCTTTCCAGTTTGGACATTCCACGTTCAATTTAATTCAATTCAACAAACATTTATTGCCTATGTTATTAGGATGTGCAAGGTATGGTGGTGCTAGGCTTCTGGGGATACAAAGACAAAGCAAAAAAACAGCTCCTGCCCTCAAGGAGCTTACATTCTCCTGGGAGAACAGAACACCAGCCCAGATACCAGGAAACGCAAGAGATCGTGAGCATCGAGAGGGCACTAACCACTAGGGGGCGGGATGGGGGCGGGATGGAGCAGGCGAGGGAAGCAGGAAAAGCTTTCTGCTGGGAGAGGCACCTGAGAAGAGTCCCAGAGAAAGCTAAGAATTCTAAGGGTGAAGTGGTGTGTTCCAGGTGTGCCGGGTGGGCGAGTCTACCAAGGCACGGAGGTAAAGGGATGGAATGCTGAATTCAGGGAATGGCAGATGAGCCAATGTGGCTGGAACAGAAAACTCTAGATGGGGAAGAATGGGAAGTCCCCCCCCACCCCAGCCCTGATTTTCAGTGTGCTAAGGGCCCCCCTCCTCCCAGCTCTGACATTGTATTATATGAGCCCCTCAGCTCTGACACGCCATGTTCTAAGGGGTCCTCTCAGCTCTGACACTGTGTTCTATGGGCCCCACAGCTGGGACATTCCATGTTCTATAGGGTCCTCCAGGCCCTCCCAGCTCTGACATCCTGTGTTCTATAGGGTCCTCCCAGCTGTGCGGTATTCGCTCTTCTAGGAAAGACATTCTGTTCTCTGTTCTGAGGCTCCTGCCACCTGACATTCTATGGCCTTTTTTGCAGGTGAGGGAGTCAGAATAGGGGTGGACAGAGGTTACACATGAGCTGCCTTCCCTGAAAGCCATTATAAGACCTGGTGAATATCATAAGAAAACCTGCTATCTCAGGAAATCTCAGCAGGCAGTCAAGTCTGCTCCAGGAATCCCAAAGATTCCCTGAGCAACTTACAGGCCAAAGAACTATACAGAGATCTACAGAGGATTAAATAAAGCTTCAGTTATCTCTGTGGGGTCCAGACTGTGATTTTAGTGGGGAAAAAAATAGCGAAAGTGTCAAGGAAGACCCTCTTTCTGGGCTATCAGAAACTTTCACTTTTTGCCACCAAGGTTTATAATGAGGAGCAATTCTTACCCACAACTAACCTACCAACCACTTCTCGGCAGGGAGCCAGGGATAGTCCCTCCTCTGGAAGCAGCGGCGGCACTACGGAAAGAGGCCTGGGCTCCAGCAGCAGTTTCCTAAGGAACCTGAAACAAGCCCCTTCCCTGGGTCCATTTCCCCATTTATAAAACTAAGGGATTAGAAGAGGCTATCTCTAAGACCAGCTCTAATATCTGAACACATAGGACCTGGAGAGTAATACCACATTACATTCTACAGCACAAAGCCATGCCATGGGAGCGTTCCCAGGAATCCCCAAGTCTTGTATACTCTGCATTCCCCTTCCCTTATAGGGACTGAGCCCAGGAAGCAGCCAGATCAGGAGCTCAGATGGAGCCCCCTCAAGGGACCAGACACGGAGAACACAGGGAGGGCACTTACTTGCCCGGGTGGCACCTGCCCAGTCCCTCTCAGCCTTCTCCCACGATCCTCTCGCAGCCCCCCCCCCACCCCTCTCCCTCCCACACACTACTACCACCCAAGGCGATGCTAAAGACACGATGACCAAACACTCAGTGCCTCTGGAACCTACTGGGATTGGCTAAGTAAAAGTTCTTTTTAACTTTCAAGAGATTTCTAAGAGACAAGTCAAGGCTCACATCAGTGCGGAATGGACAAAGACAGCCAGGTTTAGGCCTGCGTGGTCCCACAGTTTGCAGCACCTGGGTCCAGCCATAATTCAAGTCCCCAGGACTCCTTCCCTTGTCTCTCTCCCCCTGCCCCCCAAACTAGGAGGAATCCTTAACCCCTAGCAGGGAACCAAGGCAAGCACACAAAATAAAAAGTGGGGCCATTTGTGCGGCACAGCCTCTTCTACCAACTCATCTCCAAAGGTTCTGATATCCCCAGCTGGGTGTTGGTGTGAAGCTTGTGTCCAGGGAGGACACCAGCCCAGGCTAATCTTCCCAAGCCTCCCTTCACCAGAGCTCAGGGGTAACTGTGGCACGGGAGCACAGTGGGAAGAACAATGGACTCAGAGGCAGGACACCGGGCTTAAATCCTCCACGACACTCCCTGGGGGAGCTCAGGCAGATCACCCCAGCTCTGTGAGCCGCAATCTGCTCATCTGTAAGACAGCAACGTTGTCTTGGAAGACAAAGCTTCCATTCCCTCTCTTTTCACAGAGCTGTTGTATGGAGGGCGCTTTGTAGACTTTAAAGCATTCACAGACATATGAGATTACTCTTATGAGAATTGCTCAGATGGGGGTGCTCCAAAGGTTTTCTAGTGGAGAAACAACCTTGGAGCATTTGCATGACAGTTTTCTTCCAACGGTTCCCTTTAAAGCTAAGCAGGTTGTCTGTCACCAAGCCCACAACTAAGGGTAAATGAGCTGAACAAGAGGTTTGCCAAGTGCCCTTCTGAGCCTAAATTTACCCAACACCACAACAGAGTGGAAAAATCACTGTATCAAGAGTCAGAAGACATGGGTTCAAATCCTCAGCTGCAAAAGGAAGATGTTGGGACTCGATTTCATTCACTTTCAGCTCTCAATTCCATCATTCTAAAACTGAGGAAGGAGGACGGGAGGGGGAAGGGGGATCACTTAGTCCAGCAGTCCCTTAAGCTCCTACAGCAAGGTAGAGTTTTGACTGAAGACATGGTAATGGGCCAGGCTGAGGCTGCCATTCCACTCCAAGGAAAGCAGAAGTCACTCTAGCTTCAGCAGGATCCACCTGGCAGCAGGTAGAGGGCAAGGCCTCTCAGTCCCCAAACTATCTGTCAGCACACACCACCTCCATCAGAGCTGGGATTGAACGGGACCCAAGAACTCTAGCCCAGAAACTTTTTAAGCACCACGTGACTCAGAAAGAAGCCTCTGGAGGTGGACCCAGAGGAAGCTGGTATCTCCCCCAAGGGCTGAAATCCCAGGAAACCACCAGGCAACAAATGAGGGTAAAGCCTGAAGCTGTGTGTCTCAGGATCTGCCAGCTTTGCCTTCTAAGGAGAGAAAAGTCAGCCAAGATGCTGACCACCCATCCCCACCCCCAGCGTGCAGGAGAACCAAATCCTTTCCAAGTCACCATCAAACTCAAGGAAGAGGGTGGGAGCCCCCCACGGCTGCCAGCAAGCCTAAATTGGGCCTGCTCAGGGGACCCCATTCCCATCTGCAGCACTGCAAGAAACTCAGCATGATTCCCTCCCAACAGTGACACTTAGCATCCACTATCCTATCTAGCATCTAGGATTCCAAAGCATGGAGCAGCCAACAGAGTCCTGTGAGGAGGTGGTGGAGGAGGGGAGGAACCGAGTATTTCAGGCCAGTCCAAGTGGTATCTGCAGAGGTGCAGACCCTGCGCTTCTTGCAGCCACAACATCTGCTCCTGGCTGAGGGACCCCTGGAGCATACACAGGCGAGCGGGGTTTGGCTCCAACTGCGGGGACAAGAGCCCTTCTGATGGCAACACTATCACTTTAAGGATTCCTACTGTCCTCCCTATAACCCCATTACTGGGGGTAGTGGCAGGCAGGAGAGTCTGGAGGATTCCCCCCGGGGAGTGACACAGTTTGGAAGGCAAGTCCCAGTTTTGTTGAGAGCCAGTTCTTTTCCCGGTTGCAGTGTGATAAGCAGATCACCATCATGCCCAGCCAGTCCTCCCGAGCCAGAGTGGCACACACCTGACCGATGGGCTTGGCCTAGGCTGCCCAGGGCCTGCTGGGAAACTCTGTTCTTCTGTCGAGTGAAGCTCCAAAGACCCACGGAAGAGCCCATGACGGTGAAATGTCCTTAGTCAGTACCACAGCTGAGCCCCCCACCCACGAAAAGGTCCAGCCCTGAGTGACACTCTTGGCTGGGGAAACTCAGTAAAAACGGCCGAAGAAGAGAGATGACAGATAACCAGGTCTCCGACTAAACAGCTCCCTCTGTGCCACGTGTACTAAATGTGCTGCCGATCAAATACTCAAGATGGGATAAGAAATATCCTTTTATTTGATTGGAGAAGTTGAACACGCCAGTCCTTATTAAAATGATGTGGGGGGGAGGTTAAAAAAAAAAAAAAGGAGCTGTTAACTCCAGCTTCCTGGAATGGAGGCCCTGCAGTTGGGGCATTCAAGACTGCCCCAACATGCAGCCTTTGTCAAGTGCCCAGTGGGCACAAGAGAAGCCCAAAATGAACCTTCTAAACTGACCAACTCCATCAGGGAGGGGCCCAACAGTTTTTGAGGCTGAGGGTGGAGCAACAGGCAAACACGCTGGCCTCCTAGGGGCCCTGCCATTGGGAGGAAACACTGTGAGAGCCAACAGGTCCCAGAGGAAGCTTGTGGGTAAGGCTGGAAGGCCCAGGCCGTACTGTCACCAAACCCCCACCCCCCAGACCCTGGGACTAGCCCTCAAGTAATGCTTGGCCCTAGCCCTGGAAGGGACAGACCAATAAGGCTGTGTTTGGCTCCCACCTTTTCTCAGCTATTTCCGAGTTAATTAAGTAACAGATCTAGTAAAACATGGAAAAAAAAGTGACCATGTATTTTTTTTAAAAAGCATCTACCAATGTTACACTACACCGTCTGATGACTTGCTTTTAACCATCACTCCATACATTTTACAACATAAATAAAAATTACGGAAATAAATACATTGGCTCCTATGAAGTCAGAAGTGGTTTGGGCTGCATAGTGCGGAGGGAAGGGGCTTACACACTGTGATGAAACAAGACAGGAAGCGCCTGCAGACAAGTTGCCGAGGGAAAGCGAGAGTCCTAAGTGTCTTCATTCATGTCCTGGCTGTCTGTCCTGGCAATTTTTCGGGGAGGCGCTGAACTCTCACCTTCTAGTTCTACTTGTTCTTGGTCTCTCTTCTTTGCAGCATTCTGGTTGGGAGAAAGAGAGGAAGAAGTGAACATCCAGTGACCTTGGGCAAGCCTGCGCCTTAAAGTGAGGAGACCGGACAAAATGACGGCGAGCCCTAACCCTGAGGCCCCCTCCCCTGGAGGGCTGCAGAGAAGAAGACGGCCCTCCCCTTAAGGGCCTGCTGGCTCATCAGGAGAGCAGCCACTAAGCTGCCACTGCCTGATGGAGTCACAATTCACCCAGTGAAGTCTGAGGACAAAAGCCTGTGGGACAGACTAGTTAACAACGACCAAGTCAGGAGACTTACTTGCCCAGCTCAGTTCTGGGCCCTAGCCCTCAAGTAATGCTTGGCCTTAGGCAGGGACTTTCCTCTTCACCTCTTAAATGACGAGGCTACAGAAGACGATCCCCAAGGACTCATTTGGCTCTAAATTCTATAATCCTGTCAGTCCCTTCTCCCTCCCTAGACCCCGGTTTCCCCATCTTAAGAAAAGTAGTTTGTATGGGATAGTTCCCCTCTGAGCTCTGAGCTCTTGGATGGCTTTACCAGCCATGGTGACATTCCAAGGCCTTTCTCATCACTACACTCACAAAGCTCCAATCGAACTGGTTCCCACTCTGTCCCCCAAGCATGCTCTGGGCTCTCCTCGGGCTCATGCTAACTGTAACCCTACTTCTCCCGTAGTACCCATTTCTAACGTCACCTCCACCAAGAGGCCAGCATGACTCCTGGCACACAGCAGGCACTTAAACAATGCTTTACGACCTTCATTAAGGATTGTGTCTCCCCACCCCCCCACCCCAAAGGCTGTGAATTCCTTTGGGTAACAGACCCTGTTTAAGCTAAGCCTAGTACAGGACGTTGCACACAGTAGGTGCTTAATAAATGTGAGTTAAACTGAACAATAGTACAAAGCCACACCCCAAAGAGAGCAGCATGAAGCACGGGAGATGAGGAAACAAAGTGAGATGTCCAGGGACAGTAGAACGACACGGCTTGGGCTGTCCAGGACAGAGGCCGAACAACATCTGTCAGGAATGCCAGAGCAAGAGCTCATGTGAGGGAAGGGTTGGCTTACATGCTTCCTGAAGTCAGCCCAGATAATCTGGACACCTACAAGTTTTTTCAGTGTAATAGAATAACAAATCCCTTCACAGGGATCACATTCCTGCCTTCAGAAATCTTAGATCTTTGGGACACAGAAGGGACTTTAAGATAGCAACTTGTCCAGGCAGATAAGGGATTACTTTACAGAAGAGGAAACCAAGGCTAATTGATTTGTCCAAGGTCAAACGGCTAAAATTAGGGGCAGAGCTATGGCTCCGAGGGCAACATTCTTGCCTCGACAGGGCAGTGCCTCTGGAACAAAGGCAGCAGGGCCAGCCTCTTACCAGGGAATTCTGAGGACTGACATCCCTCCGGTGTCGTACCACTCTCTAAGCACCCTGTGCATATACCCCGCCTAAGCTTCACAACAACCCCAGGTAGGCAAGTATTGCACCCGTTTTACATCAGAAAACGGAGGCTCAGAGATGAAGTGACTTGTCCAGAGTCACACAGTTAGCAAATGGCAGAATCAGGACTAAAAACCAGGCCTTCTGATTCCAAATCCTCTACTGACTCTACTATAGCACGGAAGAACAAGTCTTATCATCCTAGAAAGGGAGGCAGGGAGGGGAGAAGAACCCACCTCCTGCCCCCATATGTTTGCACACTAAGTTGTCCTGGTGAGTGATTCAGGGGGCTAGGTGGGTTGTTCTAGGGAGGGGAGGCCGTCAATAACAAGTCTGAAGGGGAAAATGGGGAGGTGAGTTGAATGTTAAATGGTATGTGATGGCTAAAGAAAAGGACTGGGGCAGCTGGTGGCCCAGCGGCTAGAGCAAGAGTTGGGATTAAATGAGTGCAAATCCAGACTCAAAACACTGCCAAGTCACTTAACTTCTGTTTGCCTCAATTTCCTCAATTGTAAAATAAACATAGTAGTATGTATTCTCAAGGTTGCTGTAAGGAAAATATGAGATAATATATGTAAATGACACGTAAAGGCGTTACATAAATGATGATGATGATGACGAGTTCAAGCACAGCTCCATTTTTACCTATCCCTTTACAACAATGCCATCCTCATATAATCAACTGAAGCATTCTGCCTAAGCGATTATTACAAGATCATTATTTAGTGTTTGGAGAATCCATCCCTCCAAATCCACAGCTTCCTCATGGGCCATCTGGTGGGATACACAAATGGCTTTACTATGGACAATATTCCTCTGTTGGCCTTCCTTGTAAGAGGGTTTTAGAACCATAGTGTCACAGTGATTATATCTGGCCCTTTCCTCTCATAGAATAGGCAATCCAGAGAAGTTGGACTGCAGGACAGTGGCTGAGCCAAGACAAAGCCCTTTCAGGTTTACAAAGCACTTTCCTCCCAACAACCCTAAGAGGTAGCCAGGCTGTCCTCACTTAGGCACAAGAGAACCTTTAAGGGTTATAAAAATGTGCATTGTTACGACCAGAGTGCCTTATCTCTCTTAGACGTCTCTCAGAGCGTAAAAACAGGGCCTAAAAAAGCGCACACTTACAATAAAGGCTTATTGATGCTGAAATCTGCTAACTCACAGCCCTGGCCCTTTCTACTCCCCTAAGGCTGCCAAAGGAATTTTCTCTACACAAGTTAATGCAGGACTGGGCTGTTATTTACCTATCAAGAATAAAGCCAAAAGCAAACCCAGTTTCTGGGCCAGCTGTGCTTCACGTTTGATTTACTAACCTCACACCAGCCCTGCCTATTTCTTCCTGGAACACAGGCAGGAAGCTAAAAAGACAGTTTCCTCAACTCTAACCCCCCCCATCCCCATCCCCCTTCAATCTACTAGGGAGAGGGAGGAAAAGAAGGCCGGGACAGGCACACCTCCAGTGCTGGTTGGGCTGCCAGGTTTGCAAAGGTGAGGCAGTTTTAAGCATGCACTGTTTCTGCAACCTTGGATGGCAGCAAACAAGGGGCAGGTGGGGCCAAGAGGGGGTTAACTGGCACCAAACAGCGACCTTTGCATTGGCCAGAAGACTCGGCTGAGGGGACTATTTACATCTGAGAGTAAGGAGTTGGAGAAGGCAGGGGGAGTATGAAATTACAGCACCTCAGCAAATGAGGTCCAATTCCAAGCAGAGCCAGTCTAATAAATGATCAGAGAACTGCAGAGTTGGAAGGGATCTCAGAGGGAATGAGGCCGATGCTTACTTAGCAGAAATCCCTCCTACCAAGAGGCTGAGAGGTAATAGAAGAACGAGCCCTGGACGTGGAGTTAAAGGATCTGGGTTCAAATCCTAGTTCTACTACTCCCTAAAGCCCAAGTCATCACTCCTCTGCTAAATAAACTCCAGTGACTCCCTAGCAGCTCTAACAGTAGATACTTTAAGAAACTCTTTTGCTGGGAACTGAAAATAATACTTCAACCAAAAGTCTCATGATGGAAAATGCTATCCACATCCAGACAAAGAACTATTTGCTCTCTTTTTTTTTTCCTTCTGTTTTGTTTTGTTTCTTCTTTCTCATGGCTCCTTCCACTGGTTCTAATTCTTCTTTACAACACGCCTAATGTGAAAATATGTTTAATAGCAATGTATACGTATCTATCAGATTGCGTGCTGTCTTGGGAAGGCAGGGGGAGAAAAATTTAAAACTCAAAATCTTATGGAAGTGAATGCTGAAAACTAAAATTAATTAATTAATTTAAATAAAAAGAAAAAGAAAATAATACTTCAAACTGTGGCCTAAACAGATCAGAGAAAAGTGATCTGATCACCTCCCTTATTCTGGAGACTTGCACCTGTGTAAAAGCAACCTAAGACCTAATCAGCTTTGTTTGTTTGCTACTACATCACAACTGACCTTTCGGGGCTTCCAGTTCACTAAGACAATCAGCTCTTTTTCTTTCACACGCCTGCACGCACTGCCATCTAATCAAACCTCCCTCCTCCTGCGTTCGCATAGCCCTACGTGTACATTGGCCACAAGCCAAACACCAGGAATGATGGTAGATGGCAGTAGAAGTGGCAGCAGAAAGGCGAAATTTGAGCCAGGGAGATTGTCCCAGGCTACTGGTCCAGTGGGACTGAACCACTGTCCCAATGGGATCTGACTTAGCCTGGACAGGTTCAGTGCATCATTCTATACTGGGGGTCACGATGTGAACAGGGGGTGTACCGACGATGTGGCCATATACAGTCAGCACTTGGCCAGCCTGAAAATGACCTTCCAGATAAAAGTTCACTATCGTGATTCTTCTCGGTGCCACCTTTGAGGAAGGATCACAACAAGTCGGAATACATGCATACTGCATCGGATAACTCCAGTATCGCAAATCCAAGCCCTTTTCTCTGCTCATACCACCTCGTCCCTCCTGCCGAGACTATTGCAAAGGTCTCCCACCTGGTCTCCCTGCCTGCTCTGATCCATCCTCCACACAGCTGCCCTAGTGATTTTCCTTAAGCCCAGATCTTACCACGTCACTCTCTGTGACTCCTTATTGTCTCTGGGAGCAAACAGAAATCTCTTGTTTGGCTTTTAAAACCTTTCACAATCTGGTCCCAACCTTTCCACCCTCATTATACATTCCTCCTGGCCTAACCAAACTGGCTTTCTCCTTGTTGCTCACATATAACCCTCTACCTTCTAGAAGTCTCTGTGCCTTTGCACTGGCTGTACCTCCTGCCTGGCATGCTATCCTCCCTCACCTCAGCCTCACAAAATCCCCGGCTTCCTTCAAGACTTAGTATAAGCACCACTAGAATCGTTTCCTGACTGTACCAGGTTCCAGTTTCCTCCCTCCCTGAGGAAGGACCTGGGATCTATTTCGTATCTATTATTCTCTGTATACTGTATTTACATACACACATCTTGTCTCCAAGAGTTGTTTCTTTTTTTTTTTTTTGTATTTGTATCCCCAACACCTAGCACAGTGCTCAGCACACAGTAGGTGCTTAATAAATGCTTGTTGTTCATTGATTTATTGGAAACTATGCCATACTGGTTGAAGAAATTAGGGATGGTGAGTGTGGAAATAAAAAGACTTGGGGGGAACACGGTAACTGTCTTCAAGCATTTGAACATGGAAAAGACATGGGCCTCATTCTGCTCAATCCCCGAGAGCAAAGGAAGCTGCAGTGACAAGGAAGCAGACAGAGGCTAAATCAGAACTCCTTGCCCACGAATGGAATGAGCCTCTTCCTTGGACAGTGAGCTCCTTCTCCCTGGAGGTTTAAAGGTCCGAGCAAAGGCAGGATGGCCCCTCTCAGAAATGCTGTGGAAGGCCTCCCCGGGTGAGAGAGGAGGATGAACTAGGAGACTCTGAAGACCCCTCCCAGTACTAGGCTTCTGGGACAGCCCAAGTCCTCTCCTAAAGGGGCTTCACAATCACTGCAGGAAATCCCAGGAACCCTGGATCTGCCAAATGCTCAGGGAGATGGGACAGCCAAGTCTGGCTCTGTGTGAGGTGGGGTGGGGGGTGTGTGTGTGTGTGTGTGCGTGTGTGCATGTGTGTGTGTGTGCGTGTGTGCATGTGTGTGTGTGGACAAAGACAAGACAAACCTACTTAGAGGCACAGCAAGCATGGATGGAGATTGAGGATGAGGGTCTCTCACACCCTCATGCATACGTGCAGACACACACATGTACACACCCATAAACTATGAAACATACCTGAATCCCAGAAGGCAGATACTAAAAGACACTTCCCTCCTCCTCTCAGCATGGGAGGAGGGAGGGCAAGGTCTGTCCGTGGAGTGGAATGTTCCACAGACTGTCTGACACAGTCACTGTGGCAGCTGGCTTTGCTTAACTGTTTTTTGTGGTTCTGAGGGAGGGTTCAGATGGGGAGGGAGGGTTCAGATGGGGAGGGAGGGGGAGGGAATGTGTGTCTAAGTGACTCTGGTGTAAAATAAACAACAACCAAAAAAAACCTCAAAGAAACTTTTTTTTTAAAACAGCCTTGACCTGGGAATCAGGAGGCCTGGATCCTAGATCTGGCAATGCCAACTGCTCTGTTTATGACCTGCAGTAAATATTTTTGTTTCTGGCCTTCAGTTTCCCCTCAATTCTATACCATGAGGTGACGTGGCTGCTCAATCTCCCAGTCCTTCTCCGCTCTGTCATCCTCTGCTCTCCCAGAATACCAGTGGCCTATGCTAGGCAGTGCCTCCCTCCCACATGGGGCTCAGGAGGCCATGAGGAACAGTAGAGGTGCTCCTGGTCTCTAAGTCACGCCATCTGCTGAGCACCAAGGAGAAAGCTGACTGACTTCAAGCAAAGATCACTGTCCCCAAAACCTAAGAACTATTAAGTCACTTTCTTGGGTTTGTATGCCCAGCACCTAACAGAGTGCCTGGCACCTAGTGGGCACCTGCAAATGTTTGTTGGTTGGGTGACTGACTGTCTGCCTCTCGAGGGACTGCTGCCTTCCATCATTCCTGCTTGAACATTCCTATTTCTGCCATGAAAGGTCTTCTCCCCAAGGTGCAGCATTTAAGCACTTACCTTTTTGTCCCATTGCTGATGAAGATAACGTAAAAGAATGTTTGTCTTTTCTGTTACGATAACTGGAAGGGCAGAGAGAGACACAAACAGAAAGCAGCAGTTTGTAATGGCACTTCGTTTTCAATCACCCTATGATGTCTAGGATGCAACACATGTATGTGCTGGGGGGTGGGGGAGGATTTGACAAGGAGTACTTTTGAATATGACTTAATAAATTGTATTTAATCTTTGTGACAACCAGAAAATCCTGCTCTCCATATTTAGGTGTTTCAGTGGCACGCTACAATGGAGGCTCAAAGCCTCCAGCAGCCAACATCAATGGGGAGGGGGGGAGGATGTAACTTGTAAACTTTTCTTAGGACACAAATGTGTTGTTTCAGCTCTGCAAAGGAGGCACAGTTCAAAAAATCATAATTCCAACCACCAGAACCAATTTGAATTAATGGAAAGTCTAATTATAAAATATTTTGAAGTACAGTGTTCTACTTCATACCATGTCACCTCAGGCAAGTCCCTTCCCCTCTCTGAGCCTCAGTTTCCTTCCCTGTTCAATGAAGGGGTTAGATGAGGTGGTCCCTTCCAGCTCTTAGATTTGGATTCCTTCAGGACACAAGGTAAACAGAGTACTTCCCAGGACTTTGCCAGGTCCACAGGAGATCTACTTTTTGTTAAGAATGATTTGTAATGAGCAGATCGGTGTTATCAATGGGGTACCTTAAATGCCTGAGGAGTTTACAAAGCTTGTTCCCAAGTGGGCCAAATGAGCTCCAGGATGAAATTCTATTTACATGATTAACTGAAAACTTCCAAAGTTACCATTCCATCAAAGGGGGTTCTTCATCTGGCCATACTCGAGGAGGCCCCTACGTGGTCTGATGAGTACTGATGAGCATCAGTTCCAAAAGCTTCCCCACCACTGGACCTCAATGAGAGACACCAGGCCCATACAAAATGCTGTTTGGGCTTGGTGCTCCATGGGCACAGAACTGGAGAATCGACTCATTCTCCAGACTTTAGCATTGCTGCTGTTCTTATTGTTATAAATGGCAGCTCATATTTATATGGTGCTTTACAGTTTACAAAACACTGTCTCAAAATTACCCTATGAGGTAAGTGTTGGAAGCATTATTATCCCCATTTTAGAGATGAGAAAACTAAAGCACAGAAGGAAAATGACTTTCTTAAGGGTCACATGAGTTTGGGGGTGGGGGGAAGGGAGACCCAGCAACCGGACCTGGCCTTGAACCCAGATTTTCTGACATGACACCCAGTAGGTTTTTTGGTTTTGTTTTGTTTTTACAACACATACTATTCATTATACTCTTAATCAGCAAACTCCTTTCTTCATAGAATGGGTAAAAAGCAAACTTCTATCTAGTCATGTCCCAAATGTGCAAATTTCCCAAATGAGAGGGTATGAATTAACAAGGCTTAATTAACTAAGGGAATAGCACCCTCTTCAGCAAAAGGAAGGAGTGAGGCTTGGTACCAGGTGATCTGACCAGAGAATTCAGAGCTAGGGAAGTTAGATCGCTACAAACAGGGACAAAAGCAGGGCAGAGATCTGTAAGGCCCTCTTCCCTGGACTCAGCTGCTCAAACACAACTTACTTATTCCAATTACTCTGGGTCACAGAGTAACAGACAGGCCTGGGCCTGGCCTTCCTTAACTGAGAGCTGATCTGACATGCCAGCATCCTTCTCCCGGGCAAAGGGAGGGTTGCTTTCCTTCCAAAGTCCTGGGCTATTAGGCCCAAATCCCTACTTGGCATCTAAGCACAACAGCCCAAGAAAGCAACTTCACTTACTCTGTTCTGATGGATATTCTCTTGTGGGAAGATAGACTGATGGCCGTCTATTCTGTAGGAGAATTGGGAAGAAGGAGATTAGGAACCATGTGGTGATGAAGAATTCCCAAAGCTCCTACACTGATAAAGAAAGCTCAAATCCTTCCCCTTCCCTTAACCACACCCCTGTGTGACTGAGGCAGAATGTGATACATCAAAATTTAGACACTTGGAATTAAGATGGTCAGGAGGTCATTACAGAGGTTTATAAAATACTAAAAGTTTAAAAACACCTTAATTATCATCTAGTTCAATTCCTCAATTTACAGAAGGGAAAACAAGTTCTGAGTGAAAAAGCATTTGCCCAAAGACACCTTCCATGTCCAAGCTGGGCCCAGAGCCGGCTCTCTCAACCCTCAGGCGAGTGGCCTTCCCCCACCACAGTGCTGTGTCTTCGCTTCAGGTGGGGAAAGCAGACGAAACAAAGCATAAGCTACAATTAACCAATACTCCACCTGAACCATCTGCCCTCCACTGCTACCTGCAGGCTCCTGCATCCCCTGAGCCAATTCTGTCCACAACTCCAAGGTCCCTCTGGCAAGGCTCAGCTCACCCCATCAAAGTGCCTCACTCCACAATGTCACTAGGAACACCACCCCACCCTTCAAAACTCTACTTACCGAGGCTTTGCACACAGAATCAGCATGAAATCTACTAAAATTGCTTTTGTTGTAGACGGGTAATCCTTTCAAAAAATCTGCCTGGAAAAGACACAAGAAGAGATCCTGTAGCATCAGTAAGAGACCAGAGACAGACCAGGCAAGCAAACAGAGAGCAGCCCAACCAGAGTAAAGGGTGATCTCCAGGGCCTCAGAATGGCGGTCACGCAGGTGAAGACTCAATGATGCCCTTTACTGTGTGTGATAAGCAAGATCACCTCGTGACTATTCCACCCCTCAGGTTCCTCAGGCTCCCCAGCATTCAGGACCCTTCAGATAATGTGGCCAGAGAGCAAGGGAGAAAGAAAGGCTCCTTTTTGGCCTGGAATCTTTCCATGAGAACAGATCCACAAAGGGCACTGAGTGGCCTTCCCATCAACTGTTCACTCCTCCCACCCTCATCAAAAAAAGTCATTTGCGCCAAGTACAGGGTTGATAGTTAAGGAATTTAAGATCACCATGGAAGATTTAGAGGTGGGAAAAGGTAAGAGACGACAGGGCAAGCATCAGCTAAAACAACTGCTCAGGGTTCTCTCTCTCCAGCTCCCAATCACAGGAACCACTTTTTTTTTTTTTTTATCTCATCCCTGTTTTTCCTACCCCTTTTCCCCCCTTCTCCCTTTCTCCTTTCCTATGAGAAGGAACTTGGGACCTGAGTCCTAAGCCCTGGGTGCACCTAAGACCTGACTCCACCACTACTCACTTTACCTTTCAGGGCTATAAATTGGGGATAATACTTGTACTGCCTGTATCAAAGTTTGATTGTAAGCAAAGTGCTTTGTAAACTGTCAAATGCTATAGAAATGTTATTATTTCAATTCCCCCTCTGTTTATACCCCCAGGATGTATACGCTAAGGCCATTGGCAGTTCTCAGGCTGCCCAAGACCCCCAGTGGGATCAAAAGATCACACTTGGGCACTTAATGACTGTTTGGTAACAACATCCATCTGTACTTGGATCATTTGAAGAAGTTGTGGTTTCACGGGTGTTGACAACCCTTTCTCCCCCCCGCCCCTCCCCCAGCAGACTGCTTTAAGGGAGAATTTCCTAAGTTGCTGTGGCTAAAGTAAATGTTGAGTTTCCAGTGATGAGTTTCCCCACATTTAACTATTAGTTAAATTAATCTTCTGACAACAGGCATATTAGTGGTCACCAAGCCTTAACACAAAGCCTTTCTGATTTGGTACACCCTGCCTCTGCTGGACCACCAAGAGGAATCTGAACAGCATTCTAGTGAGAGTCCTAAGAAAAAGTACAGGGTTGTGGAACAGGCACAGGACCTGGGTTCAAATCCTGGCTCTATGCCAACAGTTATCTCCCTAAACAATGCTCTTAGCAACAGGAACTCAGGAACTAAGCTGTTGACAGAGATTACACATGGTTGAGACAGTCTTCTGCAACTGCTTTCCCCAGCTCCAAAAGCCACCTGACAATTCTACTCCCTTGCCTTTGCAGGAAGAAAGAAGAACATTTCCTGTTCTAAGAATGTTAGCTTCCAAAGGAGAAAAGAAAGAGAGATGAGGTAAAGAGCAGCCAAGAAGACTTAGCAGGAAGTCTTCCTTGCTGACCCGCTATAGGTCATCCTTAGAGAAAGAAAGCGGACAGGAAGAAAAAGAGAGACCAAGATGAATGCAACTGAAGGGTCTCTGATCAGTATCCAATCAGAAGGGACAAACTGGGCAGCTAGGGGGCGCAGCGGATAGAGCACAGGCCCTGAAGTCAGGAGGACCTGAGTTCAAATGCGGCCTCAGACCAAACACTTGACACGTATCAACTGTGTGACCCTGGGCAAGTCACTTAATCCCAATTGCCTTAAAAAAAAAAAAGGGACAAACCACAATCTTCTCAATGACGTCCAGTGGACGCATTCTGACAAACACAAAACTGGAACTTTGCAAAACAGGTGGAGACAGATGCAAGAGCCAAGTTCTCATTTCAGCTCTGCCACTACTTCATTCTTTTCCTTTTTAGCTTACTCTACTACTACTACTACCACCACCACCACCACCACCACCACCACCACCACCACTACTACTACTACTACTACTACTACTACTACTAGTAGCAACTAAGTTGCATAGTGGATGGAAAGCTGCATTTGGAGCCAAGAAAACTTGAATTTATATCCTATAGGCCTCAGGACAACTGGGCAACCCTGGGCAAATCATCTAAACTTTCAATTTCCTCATCTGCAAAAAGGAGACAATAATAGAACTTACATACCACCTCTTTAGCCATGGGTAAATCACTCCCCCTCTCTGTAAGGAAAAGAGCTGGGGTCTGAAACCTGGTTTTTTGGCTCATAAGCCAAAGCTCTTTCCTTTGGACCAGCAATTCTCAAATAGATATTCAGCTGCTTTCAAAACACTCTCAGACAGGGCAAAGTAGGTATAAAGTGACTATGAATAAAGCTAGCTGGTTCATAATTTGGCTTCATCTACAAATGAGAGAGACAGAAATGAAACCCAGAAGGGACCTAATAGATCATTTAAGAATGTATATATGTGTATATGTATATGTGTGTGTGTACATATTTAAGATTAAGGTTTCCCCACTTTCCCCACTATCATCTTTCTGTGACACAGGGTAGAGTAAGTATTATTACTCCCATTTCAGAGATGGGAATTAGAAAGGTTAAGGTAACCTGTCTAGGGTAACAGAGCCAGTCACTGTTGAGACTGGCCTAGAACCTAGGCCTCCTGATTATCACGCTAGTGTCCTTTCTACTCCAACACCCCCAAGATGGTAAAAGGGAGACCCAAAAAGGGGGAAGTGATTTGTTCAGGGTCACAGAGAAAATGGTGACAGGGCTGGGGCTATTAATTTTGGGTCTTTGCATTCCCATGATACAAGGTCCTTTAAGGTAGAAAGAGCCAAGTTCCCTGACCATGGTGTCCAGGAGGCAGGGCTGCCAGTGGGAGCTCAGCAAAGCCTCCAGCACAGGGCATAATAGGGGAAACAGTCTCCACTAAACATTTCAAACACCACAAGTGGTTCCTGGTGTAGCTTTAAAATGGGCCTTGTTCCAGAATAAGTATGACAGCTCACATGCTTACTTACAACAACAGTTGGAACTCCATTAGGCTGGTACATTCAGTTAAATCCCACCATCTGTATTGGAAACAAGGCATCAAGTCTGAGAGGGAAACCAAGCTTCTAGGTAAGAGGCCCAAAACAACAGGCCCCATGGGAAGAGGATCTTGGTAACAATAAATAGTCACATTTCTGTAGCCCTTTTCAGGTAGACAGCACTTTGCATATATAATCTTTGTTGACTGTTACAAAAACTCTAGAAGACAGATGGACTAAGTATCATTATCTCTTCTTAAAAATATGAGCAAACTGAGACCAGGGAGGTAAAATTACTTATCTAAAGTCACAGTTTTATGTGGTAGAGGCTAAACTGGCACTTTTCTCATTACAATTCTTACAGCTCTTCTAGCCCAAAGCTTGGAATAATGCACATAGGAAGAAGGCTGGAGGGCTTATTCAATTGCATAAGCATCGTTTAAACATCGACTATGTGTGAGATACCTTGTCAAGAGTTAAGTTTTAAGAAGAGAAAAAGGGACCAGAAGATGAAGCTAAGACCACGTGCAACTCGAAAGATATGGTCTTCTCTCCATCTACAGCATGCCCTAGATATGATAACGGAGGGATACTTAAACATGGATCCAGAAGGGGTCCAAGTGATGATACTGATAAGTCAGTGACAATCAGGAGGCACAAAACCCTCCTGGGTGCCTGTAATACTCTTTATTGCTTGGGATCATCGCCACTTGGCTACTAAAACATGCCAAGAAAACCCAATCCAAGATCTAGGAGGTGCTCTGTAAGTTTTGCCACTAGGCCTAAGAAAACTACAGGATTTCTGAAGGATGAACCAAAAGGTGCTTTGGATACTGTTTGCAGTCTGTCATCAATACACCATCTGATCACATGAGTTCTGTAGGCTACTGCTTAGCTTTCCCTCATCATGCTTCTGTCCAGTCCTGCCAACCACACCACAAAGGGGAAGATGAAGTCTTCTGTATGCTCACAACCACTAGCTGATGCATCTCGAATGCTGTGAAATGATGGTAATTGTCTTGGTGGCTCTCAGCAAGAAGTCAACCTCTCTCATCATACCCTCCAGAGAAATGGGTTCTAGTTTGGAGAGCCTTGTGAAATGATTCAAAAGATTCAATCATGATGGACAGCAGGGCGGCTGAGGTTGGCGTTTGGCATTCAGCAGAGACACTGTCAGTGTGTAATTAATAGTTGCTCTCAGGCAGGGTTCCTACAAAAACCACGGGTAGCTATATCAGAAACTCAGCAGCATCAAAATTGGAAAAGTCCTACCCTAACCAATGGAGGGAGGCAGAAGTTTCAGGGGATATGGCAAGAGGAGCTGTATTTCTTAACCAAAAATTAAACACAAGCATCTTTCTCTCGTCATCTTATTCACTTATAAATGTGACCCCTCCCCCCCCACACACACGCATCCCATTCAATAAACTCCAGTGGCTCCCTATTACCTCCAGGAGCATAAAGCTCCTTTTAAAGCCCTTCATAACCTGACCCCTTCTAAGAAAAACTTCTCCACACCCTCTAGGATCCAGGGTCACTGGCCTCCTTACCATTCCTTCCACACTATACTCCATCCCCTGATACTCCCTCCCTAAATCCATGCATTTCCACTCACTATCTCCCAAGCCTGGAATGCTCTCCCAGCTTTAAGTCTCAGCCTCCCTTAATCCTAGCACCTTCCCACTGAGACCACCTCCAATCTGTTCTGCATATGACTTGTTCACACATAGTCATCTGCATGTTGTCTCCTCCAATAGAAAGGGACTGGGTTTTGCCCCTGTACACCCAGTGCCTGTCATGAAGCAGATACTTACTGAATGCTTTTCAACTTGACCTACCTCTCAGAAGGGGGGAAAACACCTTCTGGTCTGACTTCACCCTTTGCCTCTCCTCTATGTGCCATACCACAGCAAAATGGAATTACCCAGTGTGACCCCTACACGTCCTTCTCAAGAAAATCCTGCTTTCTCATCTCTGTGCCTTTGCTCCTGCTGTTTTCTTTACCTGCAATGCTCTCCCTTCCACACCTCTAAACTAAACCTTTTGGAATTCTGACCAACCTTCAAGGCCCTGCTACTCCATGAAATTATTCCTCATCCCCCAAGTTGGAAATTACCTTTTCTCCCTTGGATACATATACACACACACATACATAAAACAATCTATCATATATGTACATGTGTACATGCACACACATACATACACATATACACACACATACAGAAATCATGTACATACAAAATGTTTTGTTTTGCATTACAGTTAATGGGATACATATTGTGAGCTCCCTAAGAGCTGGGACCATGTCTTCCTATCTCTTTATCTTCCCCAGAGCTAAGTAAAAGGCAAGACACATAGTAGCTACTTCATAAATGTTTACTGAATTTAGCTGAACAGAGTAGGATGTGGGAAGCTCTAGGGGCAGATTTCAGTGCCGTGTAAGGATAAATTTCCTAACAATGACAGCAGTCCCAAAGTGAAACGGATTGCCTTGAGAGGCAGTGGGCTCCCTCCCTATCACCGGGGTTCTTGAGGAGCTGGGCAGATGACAACTTGTCAGGGATGCTGTGGAAGAGATTCTTATTCAAATACAAGTTAGCTCTTCCAACTTGGGGATTCTGTGATTCTATACCATAAATGATCACAAAGGCAAGAGGCCCAGATTTGATCCTCTGGACCTAGAAGGGTTACTCTGGGATAAATCAAGTTCTCACAACAGTCATACCTTCTCTCACATGGAAAGAAATATAATAGGGTTTGGTGCAGAAACAACCCTTGCTTGTCCCAGAAGACAAGAATTCCAAGCTGAAACCATACAGCCTAGATATCACATGCCTCAATGAGATAGCAAGAGTCCAGTGGCCTAACAGGAAGCAGGGAATCTTTGTTTCCTAACTTCTATCTCGCTTAAAGCAGAAAACCACAGCTGACCAAACTTTCAAGAAATATGCTGTCTTGATGGAGCCAGGGACAACAACAAAAAAATCATGTTTCCATATTTAAATCCAAGAAAAGATGGTTGTTTTCAAAGGCTGCTATCCCCATTCCACTTTGGTACCAGCAATAGGGTTTCTTCAAGCATAAAGAACAACAATCCCCTTTTCTCACATTGCTGTTAAAATCTTCCCATTCAGAATAGTCAGTGTTGGAAGGGTTGTGGGAAGATAGGCACACAGTGCATTGTTGGTAAAGCTGTGAATTCATTATGACCATTCAGAAAAGCAATTTGGAATTATGCAAATAAAGTGACTAAAATGTCCATACACTTTGACCCAGAGAATCTAATACTAGGCTGATAACCCACAGAAGTCAGGAGGAAAAAGAAAGTCCCCATATACACCAAAATACCTGAAGCAGCACTTTTTGTGGTAGCAAAGAACTGGAAACAAAGTAGATGCCCATTAATTAGAGAGTGGCTAAACAAATTATGGTACATAAATATAATAGAATATCCCTGTGTTGTAAGAAACAATGAATATAATGAAGACAGAGAAGTATGGAAAAATTTACATTATCTGGTACAGAATGAAATAAGCAGAGACAATATACACAATGACTACAACATACATGGAAAAAAAAACACAAAAAATTTAAGTGGATATTGCAAAATTACAAAGACAGCTCCAAAGAAAAAATAAGAGGAGCCATGACCATCCCACACCTGTACAGAGGTGGGAGGTGCATGAATGTGATACACTGCATGTATTTTCAAACTTTTTTGATGTATTAATTGATTTTGCTGACCTTTTTGTCTCATTCCTCTTTTTCTTTGAAAAGTATTATTTGTTACATGGGATGGCTTTCTGGAAGTGGGAAGGAGTGATACTTGGAAAAATCCTGGTGATATAAAAAGCAAAAGCTATCAATAAAAATTTATTTCATTTTTTTTTATTTTTTTTTTAAATCATCCCATTCCCAGGTATAGGTGGAATGGGAAGGAGAAGAAGTATTTTCAGACCAACATAAAAATTACTATCATATATATCCAGGGTTGTTGTGGGGAAAGGATTAACTACATTAATACAAGCTCATATTTATAAAATAGTTTGTAAAGTGCCTTTTTCACAACCACCCTATGAGGATATTATTTTTGGGTCATGGACTCCTTTGGCAGTCTGGTGGAGTCTATGGATCTTTTCTAAGAATAATGTTTTTCAGTGTATAAAACAAAATACATAGTATTACCAAAGTAACCAATGCAAAATATAAAAATATTTTTAAATGGACTTCAGGTTAAGAAAAATCTGCTTTATTTTCATTCACTTATTCAACAGTCATTTAAGTGCATACTATATATTCAGAGAACTATGCTAGAAAATAGGAGTGCTACAAAGATAATTAAGATATGGTTCCTAAATAATAAATGGAGCAGGGAAATAAATAATCTTGGAGCAGGGAAAAGGAAAGAATGATATAAATAAAGACACAAATAAACAGATCAGGGAAAAACTGCAGTCCTAATGATTTCCAACAAAGATTTCCTCCCATGTCTCATCACTGAGTGATGGGTGATCCCTTGTTACTTCACGGGTCTGTGGCCCACAGCTTAACCTTCTCCTAACGGTCTTCCTATTTCAAGTCTTTCCTTTCTCTAAAGCTGCCAAACTGATATTTCTAAAATATTATGTCATTCCTCTTATTCAGTTAACTACAATGCCTCCCTATTCTTCTTGGATCAAATACAAGCTCTGTTGTTTGGCATTTAAAGTTGTTCCCAACCTGGCTCTAACCTTCCTTTACAATCACATTAATAAGATTTCCTTTGGAGCAGGGTAAAAATTACTAGTCAGATCTATGGATAAGTTAAGAGTTTATGACCAAATAACAGACAGATCCTCATGAGGGGTAAAATGAATAATTTTGATTACATAAAAGTAAAAAGTTTTTGTACAAACAAAATCAATGTAGCCAAAATTAGAAGGAAATCAGGAAACTTTTTTACATTAAGTTTCTCTGATAAAGACCTCATTTCTCAAATATATGGGGTGCCAAGCCAAATTTAGAAAAATAAGAGCCATTCCTCCATGGTCAAATGATATGAACAGGTAGTTTTCAGAAGAAGAAATCAAAGCTAATAGAGAAATGCAAATTAAAACAACTCTGAGGTATCACTTCACACCTATCAGACTGGCTAATATGACAGAAAAGGAAAAGGACAAATGCTGGTAGGGATGTAGAAAAATAATATAGTAATGTACTACTGGTAAGAGTTGTAAGTAGAATCACATAAAAGACAGTACAGTGGTAAACCAGTTGAACCATTTGGGAGAACAATTTAGAACTATATTCAAAAAACTATAAAATTGTGCATAACTTTGACCTAGTAATACCACAACTAGGTCTATATCCTAAAGAGATTAAAAAAAAAAGGAAAAAGAGTTATATGTACAAAATATTTATAGCAGTTCTTTTTGTAGTAGCAAAGAACTGAAAATCAAGAGGATGCCCATCAACTGGGGAATGGCTAAACAAGTTGTGATAACAAGACTGTGATGGAAACTACTGTGCTGTAAGAAATGATGAAAAGGATGACTTCAGAAAACCCTGGGAAGATTTATATGACTAATACAAAGAGAAGTGATCAAAAACAGGAGAACATAGTATGTAATAACTGCAATATTGTAATGATAATCAACTATGAAAGACTTTATTTTTCTTGCTCTTTTCTTTTTGGCAACATGGCTAATATGGAAATATACATAACTTCACTGCTTGTCTTGTCAATGGATAGGGCAGGGGCTGGAGAGAATTTGGAACTCAACATTTTAAAAAAAGATGTTAAAAAATAAACTTTTTTTTAATAAAATAAATATATTACTCCTATAACAATAAAATCTTGGCTCCTTTAAAGTAGGGAGAAATCTGGAAGCCTTCATGCAAGAGGAAGCATTTGAGTTGAACCTAATATTTCATATTAGAATGACAGAATCTTAGAGCTAGAAGAACAAGTAATCATCTAGTCTAACCCTTTCAACTTACAAAGAAGGGAACTAACTGATCTGTTTAAGACTCAACAGCAAATCAGATGCAAAGCCAGGACTAACATCAAGGGTTAAGATTCCCAGGCCAGTCTTCTTTCTACAACACTATGCTATCATCTGAATGAATGCTTGTTCAGTCACCCTGAATTAAGGCAGGAACACATGAGACACTGTCAGCTAAGTGGTGCAATGGACAGAGTGACAGTCCTGGAGTGAGGAAGACTCAACTTCCTGAGTTCAAATCTGGCCCTAGATACTTACTAGCTGTGTGACCCTGGGCAAGTCACTTAACCCTGTTAGCTTCAGTTTCCTCATCCGTAAAATGAGCTGGAGAAGGAAATGGCAAACTACTCCAGTATCTTTGCCAAGAAAACTCCAAATGAGGTCACAAAGAGTCAGACATAACTAAAAAATGACTGAACAAAAAACCAAAAATGAAACATGTTTGGGGGATACCAAATCTTTCTGTATGGTTAAAGAAACAGCAGAAAAGATCAGAAAGACAGGCTGAGGACAGATGAAGGACCTTGAATGCCAAAGCAAAGAGCTGAAACATAGCCCCTTTGGTAAAGTTAGGGTATCACCTTCCATACTTCTGGAGTACATGGTATATGTTTCCAAAAGCAGAAATGCAAGATCCTATGTGATCAAAGAGTTAATTCAAATGCCATATGAGAAAAGCCCTATTCTCTCAAGCCCTATTCCCTGGGGGAATTATAATCTAGCCATGAATAATACTAAGGCCACATTAAAAAATATCCTCTCAAAGCACCCTTTGGTGAAGGCTAACTAGTTCCCCATAACCTCGTCAAACCTCAAACTACTACCAGTCTACTTGTTATGGTCTAGATCAGTGATTCTCAAACTTTTTGGTCTCAGGACCCCTTTATACTCATCAATATTTACCATATTAGAAATTAAAGTACATGAATAATATTATAAAAACAGTTTTGACCTCAACAATCCCCTGAAAGGGTCTTGGGGATACCTTCCCCCCAACCCTGAACCACACCTTGAGAACCACTGGCATCAGTAACCCTACAAATGGAAGAAGAGGTCCTGGTATTACATTATGATTCATCAAACATCCAGCAGGCAATCCTCCATCCGAAGCACAACACAAACCATTAAAGGGCGGGGAGAGTGTCAGAGAAGGCAGAATTTTCAGTTAATGCTGACTTAGGTCAGCCTGAAAACAAGGCCACATGTGAGAAAAATTTGATGCCTCAACCACTGAGAACCAACTGTCTGTAGCCAGAAGCCCTAAAATATGGGATTGTGTAGAAATGATTATTCACAGTGCTCCAAAGGGTATGCATAGGGAGTCATCCACTAAGCATGAAGCATGAAGCACTCACCACCCACCCATCTCTCTCCCCAAGCCCCGCCCAAAGGCAGCAAGCAGAAGAGTGAGGCTAGCGTGGCAGGAAGCAGAAAATGGCCAACAGGGACAGTGGAGGGAATGTGGTCTCTTCATTCACCGGCATCAAGGGACATCCCTCCCTTTCCTCCAGCTTGGAAATCATTCAAGTGATCTGCTCCCAAAAGTGGCTGAAATGTTTGTTAAGCGTGCTGAAAACTGCAGCAGAAGCAGAGACCAACTGGAACAGAAAGATGGCAGTATAGTTCAGAGAGAAGACCTGGGAGAAAAGGGGCCAGAAACAGATCCTTTTTTTTTTTTCACACTGAGCTTCAAGGAGCTAAAAGGTCCAATTATGCTGCTCAACAGAGAGTGACCCAACTGTAGAGTCGGTTGCTTAACACCCCTTCCCCACCTTAACAGAAACAAATGAAACCACAATAACAAAATGAAACACCGCCTTCCCCTATAAATTCGAAGGAGTGTGGGTTATATGTGTGCAGAGGTGGGGAAAGGGGTCAGGGCAGATCATAAGACAGATCGTAAGGGCCATAAGAGACCTTACAAATCATCTAGCCCAACACCTTCATTTAAAGATGAGGAAATTCAAGTCTAGACAGGGGAAATCACTTGCCCAAAGAGTTGTGAAGTTTTAGGAACTGGACAGGACTGAAACCCCTTTGTCCCCCTAAGGGAAGAAACAGAGAGACTGTCCTATGGATAAGAGACTTTTTGGGTAGAACATGGAAGAAGGGGAGTGGGTAACAAATAAGTCTGCTATGAACACTTAAGTTCATGAGGAAGTACCACAAGGTGCACCTCGGGAGAGTTGGAGAAGGTGAGCCCCACTGGTATCCTTACAGGGACATAGCAGCAGAAAGAAAAGGAAAAAAAGTATTTTAGGAAAAGGCCAAAAGGATGATACACAAGAAAAAGCTTGAGAGAAAAATCCAACTTCCAGGCACTAAGATAGGTTGGGGTTGGGAGGGTAGGAGGTGAAAAAAGGGATAAATAATAAGAACTGCTCACATTTTGCAGCACTTTGGGGTTTCAATGTACTGTGTACGTATATGTATGTGTGCGTATGTATATGCATATATATATGTATATTATATATGCATGTGTGTGTAGGTGTATATACAAATTTGATACAATGCTGTGAAATGTGCCATGGATGCTATTATTATCCTCATTTTGCAGATATGAAAACTGAGGGATTAAATGCTTCGTCCCAAGGTCACAAAGCTCATTTGTATGAGGCAGGATAGCCTAGATCTTTCCGTCTTCGAATCCATTATTCACCCACTATGCTATGCTGCTTATCAACAAAAATAAAGCGAGGGAGATGAGACAGTAAAGGGAAAAAGGGGGAAAAGGAATAGGAAAAGAAAGAACAGATGAAAGAATGAGAAAGAAGACAGGGAGAAAAAGCTCTAGTCTAAGAGTAGGTATGAAGAAAAAGGATGGGGGAGGGGGGAAAGCTCTGGAAACATCAGCTAGCCAGAAACCGGTTTCGGTTTTTTGTTTTGTTTTGTTTTTTGCTATAAGCGAGATATATCAACAAGTGGGGTGTGGGGGTGTGGGTGGTAGGACGAAGCAAACGGGGAGGGGATTGGAAGATGGGAAGAAAAGCGTACCCTAGGGCAATAAACTGACGAGGCTGTTAGGTCTGGGAAGGGCCATGTCAAGAGAATAGGGGAGGATGGGCTAGAAGGAGGAATGACAGCCGAGACAGGGGGCCAGGGGACAGATAAGGTCCCACTGGTGGAAGGGGGAAGGGGGGAGGGGAGAGAGTGACAAGAATGGTGAAGCCAGAGGGCCTTAGATCTCAGATCTCAGATCTCCGAAGAGGGAGGAGGTATGGTATGTAAGGAGATGAAAGGGAGAGGAAATGAGTCATTGGAGGATTGGGGAAGGGGTTTTCAAGTGGTTGGTCAAAGGGACAGAGAGAGGAGGTGGTTCAGGATCCGAGGAAGCGGGGGAGACAAAAGGATCGGGGAGGAGGGTTGGGGAAAAAGAATCCAAGGGGGAGGCGGGAGTGGGGGAGGGGATAGGTGTGTCTAGACTAGAGGATGAAAGATGGGGGAGAAGAATGTTGGGGGAAGGGAGAATAAAGAGAAAAGACAATAGAAGGGAATGTCGGAGAGGGGAGTTGGGGGGAGATGAGAGGAGGAAGGGACTGGGGGTGACAATGAGAGGGAGGGAGGAGGGGGCCAGCGACAATGGAGGTGGGTAAAAATGGGGGGAGGAGGAGGACGGGGTGAAAATGGGGAAGGGGAAACGAGGAAAGTAAGGGGGAAGGGTGGGATGTAAAGGAAGGGCGGGTGTGGGGGAG
Organism: Vombatus ursinus; assembly: GCF_900497805.2. Lineage (NCBI taxonomy): Eukaryota > Metazoa > Chordata > Mammalia > Diprotodontia > Vombatidae > Vombatus > Vombatus ursinus. Next base: position 684,700 of record NW_020954739.1, read on the forward strand.
GGGCGACAATGAGAGGAGGGGGGGTGGGGGAGGGGCGACAATGGGCTAGGGGAGGGACCCGAGGCAGCGCCGGCCCGATCTGGGGGCTCCGACCTCAGCGGCACCTGCCCTGGCTCCCGAGCACGGGTCCGAGCCATCCCCGCGGGCAGGGCGCCATTTTGTGGGACAAGAATGGGTTCGGGGAGCGGAACCTACCATCTTCCTCTGCCTCTTCCTCAGCCGCCGCCACCACCACCGCCGCCGCAGAACAACTTCCAGCTCGATGCTGCCCAACGTGACGCTGCCGTCACCGATTGGTCCGGGGTTACCCCGCCCCGGAGGCTTGAGGACGTTTCGCCCATCCTCATTGGCTAATACCGAGATTAGGCCATACTTATTGGCTGAAATGGAGAGCCCGCCCACCCTACACGCTGTCGTGCTTGGTTGAAGGCGCAAAAAACCCCGCCCAGGAGTTTGAGGCAGCAGGATTCCGGAAATGGACCTAGGGGTTGGGGAGGGGTTGGGAGGAGAGAAAGACCGAGGCTCACTTTTGAGCCTCATGGGAGTTGTAGTTGAACACCAGAGATGTGTGCTTCTGGGGAGGTTTCATTGCATGGTGTCATATAGCAACTAAATCTAACAATCAATAAATCCACAAGCATTTATTACGTGCTTATGTGCCAGGCACAGATACACAAAGCCAGTGAAACAGTCCTTGTCTTTAAAGAGCTCACCTTATTTTGGGAGAAAAAATACAAAATATTTACCAGATTTTACAAGGTGATGGGAAAGGGTAGGAACTAGAAACTAGATGTGAATGGGAATGAGGAAAGGCTTCCTGTGGAAGGCAAAGCGGCTCCTGAGCCGGGTCTGGAAGGAAGCGAGGAGGCTGAGGTGGGGAGGAGTGCACTCCAGTACAGTCCTCTTTCGGGGACCCCCGCCGGTGTGAAGGACTGGCTGTGCTTTCCTGGTAGAGAGAGGAGTGAAAAGGCCAATTTGGCTGGACTTGGTGAATCAGTTACAGACATTGATTAAAGCTTACTACGTGCCGAGAACTGGGGATACAAAAATCTAAGCCCCACCCTGCCTTCCCAGGCACCTTATTCCCCTCCACCTACTCTGCCATCCAATGACAATGGACTCCTTGCTGGTGCTGGATGCGAAGAAAAAGCACAAACAGAATGCTTACACTCTAAAGGAGGAGACAACACATACATAAACAAGTATACATGAGAACCGTATACAGAGTAGATACAAGGTAACCTTAAAAGAGAAGGCAAAGCTTCTGCAAAGGGCAGCTTTGGAGCAGAGTCTAAGGAAGCTAAGGATTCTAAGAGACCAAAGGTCAAAGGAGGGAGGGCATTCCAGGCATGAAGAAATGCTGGTACAAAGGCAGAGAGGTGGAAAAGAGTCTTGTGGTGAAGAATACTAAATAGGCCAGTATTGCTGTAATGTAGAGTGCATGGAGGGTTGGAATCAGTAAAAAGACAAGAAGCACCGTAGGGACCTGGTGGTAAAGAGCCCTAAATGCTAAGCACAACTGGTTCTTCAGCCAGGTTACACCCATAGGGGTCCCCTAAGGCTCTGTCCTGAGCCCTCTTCTCTTCGAGACTATTTCACTTGGTGATCATCTCATCAGCTCTGATGGTTTCAATGATCATCTTTCTTTTTTTCTTTTTGTGAGGCAATCGGGGTTAAGTGACTTGCCCAAGGTCACACAGCTAGTACGTGTCAAGTGTTTGGTCTGAGACCAGATCTGAACTCAGGTCCTCCTGACTTCAGAGCCGGTGCTCTATCCACTGCACCACCTAGCTGCCTCTAATGATCATCTTTCTGCAAATGACTTAAATCTACTTGTTAAGCCTTAATTAATCTCTCTCCTCACCTCTAAGAGAGATCTCACATCTCCAGCTGACTACATCTCTATCTAGATGTCCCACAGATATCTTAAACTAAACATGTCCAAAATGGAACTATCTTTACTCAAAAAATTCTCCCCTCTTCCTAACTTCCCTATTACTGTTGAGGATACCAGCAACTTCCCAGTCACTCAGGCTTGTGTCATCCTTGACTCCTCATTTTCTCAAGTCCTGTCATTTCTACGTTCTATACACACACGCATATATGTTATTCTATGTATATAATTCTATACACATATATAGGATTCTATATATGATTCTATACATATATATGTGTATGTGTGTGTGTATATACATACATACATACATATATATATATATATATATGTATGTATGTATGTATGTATGTATCCCCATCTCTCCTCTGACCCTGCCACCAGCCTGGTGCAGGCCTTCATCATCTTACACCTGGACTATTTCAATAGCCCTGCTGGTTGGTCCCCCTTTATCTTCCCTACCCTTCCATGCCATCCTCCACTCCAATGTCAAATTGATTTTCCTAAAGTGCAAATCAGTTAGCCAACAAGCATTAATTAAATGTTTAATAGGAATGTATATGTAGCATATAGAGCCTATATCAGATTGCACGCTGTCTTGGGGAGGGAGGAGGAGAAAATTTAAACTGAAAAGCTTGTGGAAGTGATTATTGAAAACTAAAAATTAATTAATTTAAAAATAAATAAGTCATGAAAAACTAAAAAAAAAAAAAAAAGCATTAATTAAGTGTCCCCTATAAGCCAGGCATTGCTAAGTGCTGAGCACTGGGGATACAAAGAAAGGCAAAGGACAGCCCCTGCCCTTGAGGAGCTCACAATCTAATGAGGGAGACTACATGCAAAGAACTATGTACTAACAAGCTATATACAGGATAAATAGGAAATAATTAATAGAAGGAAGGCTTCCTGTAGAAGGTGAGATTTTAGTTGGGACTTAAAATAAGCCAGAGAGGTCAGTGGCCTGAGGGGAGGAGGGAGAGAATTCTAGGCATGGGGACAGTCAATGGAAATGCCAAAAGATAAGAGTATATTTTGTTTTTTCTTTTTTTCAACTAGGAAATAATAATAATAGTAAATGTCTTACTGTTGGGAGAAAAGCATGGTAAAGTCCTCTTAACAGATCTTTGTGAGGTTCCTTGGGATGTGCTCTGCTGACATTGGGTATTGGGTATTGGGTATTGGGTATTGTGAAACTCAGCAGCTCTGCCATTTGAGGAACTAGGGCCTGTCCCACCCAAAGCAGAGAAATGAAACTTTTGAATAATAGGTGGATGTCATTTGGGATCATCTGGAAACTCATATAATTGTATCTTTTACTGCTATTATTTTGAACCAACTATTCACTGTGTATGATCTTCTGGTGAAGAAGTGGAAACAGCAGTACAGTGCTAACCAGGTCTTTTGAGTCTGGGTGACTGAGACGGGTAAGCCACTCTTCCCCAGGTATGCTTTTTTAGTTCATAAGAGGGGATTGTGACACACACAGGAAAATAGATTTAATTAAGCAAGAGTGGGTTACTCTAGACACCACACCAGTGGCAACTTGCATGACAGCCACTTGTCCAACTTGTGTAGCTTTTAATCAGCTGGCCTTTCAAGGCACATCCACTGGTGGCCATCGGCTAATTTGTACCCCTCTTTAAGCACTTACAGGAAAAAAAAAAGATTATTATTGTGCCCATCAATGAACCACTTGCCTACATAGACTCTGCTGGGGGAATCTCACCTCATTCTCAGTTCAATGTATTCTAGAAATGGTCTGATGTTCTCCCTTTGGCTTTATCTGCAGACCAAGGAGGGGAATGATAGTTGTGAATAGATGAAATTTGTGAACAGTTGAAAAATTCTAGATGAGATTTTGAGGCTAATGTATAAAAAAAATAACAATTTTCTAGCCCTAAGCTATAATTACTGAAATTTTGCCGTTTGAGGAAGAGTCTCTTGGGACTTCAATTTGGTGCTTTTCTAAATCTTGAATCCAGGTCTAAGTGTCCTACCTGGCATAAGGCTGCTGGTTCATCATTCAAAGGAAATGCCATGAGCCCCTGCCATCTGAGGACTGCCACAAGAGGATGTCTGTTCCTGGAAAAGTCAAGAGAATGACTTTTTGAAGGTGAAGGTAAAATTCTCTTGACCTATCCCCATCTTGGTAAATAAGATATTTTCCCACCTCGTTAATTCTGAACCTGGCTGTGACATCCTGTCATATGATTTGCTGCCTATGATTCACACCTGAAATCAAACAGAACTAATGCCGCTATGTGTTTGCCTTTCTCCTCACATAGCAAATTCCACTGATAAGGACAAAGGTAAAAGCAGATGAATCCTATTGGTGATTTTTTATTAAGTAATATATATTAGTGAGGGATCATTTTGAATTGTCACTTGAATCAGATAATAAGAGACCATGAAGCCTTACAATTGGTGGGTTAGTTTATAAGAAATCACCCTATAACATCCTCTCATTATGATAATATGATTGGTAGGAGAAGTCACAGTGAAAAATGCGACACAATTTTCAAAACTGGATTAAGAATTTTACACGTAAAATTTTTTTGAAACATCTAATAATATTGAGATTAAAAACTCATTTTCCAATTCAGGCCGTCATGATGCAACAATTAAAATTCTCTAAAGTTTCAGGTGAATTGTGTATTTTTAATATACTAATTCTTCATATAGCTCTATTTCATACTGAGTTTGTGTCAAGAAGATCTACAAGGAAGAAGCCCCTTCAAAGCTAACCTGAGAACATGGCTTGTTTTAGAAATATAAAATTAAATACCTTGTACCTCTACATTAAGGATATGTGATGCTTAATAACTGAATCCACCTAAAGCTATGATGCTATGATTACTGGAACTTGCTGTTAGACCTCATGGGAGTGTAACTGATATTATTCTGAGTCTGATTACAGGTATGATCATCAAGGAATCCTATTAGGCCAATGATCCATGATGCTAGTAACTCTCTGGGATTGACAGCCATGAATTACAGGTGGAGTTCTCATGAAGAAGGCTGGGAGAATGACTCTTGGCATGAGCTGAGGTAGGATTATCATGACTTGATTTCCCCAATATGACATTTTCTCTTGAATGGAAAATATCCTGCTTTTTAAGCCTGGCTCAATAAAATTGGCTCTCTATATGACTCTAGCCTGGAATTGACATGAAATTAAGGAAGCATTTCCCTTTAATGTCCCTATTTTTCTTTGTATGGCAAATTTCTGTAATCATTGCAGGTTATCAGTATAAATACAATATTAAATCCTTATTTCATAAATTCGTACTGGAGATAAAAGGTAGAGCCAAGATGGTGGAGAAAAGGCAGTGATTCTCCTGAGCTCTCCCCAAAACCCCTCTGAACACCTTTAAATAATGCCATAAAAAATTCCTGGAGTGGCAGAACCCAAAGAAGGACAGGGTGAAATAGTTTTCCAGCCAAAGACAACTTCAAAGGTTGGTAGGAAAGGTCTGTCTCACCTGGGTGAAAGTGGAGCACAATCTATCACAGGCTGTGCTGGCATAGACCGGGCCCCAGCAAAACAGGAGCAGTCCTTGGTTGCCACAAAATCTGCAGTGGCAGCTTCCGGAGCTATCAGCCCACAGATAGGTAATGGGGTTGAACAACTGATCAAAAGGAGATTACAGGGGTCTCTTTGTTGGCACAGGGGCAGGACTCTGTTGCTTTGCCCATACTCAGATCTGGTTGGCAGTCCCAGGGCAAGGAGGAGCACTAGCACACCAGGGCTTGCAGGCCACAGTGAAGCAGGGACCCTCATCACAGTTCCAGGGCAGGAAAGAGTGCTTGTGGTCACTCACAGACCACAGCACAGGCCAGGAGAGGAGTAAATACACCTTTCCTTAGACCATACCACCTTGAAAGAACTGAAAACTTACAGGTGCCTAGAAGTGTCTCTGAAAACAGCTGCACAAAACCCCTGAAGCTTGGGACAATGTACCCTCCACCCTGAAAACAGAGTTAAAAGTAAGTAACAGACCGGAAAAAAGAGCAAACAACAGAAAAAATTCTGATGATAGAAAGTTACTATGGTGATGAGGAAAATCAAAATACATACTCAGAAAAAGATAACAAAGTCAAAGCGCCTATATCCAAAGCCTCCAAGAAAAATATGACTGGTCATGGAAAGGCTCAAAAAGGATTTAGAAAATCAAGTAAGAGAGGTAGAGGAAAAATTGGGAAGAGAAATGAGAGTGATGCAAGAAAATCATGAAAAAAAAAGTCAACAGCTTGGTAAAGGAGACACAAAAAATACTGAAGAAAATAACACCTTAAAAAATAGACTAGGCCAAATGGTAAAAGAGGTACCAAAAAAAACGAATGAGAAGAAGAATGCATTGAAAAGCAAAATTGGCCAAATAGGAAAAGAGGAATAAAAATTCAATGAAGAAAAAACTCCTTAAAAAGTATAATTGGCCACATGGAAAAGGAGGTACAAAAGCTCACTGAAGAAAATAATTCCTTAACAATTAAAATTGAGCAAATGGAAGATAATGACTTTATGAGAAAGCAAAAAACAATAAAACAAAACCAAAAGAATGATAAAATAGAAGACAATGTGAAATATCTCATTGGAAAAATAAGACTTGGAAAATAGATTGAGGAGAGATAATTCAAAAAGTATTGAAATACCTGAAAGCCATGATCAAAAAAATAACCCAGATATCATCTTTCAAGAAATCATCGGCCCTTTCACCTAGCTGGCCGTGCAGAGCCCACACGATGCCCGGAGTCACGGTGAAGGACGTGAACCAGCAGGAGTTCATCCAGGCCCTGGCCACCTTCCTGAAAAAGTCAGGGAAGCTGAAAGCCCCCTAATGGGTGGACACAGTCAAGCTGGCCAAACATAAGGAGCTGGTACCCTACAACGAGAACTAGTTCTACACCCGGGCCACCTCCACAGCCCTCCACCTGTACCTCCGGGGCAGTGCCGGCGTGGGCTCCATGACCAAGATCTACAGCGGGTGCCAGCGCAATGGGGTCATGCCCAGTCACTTCAGCAGAGGCTCCAAGAGCGTGGCCCGGAGGGTCTTGCAAGCCCTGGAAGGCCTCAAGATGGTGTAGAAGGACCAGGATGGGGGCCAGAAGCTGACACCTCAGGGACAGAGAGACCTGGACAGAATTGCCAGACAGGTGGCAGTCGCCAACAAGAAACATTAGGACAAACCACACCAGATCCATTAATAAATTGCCTTGTTCGTAAAAAAAAAAAAAAGAAAGAAAGAAATTATCAAGGAAAACTGTCCTGATATTCTAGAACCAGAGGATAAAATAGAAATCAAAAGAATCCACTGATCATCTCCTGAAAGAGACATCAAAATGAAAATTTCTAGGAATAGTATAGCCAAATTCCAAAACTCCCAGGTCAAGGAGAAAATATTGCAAGCTGCCAGAAAGAAACAATTCATGTATCATGGAGCCACAGTCAGGATAATACAAGATTTAGTAGCTTCTACATTAAAGGTTCAGAGGGTTTGGAATATGATATTCTGGAAGGCAAAGAAGCTAGGATTACAATTAACTTTTTTTTGTTTGGTTTTTTTGGTGAGGCAATCAGGGTTACGTGACTTGCTCAAGATCACACAGCTATAGTAAGTGTCAAGTGTCTGAGACCACATTTGAACTCAGGTCCTCCTGACTCCAAGGCCAGAGCCCTATCTACTGCCCTACCTAGCTGCCCCTAGGAGGTAGGATTACAACCAAAAATCACCTACCCAGCAAAACCGAGCGTAATTCTTCAGGGGGCATATGGACATTCAATGAAAGACATGATTTTCAAGCATTCTTGATGGAAAGACCAGAGCTGAATGGAAAATTTGACTTTTAGATACAAAACTCAAAAGAAGCATTAAAAAGGTAAACAGCCAATTTTGTTTGGGCTTATTATTACCACCTGAATGTTGAGTATGTCTTGAAAGGCAAATATGTTTTTATTATAAACAACTTATTTGATCTACACTGTCCTGAAATTGACTACTCAATGTATTTATACATCCCATCCCAGAACTTTTACTGACAATTGCAATTATTTTGGCAACTTTTAAATGAATTTTTATTTATTTTATTTATTTACTTTATTATTTATTATTTGTTATTATATCAGGGGTCATCATTGTTTTAAAAAAAAAGTGTTCTGTTAATAATTTCCTAGCAAAATCTCATCCTCCTAGGGGAGGGGTAGATAGCTAAAAGAAAATAGCTAGAAAAGAAAATAGCTGGAGTGATAATTTTTCAGTTGGTATTAATAAATGGTTGTAACAAGATTAGGTAATTATATATGTCCATTATAAAATTTGGGTTCAAAATTTTTTAACTTTTCAGTTATTTGAATTTGCTAACCTAAAAATGTAAATTCTCTGGTCTAGGAATGTCCATATTGGTGCTATTATGATTTGACCTAGCTCTCACTACCTGACCTGGTTATTATCATAGCAAATTAGAATTCTATTAAGATCTATTTTGTCTGAGATTTTTACCAGAGAAGGGGATCTCTGCAAGTGATCTGCCCTGGAAAAGCAAATCCTTTAGAAGCTGCTCTGAAGCCCCATTCATTCCAGTATTCCTAGAAGAAGAGATCTCCAGAGGACCATAGGACTGCTTCAGAGAATGTTTCAGAGACTGGACACCTTCATCGTCATCATCCCCTCCACAAATGATTTTTTTTTTTTAGTGAGGCAATTGGAGTTAAGTGACTTGCCTAGGGTCACACAGCTAGTAAGTGTCAACTGTCTAAGGCCAGATTTGAACTCAGGTCCTCCTGATTCGAAAGCCACACAAACGATTCCTAATCCACCTGTTCCTGAGCCTGCAGTGACTGGACCCTCGAATCCTCCTTTTCAGGCACCTTTTTTGGCCTTTACTCCACCACTGACCGCAATGATTGAAAATTCCTTTGTTCATGGAAGTCAACCGATTCCTTATTTTCCTCCACTTTCTATGCTACAGCTGTCTGGATTTGTTTGTGTTGTCTGCAGGGATATTGCTTGTTTTCATAAACTCAAAAGATTTCTAGAACCTGTATGTAGGACAGACAATGCTTGTGCTGCTGCACTTGAACAAATGCCCTATGGTCCCCCAATGTGTGTGTAAATATATAATTTATTCATTTTTAGTTATCGACATTCACTTCCATAAGATTTTGAGTCTTAAATTTTCTCCCCCTCCTTCTTTTCTCCCCTCCTCAAGACAGCATGCAATCTAATATAGGCTCTACTTATATATTCATATTAAGCATGTTTTCCCATTAGTCATGATGTAAAGAACAATTAGAACTAATAGAAGGAACCATGAGAATGAAGCAATAAAACAAAACAACAAAGGAAAAGGAGAGCAAATAGCAACCTTCCATGTGCATTCAGACTCCATAGTTCTTTCTCTGGATGTGGATAGCATTTTCCTTCATGAGTCTTTTAGTGTTGTCTTCGATCCTTGAATTGCTGAGAAGAGCAAAGTCTATCAAAGTCAGTCATCACACAATGTGGCTGTTACTGTGTACAATGTTCTCCTGGTTCTGCTCATTTCAATCAGCATCATTTCATGTAAGTCCTTCCAGGTTTTTCTGAAGTCCACCTGCTCATTATTTCTTATAGCACAACAGTATTCCATTACATTCATTTACCACAACTTGCTCAGCCATTCCCCAGTTGATGGGCATCCTCTCAATTTCCAATTCTTTGCCACCACAGAAAGAGCTGCTGTAAATATTTTTGTACATGTGGGTCCTTTTCCCATTTGTATGATGTCTTTGGGATACAGACCTAGACATGCTATTGCTGGGTCAAAGGGTATGCACAGTTTTATAGCCCTTTGGGCATAGTTCCAAATTGCTCTCCAGAATGGTTGGATCAGTTCACAACTCCCTGATGTATATCTATCTTGCAGGACGTGTTTTACTAAGAGGTACCTATCCATTGTGTTTCTTGGTTAGTGAGTCACCTCAGATGTTTATTGTATATTTATTATATTATGCATTAATGTTTAATCAAATGGAACATAATCAGTATAAGTTGTGTCCATTCACCTCTTCTCTAATGTCACCTTTGTAAGGTGACAGTAAGGGGACTTCCCCTTTCTGGTTTTGCATTGCCCAAGGAGGATTGCCTTCAATGCATTTAAACTGTATCATTCCAAAGAAAGACTGGGGTCTTTCTATGGATAGAAGTGGGGGGGGCAATGTGAGAAATAATGCATTTGGACTCCTACTCTATTCCAAACAGTATTAATCAGTTTGATATTCTACATAAATCAAGTAGGGATACATAGATTCTTATAGTGGGCCTCAAACTTAATGTTCACTACTTGTTTATCAAGTTATAAGGCTCACTTGCACAACCACAAGAATGCCGACAAAGATATCTCCATCCTGTTTTACTCAAATTCTACATCCAAACCCAGCATGGGTAGGATGCCTTGATGTTTTGGAAAGTCCCCCAATTTATTTTTGTACCTCTGGACCATTCTCTCTTGTCCAACAGGAGGAGGTGACCATTTTATAACCACTGAGTCAGTGGAGATACCCCATGCTTCTCCCAAACTGTAATCCCTCCCCACTAACATGTAATTTTTGGCCCTCAAGAGCAAGGTCTATCAGCCAATAAGATTTGTATTTTGCCATGCCTCTTTTGCATATTTGGATATATATATATATATATATATAAACGAGATCCTGGAAGAAGGGGATATCTCGGATGGTGAGGAAAATCTGAGGTCCACTTCATTAGAGGGGACTATGGACCTTTTAATAAAGTGCCATTGGCTCTGAGCTCTTTTATTGCAAGTTGGACAATTTTAATCCCCATACTGCAATAATCCAGTCAAGAAGTGTTGAGAATCTGTTTTTTTGTTTTGTTTTGTTTTGGGGGGGGCATGATTGGGGTTAAGTGACTTGCCCAGAGTTACACAGCTAGTAAGTGTTATATGTCTGAGGCCAAATTTGAACTCAGGTCCTCCTGACACCTAGGCCGGTGTTCTATCCACTGTGCCACCTAGCTGGCCCCCTAAGCGTTGAGAATCTGAAGTAGGGCAGTGACTATATGAGTGAAGAGAAGGTGACGCACACAAGAGATTTTGTGGAGAAAGAAATTACAAGATTTTCAATTGACTGGATATGTGGAGTGAGGGAGAAGAGTAAAGTATGACGGCAAGACTATGAACTTGGGCCAACAGAAGGATGGTGGTGCCCTTAACAGTAATAAGGATGTCTGGAGGAAGGATGGTTTGTGGGGGAAAAAAATTAGTTCTATGCCCTGCAAAATTACTAAATTGTGTATACCCTTTGACTCTGCTATACTACTACTAGGCCTATACCCCAAAGGGATCAAAGAAAAAATACCTATATGTACAAAAATATTTACAGCAACTCATCATAATAGCCCCAATTTGGAATGTGAGGAATGGCTAGACAAAATTATGGTACATAAATGTAATGGAATATTATTGTGCCATAAGAAACGAAAAAAAAGGACAGTTTTAGAGGAAACTGGAAAGACCTCTATGAACTGACAGAAAGTAAAGTGAGCAGAACAAGAACAGTGTATATATAACAACAACATTACAGAGAAAAACAACTTTGAGAAACTTTAGAATTCTGGTCGATGTAATGATAAACCCACCAATCCAGAAAACTGTGCGTGAAACCCTAGCTAGGAGTGACAGTGGATGAAGCACCAGCTCTGAACTCAGGAGGACCCAAGTTCAAATCAGGCCCTAGACACTTACTAGTTGTGTGACCCTCAGCAAGTCACTTAACCCTAATTGCCTTTAAAAAAAAAAAAGAAGAAAAAAACTATACTCACATCCGGCCAGAGAGGTGAACTTAAAATTCAGAAAGATACATTTTCAGGCAAGATCAATGTAGGAATTGGTTTTGCCGGACTACGCATGTATTAGGAGGAAATTTTGTTTTGCCCAATGAGTAAGGCAGATTCTTAAAAAAAAAAAAAAAGATAAATTCTGCTTTAGAAATTTGAGTTTGAACATCCAGTCTGAAATGGTGACAAGGGATTGGAGACTGAGTCTAGGGGTGGATACATTGATCTGGGATGCATGTACATAAGGATGACAATTGAGTCCAAAAGAACTGATAAGGTCACAAGTGAGATATACAGAAAAAGCAGAAGAGGGCCTAGGACAGGGCCTTAGGGTATACTCAGTGGGCACGATGCAGATGAAGATCCAGCAAAGGAGAATGAGGAGCAGCCAGACAGATGCGAGGAGAGAGACAGAGAAACAGAGAGAGAAAGAGACAGAGGGAGAAGGAAGACGACAGAGAGAGACAAAGAGAGACAGAGAGGAAAAAGTATCCAGAAGACATCAAGAGGGAGGATGAGAAAAAGGTCATCACATTCAATGAAGATATCACTGATAACTTTGGAGAAAGTCATTGAGTAATGAATTGAGGAACTACACTGCAAAGGATTGAGGGGAGAGAAAGTGAAGACAATCAGAACAGACAGCTTTTTTTAGATATTTGGTGGGAGAACAGAGAAGAGATATATGATAATAGCTTGAAGGGGGTAATAGGTTTTTTGTTTGCTTTTTCAATGATGGAGGAGACCTGGGTATGTTTGTAGGTAACAGAACCAGTAGATAGCGAGGGACTGAACATATTAGAAAGAAGGGATGGCTGCAGGGGTAGGCTACTGAAGAAGTTGGAAGGAGATCAAAGAAGAGTCTCCTCATTGGAGACTATAAAGAAGAAAATAGGGGATGATAAATGGTCTCTATTTTCTGAGGTGAGATACCCAGTAACAGTCAGCTTATTGGTCAGCCAACAAGCATTTATTAAGCACTTTCTACGTGCCAGACACTGTGCTGAGCACCAGGGATATGAAGAAAAGCAAACAATTCCTGATCTCATTTGCTCACCAAGCGTGCATTCTAACAGGAGAGACATGTAAATATCTGCATATAACATACACACAGAGTAGATGTTAGGTAATCTGAAAAGGAAAGGATTCAGCAAATGGAAAGGCCTCCTGCAGAAAGCAAGATTAGAGCTTAATTTTGAAGGGAACCAGGAAAACTAAGAGGTGAAGGGAAGCAAGCAGAGCACTGAGGGTATGGAGGATGGCCAGAGACAAGAGACGGAATTTTTCCTAGAATGTGTTCAACGAACTGCACGTAGGCCAACATAAAAGGGTCATGAGTGTGTGGAAGGGAGTAAGGCGGAAGAAAGCTGCAAAGGTAGGAAGTGGCCTAGTTATGAAGAGCGTGACACGCCTGAGGCCCTTATATTTAATCCTGGAAGAAAAAAGGAGCCACTGGAGTTCCGTGGGGGTAGGGGGGCAGGCTGAGGGGGTCATGCTTTAGGAAGATTGCCTTGGCAATGGAGTGGAAGATGGATTGGAGTTGGGAAAGGCAAGATTTGAAGCAGGAAGACCAGTTAGAAGCTATTGCAGTAATCAAGGTGAGGGGCGATGAAGGCCTGCCCAAGGGTGGCAGCTACAGGAGATGTGGTGGAGGTGGAAATGACACCATTTAGCAAATGACTGGATACGTGAGATAAGTGAGAGTGAGGACTTGAGGATGACAGTGAGATTGTGGGCCTGGGTGACTGGGGGAATGGAAGGGCTGAAGGTGAAGTTTGGAAGGGAGGGGGACGTGCTGGGAAAGTTGAGTCTTGTTGGTCCTGTTGAGCTGAGGATGCTTACAAGATGTGCAGTTTTAGAGAAGTCAAGAAGCGGTTTGAGATGCATGACTATTGCTCAGGAGGGAAACTAGGGCTGGATATATAGACACGGGAATCATTTGTATATAGATGATAACTGAACTCATGGCAGCTGAAGAGATCAAATGAGATAGCATAGAATGAAATAAGAAGTGGGGCAAAGGTAGTCCAAGACAGAGGCTTCTGGAACTCCCATAGTTAGAGGGCATGACCTGGATAAAGAAATGACAAAGAACACCTGAGAAGGAATGATCACAACTGAGAGGACGGGGGCAAGGAGGCAGTGTGGGACAACTCACATTTCTATAACACAAAACACTAGACATTCTATTCCTCACAAAATTGATACTTGAATACTTATTATTCTCATTTCATAGATGAGGAAACTAGAAAGAGTTTACTTTTCCCACAGTGACATAGCTAGTTAATATTAGCGCCAGGATTTGAATTTCAGCTCTCAACTCCAAATCCAGAACTCTTTCCAACACACCACACTGCCTTTCACTTCATCCATACCTTCCCCTATCAACCAGAAATCAAAGGCACTACAAAAGGGGGCAGACCCCATAGGATGATATGGAGGAAGGTCTCAAGGGCCCTGCCCTACCAAAATATAACACTCTAGTACCGCCTCAAATGTTACCTTAAGAGAGGAAGTGCAAGTCACACCCGAGGCGATGACAGAGCGGGCGAGTGCAGGGCTGCAGGCCGAGCCGAATTCACCATGGGTGACGTGGAGAAGGGCAAGAAGATCTTTGTTCAGAAGTGTGCTCAGTGCCACATCGTCAAGAAGGGGGGCAAGCACAAGACAAGGCCTAATCTGAACGGCCTCTTTGGCCAAAAGACGGGCCAGTCTCCCGGGTTCTCTTACACAGATGCCAACAACAACAGGTATCACCTGGGGAGAGGATACACTGATGGAACGCTTGGAAACCCCAAGAAGTATATCCCTGGAACAAAAATGATCTTCGCATGCATTAAGAAGCGAGAAAGGGCAGACTTGATAGCATACCTTAAAAAGGCTACCAATGAGTAATAGCTGTCTGCGCCTTATTTATTATAAAAAGGAGATGTCTCTCCTGATGAGATTGCTTTTCTTTTTTTTACACGTATCATAACAATCCTATTTAAATTGGTTTCATCAACCAGAGAATTTTGATCATGAATGGCTGTTTAAAAATTTTGTTCAGCAGTCCTAATAAAGGAATGGTCATAATTACAGCCACAACTGAGCTATCACACTTTTCTGTTTCTTTTACAAGATTTTTATCAGAGGTAAAGTGCTCCACCTCTGTCTTGGAAAGTTTTGATTGAATCTGGCTTCTTTTACTAAGCAATAGGGAAAACCTTGATAATTTCATATGACTTTTACCTGTAGTATGTTGGGGGGGGGGATTATCTTTTGGGAAAAGTTGTGCCCCAGCCGGTCCAAAGGCAAGGTCAATTGAATCAAAACAAACTCATGAATTTCCAACCTAAATTCCCGAACTTTCCAGCATAAACAGCTTAATTACAATGATTTGATTAAATACTGCCTTTAAATTGTTGAAGGGCATTTCAGTGTATTTTATTGTCTAACAATCCTGAGTAAAGAACATCCCATCACACCGTGTGAGTGATTTGAATTAGAGCTGTGACAGGACCTTCTGCTGAGTTGTTAAGTACCTGTTAAGCTCAGTTGTACCTTAGGATTCACTTTTAAGATCTGCTGAATTTAAAGTTTACAAACATGTTATAGTATGTGAATAGTAGTGTTAAAACCGACTTGGAGGGTTCAGCTGTAAATGATGTGATCATAAGAATTCGGCAATTAAATACTTGTCAATATACTTTTCCTGGAAAAAAAAAACGTTATCTTACATTATCTGTCTCCTGAAGGCTTCCGTCACTGAACCCTCTCTCCAACAGAAGAATGGACATGTTAAGGAGTAAAAGTTCCATGAGGGCCCAAAGTCAAGGAGGAAATCGTGAGCCCACAGAGAGGACATTATCTGGTTGTCACCCACAGCACAGAACACCGCAGGATGGGCTTAGAGTCAGAAAGGGATTCTGCATCCGCAGCATCTCCTGCCCTGGTCTAGTCTCTCTTCTCTGGACAGATGCCATCTGTCCAAATTTAGGCCTCTGTTACCTCTCATGCTATAGGCTATTAGCTGTTCCAGAGGAAAAGTTATGAGTAATTAAACAAGGGCTAGATTTGGAATCTGAAGATCTGTATTCAAATACTGGTTTCCCTGCTCCTTACTTGTGTAGAATCTTAGATAAGTCATTTTCCTTCTTTGGCCCTTATTTCCATCCATAAAATAAGACAGATGAATGAATGAATGAATGAATGAATGAATGAATGAATGAATGAATG
>NW_020954739.1:700651-759267 GCF_900497805.2 Vombatus ursinus
ATGAATGAATGAATGAATGAATGAATGAATGAATGAATGAATGAATGACACATTTATTAAGCCCTTAAGATGTGCTAAGAGCTGGGATACAAATAGAAAAGTCAGACAGTGCCTGCTCTCAAAGAGCTCACATTCTAGTGGGGAAACAGTACATTTAGGAGGTTTCAGCCGCAAGTCTGATGGAAAGGTCCCATGGTCCTTAGCAACAAACCAGATGGTGCTGCCTCTTCTGTAATGTCACCATCTGACAGTGCCAAGGACTTGGGCAACAAGACCTTTGTTTTCTGGTATATCAGTAGCTGTGGCTGCAGTTCCAGCATGAGCAGGTCCAGGCTGTATCTCCACAGGGTGCGCTTCCCAGGAAGATGGCTGTGGGCACTGAGATGGAAGCCTTGTAATTCTCAAGGCTCTCTGGTTTAGGGTCCTGGGTGTTTCCCATTGGAGTCTGAGGGGACCTGGTGGTGGTTGGTGGTAGTAGTCTAACTTTCCTAGCACACGCTGCTAGTCATGTTTCTTCCTCCTCCTGTCTCTTCCTTGGGGGTCCTTGACACTTTGGCTGGGTTGGCTTGCCTGCCTGCCCTGTGTGGGTCAGTTGGTCAACAGCTGGTGAAGACAGCTGGCCCTCTCTCAACAGGAGTTGCTTTCCCAAATGACAGCCATGAGGACTGGTCTGAGGGCTCCTGTGCCTGTTGCTGGTGATGATGATGAAAGTGGGTCCCCTCTTCACAATGATTTCTCTTAGTGATGGCGATGGGAGCTAAGTTAGAAGCAGGTCTGGTGGTCTAAGACTTTGTTATTCAAGATACCTTCCAACTCTAACTGCCTACTGAATAAAGTTTAAACTCCTTATTTTGGCATTCAAGGCCATCTAGAGTCTAGATCCAACCTTCCCTAAAAATCTTTCTTTTCAAGTAATCAGTCTTATCCATACCTCTGCCTAAAGGTTATCTTCTACTCTATCTCTACATGTTGAGAGCCTATGGGTTCAAAACCCAGTTCAAATGCCACTTTGTCCATGAAACTGCCTCTGAGTGTCCCTCTAGCCCTATGTCACAGAACCTCAAAGTGGGAAGGGACATAAGAAGTCATTCATCTCAACTGGTATATGAATAGGTATCCTTTCTACCATATCCAGAAATGGTCCTCCAGCCTCTGCAAGAAAGCTTCCAGTAGAGATGAGCTTATATCTCCTAAGATAATCATCGACTTTCAGACAGATCTAATTGGTGCAAAGTTTTTCCTTAAATCTATTGATAATCTGGCCCTCTCTAACTTCTACTCATTGCTCCAGCTTCTGCCCTACAGTGACCAGCAAACAAGCCACATGTTAACCTTTGATATAGCTATAGCTAGCTAACATGTCACCCTTAAGTATTCTCTTCTCTTGGCTAAATATCTAGTTCCTTCAAACAATCCTCTTCTGGTATGATCTCAAGCTTTCTCACCATCCTGGTTGCCCTTTGCTGGACATGTTCCAGGCAGCCAACACTTTTCCTAAAACATGATACTTGGAGAACAAAAAACCACACTCCAGGTGTGGTTTGACCAAAGCAGAGAAAATCAAGGCTCTCTCATGACCTTTTTTTTTTAAATCAAAAAGTCTTTTAATGATTAACCTTTTGACATTGTTTAACAATGTGGCTATATCCAAATGAGTTAAGGATTTATTTCTAGCACACTTAGCACTATCGAGTATTATAGCTCCTGTACTGAAATATCTAAAGACTTTTGCAAACTAGTACCTAGGAATGAAGACATACACATACACACATACACTCTCTAGTTCTGATAAGGTAAAATGGATGCCATGACTTCAAAACAAGTAAAGAAAATCCACAAGATTCTAATAAGAGAACTTGTTAATTCTCCTAAGATATGGATGTGCAAAATTAAAGCATGGTGAACTGCTACTGACACAAATATCAAACCAATAGTCTATACATTTAGATCAGTGATTCTCTAAGACATACTACATGAGTGGTTAAATGTAATTGCTGCTTAGTGAATGAGGTATTTATTTATAGGTTAAGTTCCAACACTTTCAAGGACACACATATACAGTAGCTCTCATGCTGCCTTTTGGTAGAAAGTCATGCACATAGTATAATCTCTATTACTAGACTGTGAATTCCTTGTGACAATACCATCTGTATCTCCCCCACAGTGCTGGGTAATATCAGTCTCACAGAAGCCAGAGGTCAATGTCTGGATAACTGTTTCAGGAATGATAGGGCATGAGTTGGTAATGGTGATGGTGGCATCAAGGAAGCTGCTTTCTCCCTAGGGTACCAACCTACCTACCTCTCCCCTTGATTTTCATGTCTCTGCCAACAGTAGCACCATCATTATAGCACCCCAGGCTCAAAGCGTCAGTGTCATCTTTTATCCCTCTGTCTCCTAAATCTTATATTTCCTATTAATCACCACATCCTGTCCATTCTATCTGCACAATAGCTTTCATATCCATTCCTGCCATCTCACTCTCTCTGCCACTCTTTTGTGTACTTGTTAACTTTCTTTTGAGGCAAGTTCTATCTCAACAGGGTTGAAAGAACAGCAGCCACTCAGTCTGATCCCATTATAAGCACAGGAAGCTTTACTCTTCCTTTTTTCTGATATGAGTTGGTTTGCTTCTCCATAAGCAACCTGGTGGGCCCCTCATCCTGTGAATTCCCTATATTGGTGTGGGTCTCAGTGTGGACACCCAAAGTGATCCACCAACTTCAGACTCACCAATAGCAGGGGATTACAGGCATGGACCTGGCTTACTGCTTAAATGCCCTCTCACCTGAGCCACTAGAAGGCCTCCTAACTGGTCTCCCTGCCTTTAGACTCTCCTCCAATCCATTATGCACAGACCACCAGTCATTTTCCTAAAGCCCGGCTCTGATCATCTCCCTTCTAGCCTCAAAGTTCAAATTCAGCTGGCATTCGAGATCCTCTAGAATAGGATTCCAACCTAAAGATTTAGTTTCGTCTCGAACAACACTCTAGACAAGGTGATGACACACCAGTTTCTAAACACATCCTGGGAGTTCCCACTTCTGTGTCTTTGCTCATACCCATCTCTATGTCCGGAATGTACTGCACACACACTCCTCCCCTGCTCATCTCTGCCTGTTGATAAATATATCTGCCTATCCTCAAAACCTTCAATGAATCCCTAGTCAGAACTCACCATTCCTTCTTCAGACTATTTCTAGAACTTTTGTGCTCTTATGATCCCATGACTTGAAAACATCCTTATTTATCTCTTCTCACTTTCACTGTAAATCAATCCCTTCTATAACCCAATCACTACTTTAGTAATATTCTTTATGAACTGCTATACTAAAAAACCTTTGGTGGCTCCCCATTGCACACTGAATAAAGTTGAAACTCCTCATTTTGGCATTCAGGGACATGTAGCATCCAGCTCCAGCCTTCCCTGAAAATTCTCTCTTTCAAGTAGTCTACATTCCAGCCAAACTATACTACTCCTCTGTCCCTGATTTCCTCTGGCCCACTCCCATCTCAATGCCTGTGAATATGCTGTCCCTCTTCTCCTCCCACCTCTCCATCCCATTGTCACCTGTTGAAATAGCTCTCCTTTCCACATCTGCAAAATGAGGTTGTTGGACTAGATGAGCTCTAAGATCCCCTCCACCTCTAAATCCTATGAATAATACCTTTTCTCATCCCTCCATTCTGAGCTGAAGCACTAGAAGGTTTACCCCACTTTAGGGAGTAAACTCCACGACCCTTTCCATCAGCTACCTTTCTCCAACCCCTCCCCCGCAACAGCCTATTCCTGGATATGTCACGTTCACATTACCTCTTCCTTTTCTCCTGCTCTGCTGAACTCAACATCTTAGTGCCTCCTGTGGCGGGTCTTAGCCTCCTCACTCTACTGATTCTTGTGCTTAGTGCCTTCTCCTGATTCCCTCATTTCCTCCATGCTAGGGCTATCTCACCCCAAGGTGACTCCACTCTTCTTTTTCCATTTTCTCTACCTTCTCAGTTCTCGGATCTGCAATTCCCCTCCACTTTTGGGGGGAGGGGTGGGGCTGAGGCTAGGGGAAGATTTCAAAAGACAAAAGGAAAGATGTTGTGGGCAATGAGAGTCTTTATTGGCATATAGATACATGCATTTTCCTTAACTTCTCCACTTCTGCAATGATTAAAGATCACAATTGCTTTGCAAAAAAAAAAGCTCTCCTTCTTTTAAGGTCCAACGCAAACACTACCTACTCCATGAAGCTTTCCCTGAAACCCATCTCCCCCATGTAAAAGAGAACACTTCCTCCTTGAATTTCTTATAATACTTTGCCTGGTGGCTCTTTGCTTCTATGAAACTCAAACTTGAATCCATATCTATTTCTGTCTATCCCCTTCATAGATGATAAACTGCCTGAGGGCCAACATGCTGTTATCTGTGATCTTTGTCTCTCTAGTGCCTGCCAAAATGCCCTGCGTACATCACAAAATCAGAGCTGGAGGAGGCCTTGAAGGCCATCCTGTCCAAGTTTGCATCTGAAGAAGAATCCACTTCACAACCCACCCAGTGAGTAGTCACTTGCAGGCTTTCCCTGAAATTCAGAAGTGAGGGAAATGAATCCCATTACCTTCCAAGGCAGTCAATTCAGTTTTGCATGGCTCTTCACTGTTAAGAAATTTGTCTTTACATCAAGGCTAAACCTGTCTTTGCATCTTCTCCCCTTTGCTCCTAGATCATGAGTCACATCTTCTGGTCATCCTCTGGACAGTTAACCAGTTCTGAATCCACCTCTTTCCTCCCATCCAGGTCTTCATCCTAGTCTTGCCCACTGACGCGGACATCCCCCAAGGCTCGGTCTTGAATCCTCTTCTCTTCTCCATCTATGCTGTCACCTGGTGATCTCATCAGCTCTGCCAATGACTCTGAGATCTACTTACCAAGCAAGCCCTAAACCTCTCCTAACCTCCAGAACTGAACACGATACTCCAGATATGATCTGACCAGTGGAACTGTCCCCATCTGAATGGCAGGTTGACTGGTTGTTGTCCTTTGTTCTTGAAGAGGACCAAAATGACATCACTATGTTAGAGTCAAGTTACAATGTGTCTGATCAGACCAATACAAGCTTGGGGTGCTCTACCACAGGTCAGGCACAAATAGTTCATGTGAACGTTTGGGGTGGATTCTCTAAATTTGCGCATTTCGAGTTTCTTTTGAGCTGCTTCAATTCTGCTTTGCTCATAGAGCACAGTATCTTCTCTGATGAGGGCACCCCATGCTGGGCAATCCTGTGCCAGTGTCTCCCGTGCCATATAATCAATTCCAAAGTTCCTAAGAGAGACCTTGAGAGTGTCCTGATGCAGCCTAGCTTTCTCAGCTGTCATCATACTTGACATCTTAGACTCAGCAGCAGTGATACCATCAGAGGAAAATTTGCTATAAACCTCCATTTGCTGCCCTCCATCCCCCACCAAAAATAAGAGAAACTTAAGTTGGTGATAACAGAAGCTGAACTTTCCAAGGCTTTAGGCAAAACCAGGGAACACTTTTTCCATCTGACCAGAACCCCCAAACCCTCTCTCTAGGTGGGCAACCCGTGTCAATCCAGGTGTATGGTTTGCTCTCCCTTTGGAATAGATCAATCAATGTTGACAACCGGTGAAATGTCAGAAAGTACCCTTATGCCCTCAATCATCCGGAGAACACAATAAAGTGAGTGTCTTTCTACCTCCCCAAGAGGCCCTCATCCCTCTTCCAGCTCCAAAAACCCAAGTCTGAGATTTTCATCAATAAATATATGTGGTTTATCTGCACGCAGGGTCTGAGAGAGGTCCAAAGGGCTTTGAGAACTCTCTGAAAATGTGGACTTTGCAAAACCTGCTTTAGATCAATCTCTCAGGGAAAGGGCATTCAGAGGACCTAGATTCAGATCCTATTTCTGACACTATAGGTGTGATCTAGGCAGATCACAACTTCCATGGGCCTCGGTAGAACCTGACATCCTCTAAGGTCCCTTATAGTTCTAGACTTAGGATCCTACCCCCTTACCTCAGGCCTAAATCAGCCCTCCTGCAACTTCCACCCACTGTGCCTGTCTTCTAGTGTCAAGTATATGTCTAATTCTTCTTTCAGGATGGCCCTTCATATCCTAGAAGGCAGCCACTATGCCACCCACCCCTACCCTCTAAATCTTCTAAGTCAGTCAGTCAACAAACATTTAAGTACCTATTATGTTCAAAGCACTATGCTACGTGATACAAAGGCAAAAGATAATTGGGGAGACAACGTGCAAATAACTATGTACAAACAAGGCATATACAGGATAAATACAAATTAATCAACAGAGAAAAAGCGCTAGAACTAAGAAGGAAAGGCTTCCTGTAGAAGGTAGGATTTTAGGTAGGACTTGAAGAAAATCAGGAAAGCCAGAAAGTAGAAATGAGGGAGAGCATTCCAGGTTTGGGGATAGCCAGTGAAAATATCCAGTCAGGAGATGGACAATCTTTCTCAAAGAACAGCAAGGAAATCTACTGTCACTTGATCCAAGAGTATGTAGGGGTGGGGAAGGTCTAAGGCAGGACACACATAGCCCTATAGGTCCTCAAGTGCGGCCCTTTGAATCCAAACTTTACAGAACAAATCCCCTTAATAAAAGGATTTGTTCCCTAAAACTTGGACTCAGTCAAAAGGTCTCACCCAAGGACCTAGAAGGCCACAGGTTCCCCATCCCTGGTCTAAAGTATAAGAGGACTGGAAAGGTAAGGGTGGGTGGGGAGAGAATAGCTTGTGAATGACTTTGAACACTAAACAACCAGGCTAAACAGCCCCAGTTCTTTCAATCTTCATAGAACACTTCTCACCACTTTAATCTCCTTCTAGTTTATCCACATCTTCCTCAAAATATGGTTAGCAGAACTGAACACAGTGGGACTATCTCATACCTCCTTTCTGGTCACTACCTGTCTTTTATGCTGCCCAAGACTGGATTTTTGGCTTCCATATCACACAGTTAAGATATCTTGAACTTGCTGTCCAATAAAACCCCAGATCTTTTTTAATGAACTATTGTCTGGTCACACCTCCATTCTTTATTTGTGTGGTTGATTTTTTTGGAATTCAAGTACAGGACCTCACATTTATTCCACTAAATTACATTTTCATACATATGCTTATAACTCCCCCCACAGACTGCACACCTGGGAAAAGATCACACTCCAACACCTCTGCAGGGTTTAATTTAATAGTTTTAATAGTTCTGCACTTAGTAAACTCTGACATCACAGAAAGAACTTCAGTCTTCTAAACCCAAAGATCTTGCTGAGAAAGTCCCATGACATCAATATACCCAGAAAGGGAAGCCATTGTCCTGGCTTGGTATGCAGGAGCTCAAGCTTTGTCTTGATGGTGTTCCTGTCCATCCCATCTTGCTAATGCAGTCCCTAGGTAATGCTCATTCTGGTGCCTGGACAGAGCCTACTCAATGCCTCAGTGGGTCAAGGACTTTCGACCCTTCAGCATGCGCCTCAGGATGACCTGGACTCCACCAGGGGTGCTGAGCCTCCGAATCCAACCATGTTTCCGCTTCCGTTTGATGTTACTGGGCTGGTATTCATTGCCTCGGGCCTTAGAACGGACCTGTTGATGGCACCAAGGAACCAAGGGCCTATGCTGTGCCGTGTGGAAGCTGCCACAAGGATCAGTAGAGGCTCGAGTGAGGACGGTGATAGTCCTGAGCTGGGGCAGCCATGGTAGGAACGATCTAGAGTGAAGGAAGGGGTTTTCTGTGAGCAAGCTCAAGGAGAGGAGGCAACATTGCAGTGTGGATGATGGCCAAGTTGGTGACCACCCAGAAACTGACCAGTGAAATGCCCATTCCTCTTATTATTTGGGACTGCAGCTGGGCTATGAACAGCACTGGGCACCAATGGAAGAGAGAAAGGGGTATGGGCTCCAGTAATAACTCATGAGTATGTAGCAGGGTGTTACAGTATAAATAAAGAATGCAGGCTTTGGAGGCAGAACATGTATCCTGCCTCTGAGAGCCTTGCCTCTGACTATAGACAAGTCTCTTGACTTCTGTGGGCCTATTTCCTCATTTATAAGTGAGACTAATTATTCTTATAATACCTAGGTCCCAAGGTTGTCATCCTATTATAGAAACATTGGAACCATTATTGGCAGCACTTTGTCATTTACAAATTACCTTCTTACTTGATCCTCAAAACAATTCTATGGGGAAGGGAGAGCAGGTATCATTAACTCCATTTTACAGAGAAGGAAACAAGGCAGTTTCCTCTACAGAGAAGTGACTTACCTAGTGTCAGCCTCAAATTAACGGGAGAAAGGGGACTGTGTCTTTTGACGCTAGATAGATATTCTCTCCCCTAGCAGCACAGAGACAATCAACCACTGCCTCCCCCATAACAATTATTCACTCAACTAGACTATAAGCTCCTCAAGAGAGGGACTGTCATTTAAAACAAAATATATCCCTAGTATTGAGCACAGGGCTTGCATGAAGTAGGCACTTAATAAATCTCAGGCTCTCCCCAATCACTCACCCCTCCTCCCTCTTTTTACTTACTCTATCTCCTCCTGACATGCCCACCCTACTGGAATCCCGTCATTAGAGACAGAAGCAACCACCTCAAAGTCACACTGTAAGTGATCAGAATTGTGACACAGGGTCCTTCCCTCTAGAATGGCTTCACTACCCCTCCTTTCCAGCTGGGACATTCTGAATTTTAAAATACCCTTTCCCTCTCCCTTCCAGCTCCAACACTGCAAGATCTAAGATGCCCTCCTGGCTCTTTTCTAGCACTGACATTCCACATTGTCCCTCTTTCTAGTTCAAGCACTGTACGTTGCACACTGGACCTGGAGTCAGAAAGACCTGTGTTCAAACTCTGCCTCAGACATTAACTAGATACATAATCATAACACTGTGTCTCAGTTTTCTTCTCTGAAAATGATGGGGCTGGCCTCTAAGGTCCTTTTCAGATTTAGTGTCCTACATTTCCCTCTCTCCACTATAATGCTCCACACTCTAACACTCCCCCCAAACCCCAACTCTAAAGTTCCAAGTTCTAAGGCTCCCCTCCCCCCTCAGTTCCAACGTTCCAAGGTCGAAGGCTTCCTCTCCTTTCCAATTCCAAAGTTCCATGTTCTAAGGTTCCCTACCTCTCCCCCCTCAAACCTAACGTTCCATGTTCTAAGACTGGACTCTTCAGCTCTAATATTCCAGGTTCTAAGACTCCCTTCCCTTTCCCAGTTTTAAAGTTCCACGTTCTAAGGCTTCCTCCCCCTGCCTGGCTCCAAC
Organism: Vombatus ursinus; assembly: GCF_900497805.2. Classification (NCBI taxonomy): domain Eukaryota; kingdom Metazoa; phylum Chordata; class Mammalia; order Diprotodontia; family Vombatidae; genus Vombatus; species Vombatus ursinus. Next base: position 709,948 of record NW_020954739.1, read on the forward strand.
GTTCCAAGGTCTAAGGCTCCCTCTCCTTCCCATTCCAAAATTCCATGTTCTAAGGCTGCCTTCCCCTCCCCCCTCAAACCTAACGTTCCATGTTCTAAGGCCGGCCTCCTCAGCTCTAATATTCCACGTTCTAAGGCTGCCTTCCCTCCTCTCAACTCTAACGTTCCACGTTCTAAGGCTGCCCTTCCCTCTTCGCCTCCGGATGCTTCTCTCGCTAGCCCTCACCTGGCAGCAGCGTCAGGGGTGACGGGGAGCCCACCCCGGGACCCCGTGAGGCCCCTCCACTGGCAGAGCGCGCGCAGCACGAAACCCATGCTCCCCACCGTCCGCCTCGGCATAGACCTCACTAAGCTTTGAGCAACACCATCGCCCATTGGCTTCCACCAGCCAATCACCGCCCTCCGTAGGAGCAGGCGCGTAAGACAAGGGGCAGACGCGTTCACCTTGCTCTCGTCCTCTCAGGGGAAAAAAAGCAGCGCCCTGCCGCAAGGACTCATGGGAGGTGTAGTCCCAGTGGACTGCAGGTGCACAAACAGCTCACCTGGAGCTAGTTAGCGCTTGTGCTGCGGGGCAGGGCCTTAGCACTGTGCCTAGCGCATAGTAGTTGCTTAATAAATGTTGATTGATTGATGGGGATTGATTGATGAAGACCCTCTTGCAGAAAAGATCTAAGACCAACTTCTGTTTGCAATAGGGCTTGGAAAGAATTTAGTTGCTAATTTAAAGCATCTGAGCAAAGTAGTGTCCCATCAGATAGATAAAAATATTTATTAACCATGAATTATGCTCCAGGCACTGTGCTGAGCACTGGGAATATAAGAACAAGCAAAAAGGAAGACAGCTACTGCCCTCAATGAGCTTATATTCTAATGTGGCATGACAATACATATATTTTTTTAAAAAAAGAGTCTGTGTGAGAAAGGGGAGGAGAGTCAGACAGACAGAAAGCTTAGGAGTTTGCCCTCTAAGGGGCAAGGTGGAGACAAAATCCAATCAGTCAATAAAAATTTATTAAGTGCTAGAAACTGTGCCTTTAAGCATTTGGTATACAAAGAAAGACTATGGCAAGGCAGAAGCCCTCTATGAATAAATAAAGCCTTGTTCAGGAATCCCCTTGTGACAAAACCCACGAAGAGTTTCCAACAAGAACTGTACGTGGAGGATGGGGGATGGGCTGCAGCTAGGTGATGCAGTGGATAGAGCACCGGCCCTGGAGTCAGGAGGACCTGAGTTCAAATGTGACCTCAGACACATGATACTCTTACTAGCTGTGTGACCCTGGGCAAGTCACTTAACCCCAATTGCCTCGCCAAAAAAGAGAGAGAGAGAGAGACAGAGAATTATACAGGGAGCTCACCGTCTCACCCCCAGCAGTTATGAAGGGCAAACTCCTTAACTCCTAAAAGTATGCTGTGTTTATGGATCTGCTCTGCACAAAATACAGGTTGGTCTTTATTCTAGAGGAGGTGAAGAGACTGCAGGACTGCCTGCCTCTTTAATCTCTGTTTGTGGGGGAAATAGTGTTCCTTGGGGGGGGGGGGATGCATAATGGGAGCATAAGAACTGATTGGTATCCATTTCCATCTCAACCCTGTCAGTGGTTTGAGACTATCCCGAGCTGTGCCAAAAGGCAGAGTAGAGTCATGCCTAGGAGTCCTTAAAGGGACATTTATAGTCTCTGAGTGATGGATTGAGAGGAAGAAATGGGCACTGCAAGAACTAAGGAGCAATTGCAGTAGTAGCAAAGGAGACATCATTACCAACCCTGCCTAGGTTTTTATGAGTTGAACCAGAAAGGATCAGCAGGAAAGTCAATTGGCAGAAAGGAGATATTGAAGAGAGGGCTGAGCTGTGGCGAAGAAGAGTGAGAGATCAAGGAGGACCACTGGTCCCCTTCAGGCATCTCAGAACAGAAAACTAGATGGTTACCAGCTGTGCTCACCCCATCAAGAACCAAAGTTCCCCCCAACTTCCCCTCTCTATGACTGTCCAGTAACAAATGCCATTCTATGCTCTATTATCCTGATTTTTTGTCTTCAACATTTAGAAGCTGGGAGATAGCCAGATTTAAATTTAAAAATTTAAAATTTTTAAATTTAAATCAGTGCAGAAACCCAAACCTTAGTCCAGGCTGTTAGGAGTTTTCCTAATTGGGGGTCCTGAGCTATTGTGACTGAATTAATAACTTTTTAATCTGATAGTTATACTTAAAATAGAGAAAAGAATCATGTGAACCTGACAGCTACTGCTCCAGGCTAAAAGGTGAGACTGTTGCAACAGATGGTGACAGATTAAATCTCCCAGAGAAAAGAAGACAGGAAGGAGAGGGTGGCAACCAGAAAAAAGTCTACACCCTACAGCCTCTGAAAGAGAAGATTAGAAAGACCTGAAAAAAATCCAGCCAGGAAGAAGGAACAGAAAGGATCAACTGCCAGCTGGTCATACAATACCCATTAGTTACCCATCAGTTTGAGTCAGCTAGGGGTCTCAGAGGGTAGAATGCTAGACCTGGAGTTGGGAAGTCATTATTGTTCAGTTGTTTCAGTCATGTTCAACTCTTTGTGACTCCATTTGGGGTTTTTTTGGCAGAGATACTGGAGTGGTTTGCCATATTCCTTTTTCAGCTCATTTTACAGATAAGGAAACTGAGGCAAATAGGGTTAAGGGACTTGCCCAGGGTCACACAGCCAATGTCTGAGGTCAGATTTGAACTCAGGTCTTCCTTACTCCAGGCCTGGCATTCTATCCACTGTACCACTTTGCTGCTCAGGAAGTCAGAAGAATGGGAGTATAACAAGCCAGAAAGGGAAAGGAAAGGGGACCTGATCCCTTTTTTTAGGGGGAAGGCGCCCCCCAGATTGAACCCAGTCTACGTGAATCAACAGCAGAAGCCTCTTGTGAAAAAGAGCCAAGAGCCTCCTGGGCCATGGATCTCAAAAGTCATAGACTTGAGTTTCTTCCCATAGAAGATAGAGCTATAGCCACTAAGGAAAAAGCAGCTTCTTGTGGTCCAACGAATGTAGCTAAGGATCCACAGGAGGCATCAGACGAGAGCTCTCTCAGTAATGGCATAAAACATCAGCAAAGTATAGCTAAAACACTACAGTTCATTGTAGTAAAAGGTTGCTCTGTTCCTTGGAAGGCTTTTGGACACCTGAGCTGACTAAAGCCGACAGATGCCACCATTTCTTCCCTCCTCTTGCTTTTAGAGACTTTCAAATAAACCTTCACCAGAGGTGCCAGGAGACAGAAAGACAAATTATAAAGCTGAATTTTTCAATGACGAGAGGCTCAGTTCATAGAGACTCATGTAAGCAAAAGATATACTCTGCAAGTGCTAGAGAAGCAATTAATCAATCAATACATATTTTCTAAGTGCTTGTTATACTCCAGGTACTGTGCTAAGCACTGGAAATACAAAAAAGGGGGGCAAAAGTAATCCCTGTAAATAGCTTTGGGCTCCCTGTGTGCTGGACAAGTATGGAAACAGAGGTTTGAGTGGATCAAGAAAAACACGAAGAGAGTCTTGATGGGGAGGGCAGGCAGGCCTGTGGGGCCCAGGTTTAATATAGAAAAAAGTTGTAATAGACCAAAGGTGCTTAATGCTCAAGAGGTTCTAGTGCAATCCCTCCATGGTCGGGTGTGGCTATGTATTGCAGTGAATGAAAGATGAATTTGGAATCAGAGGATCTGGGTTCAAATCTTGTCTTTGACACTGACTACTTGTGTGACATTGGGCAAGTCACTCAACTTCTCTGCACCTAAGTGTCCTACGAATTCATTAGATCTGGCTGCATTTGAGGGAGAAGAACCAAAGAGTGGGGAGGAGACATATGGACAAAGGACAGCAGTGACAACTGCTAGGAACAAAGGACAGCAGCCATTGAGTTGTGATGCACCAAGAGGAGGAGAGTTGCAGACAAAAGAGCAACGAGACACAGAGCCCAGGCACAAAGGAACCTTATCTTATAATGGTGCCCCACTGAGTCACCAGGACTTTCCTGAAAGGAAAGGTGGCACATTGCGTAGGAGGTGTCTCTTGACTCTTGGTGGGCTTGGAAGTGAGTGCTTCCTGAATCTTTTATTGTGCAAATAAAACGGTTCTATGTTTTGAAGCTGTGTGAGCTTGTGTGCTTGTAAAGGGAAATGGTGGCTGCCTTTGAGGGATGAACAAATATTGAAGTTCCTAGATCCTGCCTTGATGGGAGTGATGGATCTAATAATGAAGAGAACCTCAACATGTACCTGAGCTCTTTGTAGCAGGAGGGACCCTTGGTGAAAAAAGCATAGGATTTATGGGTATTTAGCAAGAGTTTACATCGATGAGCAAGTATGATTTCATCAAGGCCATGTTATATCAGACTAGCTTCATTTTCTTCTTTGACAGGCCAGCTAAAATAGTACTGATCCAAAGAATGCTGTAGAAAAGTATACCTTAATTTCAGCAAAGCATTTGACAAAGCATGTCATACCATCTTTGTGGAAGAGATGTAGCACTATGGACTAAATTTGTAGTTGATGCAAACCTTGGAGGGATAGTTAATATATTGGATGGCAGAGTCAGAATCCAAACAGACCTCTATAGGTTAGATTATTGGACCAAGTCCAATAAGTTTGGATTTAATGAAAATAAATAAAAAAGGTATATTTTGTTGTTGTATAGTTTCAGTCATGTCTGACTCTCCATGACCCCATCTGGGGTTTTCTTGGTAAAGATACTGCAGTGGTTTGCCATTTCCTTCTCATTTTATAGATAAAGAAACTGAGGCAAACAGGGTTAAGTGATTTGCCTAGTGTCATACAACTAGTAAGTGTCTGAGACCAGATATGAACTCAGGTCCTTCGGACTCCAGGGTCAGCTCTCTATCCACTGCACTACCTAGATACTCTACCTCAGTTTAAAAAAAAAATGGTTTCAAGGGAAGGGAAGGCATAGCTATACAGCAGTTCAAATGAAAAAGTCCTTGAAGTTCTAGCGAATTGCAAGCCCTGAATCCATGTAAATAAGGGAAGCGAAGATCTTACTGCTCTCTGCCCTAGTCAGAAAGCACATGGAATATTGTTTTTGTTTTTAATTTTTTATTCATTTTAAACTTAAATACAAAATGAGAAAAGAAAAAAAGAACATTTCTATGTACACAGCAAAACATAAGAGGATTCAATGTAGAACAATAAATTTCCATTTCAAGAAAACCTATGTGATAAATATTACATATTATTTTCAAAGCTACTCAGCTTTTCTATGCTTCCTTCTTTTGCTCTCTGCTGCTCACTTTTTATTTTCTTTCTCCCTCCCTCCCTTCCTACCTTAGAGAAGGCTACAATTAAACACAAATATATATACATATGTATATATATCTATAAACACAATCTATAAACACACACATATATACACATCCATATGTACATGTGTACATATAGGTAAGACCATACTATGCATATTTCTATTTGTCAGTTCTGTCTCTGGAGGTGGATAGCATCTTCGTTCATAGGTCCAAGTCTTTCCATGTTTTTCTAGATCAACCAGCTCATCATTTCTTATATCACAATAGTATTCCATCACAATCCTATCCCACAGCCTGTTTAGCCATTCCCAAATTGAACGGCTCCTGTCATTTTAGCCAATTTGATAGGTGTAAGATGATATCTCAAAGCTGTTTTAATTTGCATTTCTCTAATTAATAATGATTTAGAGCATTTTATATGATTTATCCATAGTTTTGATTTCTTCATTGAAAAACTACCTGTTCATATCCCTTGACCATTTATCCATTGAGGTAGGACTTATAAATTTGGTGAAGTTCTTTATATATTTGAGAAATGAAACCTTTATCTGAGAAAGTTGTCTCCAATTTTCTGCTTTCCTTGCAATCTTGGCCACATTGGTTTTATTTATACAAGAACTTTTAAATTTAACATAATCAAAATTTTCCATTTTATAGCACAACAATGTTCTCTTTCTCTTGTTTCTTCATATATTATTATACTCCTGTCCTTGAATCTGATAGTCAATATGTTTGTTCCATGTTCTTCTAATTTACTTGTGATATCTCCCTTTGTATCTAGATCATGTATCCATTTTGACCTTATCTTGGTATATGGTTTAATATGTTAGTCTATACCCAATTCCTGCCAGACTGCTTTCTAGCTTTCCCAATAATTTTTACCAAATAATGAATTCTTACCCCCAAAAGTTAAATCTTTACATTTATTAAAGACAAAGTTACTATAGTCCTTTACCACTGTGTATTGTATATCTACTTTGTTCTGCTAATCTACCTTTCTATTTCTTAGCTGGTACCAAATAGTTTTGACACTGCCTTATAATATAGTTTAAGGTCTAGTATTACTGAATCTCCTTCCTTCACATTTTTTCCCTTAGTTTCTTTGAAATTCTTGACCTTTTGTTATTCCAAATGAATTTTGGTATTAGTTTTCCTAACTCAATAAAATATTTTTTAGTAATTTAATTGGGATGGTATTGAATAAACAGATTAGTTAGATAAAATTGTCATTTTTATTATATTGGCTTTGCCCACCCATGAACAATGAGTATTTCTCCAGTTACTTAAATCTGACTTTATTTGTATAAAGTTCTATATTTATCCATATGGAATATTGTGTTCATTTCTAGGAACCACATTTTGTTTCTTAATTTTGTTTTATTTGGAATAGGAAAGTATTTTATTTTATTTAAAATTTTTTTCAGTTCCAAGTTCTTTTCCTCCCACTAGCCCCTCCTCCCCCCACTTAGAAGGCAAGAAATACAATACCCATAATACACAGTGAGTCATGCAAAACATATTTCCACATTAGCTGTGTTAAGAACTACATTTTAGGAAAGACACTGATGAGCTGGAAAGAGTGAGTCAATTAGAATGGTAAGAGAACTAGCTGGAGATCATGCCCTGTATACAGATTAATTGAAGGAATTAGGGATGTTTGTCCTAGAAAGAAGAAAAGGGAGAATATGGTAGCTGTCTTCAAATACTCTAAGGGCCATCCTGGGGAAGCAAAATCATACTTGTCGACCTTGGCCTCAGAGGCAGAACTAGGAGCAGCAATGGGTGGATGTTGTAGAATCCATTGCAACTTAATGTCAGGAAAAATCTCCTCATAGTTAGACTTGTTCCAAAGAGGACTGAGCTGCTTAAGTAGGCTTGAGTTAGTTAGAGGGCAACAGTATCCCTGTCTCCCAGGCTTGCGATCTAGAAGTCCTCCTGAATTCTTCATTATTTCTCACCCTCCATATCCAATCTGTTGCCAAGGCCTGTTGATTTCACCTTTGCATCATCTCTCAAATACTCTCCTTTCTCTCCTCTGACACTGCCACCCCTCTAGTGTAGATTCCTCATCACTTCACACTTGGATTATTGCAATAGTCTGCTAGGGGTCACCTGCCTCAAGTCTCTCCCCGCTCCAATCCATCCTCCATTCAGCCACTAAAGTGATTTCCTGGGGCAGCTAGGTGGCACAGTAGATAGAGTACCGGCCCTGGAGTCAGGAGGACCTGAGTTCAAATCCGGCCTCAGACACATAACACTTATTGGCTGTGTGACCCTGGGCAAGTCACTTAACCCGAAATGACTCACCAAAAAAAAAAAAAAAAGTGATTTCTGAAAGCATAGGTCCGATCATGTCATTCCCCCATCACTCAATAAAACTCCAGTGGCTCCCTATCACCTCCAGGATCATATCCAAAATCTTCCGTTTGGCCTTCAAAACCCTTCATAATCTAGCCCCCTCCTACCTTTCCAGTCTTCTTACCTTTTACTCCCCAACACATACTCTCCAATCAAGTGACATTGGCCTTCTGGCTATTCCATAAACAAGACGCCCCATCTCTCAGATCCAGGCATTCTCTCTGGCTGTCCCCCATGCCTGGAACACTCTCCCTTCTCCAATCTGGCTACTGACCTCCCTGGTTTCCTTTAAGACCAAACTAAAATCCCACCTTCTACTGGAAGCCTTCCCTAATCCTTCTTAATGGAAGTGCTTTCTCTCTGCTAATTATTTCCTATTTATTCTGTCCATAGCTTGCTTTGTATATATTTGTTTATGTGTTATCTCCCCCATTAGATTATAAACTCCTTGAGGGCAAGGACTCTCTTTTGCCTCTTTCTATATCCTCAGCACTTAGCATAATGCCTGGCCCATAGTGGGTACTTAACAAATGTTTAGTGAATTGAGTTCTCCATCACTGTAAGTCTGCAAGGGGAGAATGGATGACCATTTTTCAGGTATATTGTAAAGCAGTCGTGTCGATCTCCAATATAAATGGATCCCTGTGCAGTAAATTGACATATTGACACAAATTGACATTATCTACATTGAATTCTATTTTTATTTATTTTGTTGAACATTTCCCAATTAATGATAATAGCTAACTTTTATATAGCCCTTGTTGTGTACTATGCTAAGCACTTTACAACTATTATTTCTTTTGATCCTCACAACAACTCTGGGAGGTAAGTGCTATTATTATCCTCCTTTTGAAGATGAGGAAACCAAGGCAAACAGGGGTTAAGTGACTTGCCCAGGGTTTCACAGCTAGTAAGTGTCTGAGGAATAATTTGAACTCAAGTATTCCTGACTCTAGGCCCAGCGCTATATCTATTGAGTCATCCGGCTGCCTCATATACTGGTTAGAATAGTTATTGTAGGCAAGCTAATTTAAGGGCAATTAGTCGAGCAGTAAGTTTCATAGAAATGACTTCAAAGGGATAAACAAAGTAGCCAGCAGTTGGAACCCATGTAGAGATCTATAGAAGGTAAAAGCAAGATTCATTCAAGCACTGATGGAAAATAGTTGTGTTTATTGTGTTTAGATAATAGTTGTTGGGGCGGCTAGGTGGCGCAGTGTATAGAGCACTGGCCCTGGAGTCAGGAGAACCTGAGTTCAAATCTGGCCTCAGATACAATGATACTCACTAGCTGTGTGACCCTGGGCAAGTCACTTAATCCTGAGTGCCTCACCAAAAAAAAAAATTTTTTTTTAAATAAATAAATAAATAAATAATAGTTGTTGCACAGTTCTCAACAAGGGCTGTTAACCACTGGGCCAAAGTCCCCAAAGATATGGCCTTCCATCCACATAGCATCTGCTGGGTCTTGGATCATGCATGCCTCACATGCCTCACAATCAAAATGAGCAAATGGAGCATGATTGACATTTGCTTACCAGAGGAAATGCCTGGGGAATTGGTCCATCTGTAGCAGGCAGTGTATCAGACCCATTGTGTGGTGAGAAGGTCATAGGCTTTAGCCTTATGCAGATTCGAGTTCAAATACCAGCTCTGCCACTCACCAGATCTGTAACCCTGGATAAGTCTCTTCCCCTGTTTGTGAGAAAGGAACCTCAATTTCATCATCTAAATTGGTCATGGCAATGAGCTCCTTGTTGCCTGACTCATGGGACTGTTGTTTCTATTTCTATTATTTATTTATCTCTTAGAAAAAGATCCCAGTTTTGGATCTGCTGCTTATAGCTAAATGACCCTGGACAAGTCACTTAGCTTCTGATTTCCTCAGTTTCCTCAACTGTAAAATGGAATAATAATAACACCTAAAGTTGTTGTGAGGATCAAATGAGATCATATTTATAAAGTGCTGTAACTACTCTAGAGATTTATTAGGAAATGCATATCAAGATCTTATTTTAAAGAAAAGCTCAGATGGCTGTACTTCATTCAGCAAGCATTGATTAAATGCACTCCTGAGTACACAGTAACCTGACACCCTTGCCTATCTCAGTCATCCTTAGGTGGAGACAGTTGTCCTGTTCTTCAAAGCTTGTACAACATCCACTCAGCTGGTGGCCGATGTTGACTTTACGAACAAAAAGCTCAAGAGGCCCCATGACTTCCATACAGTGGACATCTGATAATCATCCCAACAGATGGTATGTATAGAGCACTTTAAGGTTTACAAAGTCTTTTTTTGTTCTTATTTAATCTTTTTTTTTAATGTTTACTTTTCTTTTAAATTTTTAAAATTCAATTTGAGCTTAAAGACAAAAAGACAAAAAAAAAAGAGAACATTTCCATGTACACAGCACAACATAAAAAGAGGATTCAATATAAAACCATGAATTTCCATTTCATGCTGTTTATTTTTTTTGAAAAACTATGTAATAAATACTACACATCATTTTTAAAGCTACCCTGCTTTTCTGTGCTTCCTTCTAAATGTTCTTTTATTCTTTGCTGTGCACTTTTTATTTTTTTCTCCTTCCCTCTCCAATCTCCATAGAAGATTGCCATTAGACACAAATATGTATATATATTTATATGTGTATATACACCTACACACACTATATATGTAAAACCAAATTATACATATGTCTATTTTTCAGTTATTTCTCTGGATATGGATAGCATCTTCCTTCATAAGTCCTTTGTAGTTGATTGGAGTATTTATAATACTCAAAATGACTTAACAATTCAAAGTTGTTCTTTGAACAATATTACCATTACTGTGTACAACGTTCTCTTCGTTCTGCTCATTTTTACTCTTCGTTATTTCATGCAAGTCTTTCCATGTTTTTCTAAAATCAACCAGCTCATCATTTCTTACAGCACAGTAGTATTCCATCACAATCATTTATCACAACTTCTTCAGCCAAAGAGCAAAGGAGTTAGGATTATGACCAAGAATCACCTACCCAACAAAACTGAGTATAATTTTTCAGGAGGAAAAATGGATATTTAATGAAATAAAGGACTTTCAAGCTTTCCTGATGAAAAGACTAGAGCTAAATAGAAAACTTGAGTTTCAAATAAGATTCAAGAGAAGCATAAAAAAATAAACATGAAAGAGAAATCATAAGTGACTCAATAAGGTTAAACTGTTTACATTCCTACATAGGAAGATAATGTTTGTAACTCTTAAGAACTTTATTATTGTTAGGACAGTTAGAAGGAATATACATAGGCAGAGGGCATGGGTGTGAGTTGACTGTGATGGAATGATATAAAAAATAAAATTAAGGGGTGAGAAAGAGGGATGCATTGGGAGAAGGGGGAAGGGAGAGATAGAATGGGGTAAATTCTCACTTAAAAGAGGTGAGAAAGAGCTTTTATCGTGAAGGGGAATATGGGGGAGGGGTCAGGCGAAATGCTTGAACCTTACTCTCATTAGAATTGACTCAAACAGGGAATAACACACACACTCAAGTTGGGTGTAGAAATCTATCTTACCCTACAGGGAAGCAGGAGGGGAGGGGAGTAAGAGAAGACAGCAGGGTGCTGATAGAAAGGAGGGCAGATTGGGGGAGGTGGTGACCAAAAGCAAAATATTTTTGAGAAGGGAAAGGGTGAAAGGAGAAAGAAGAATAAATGGGGGGTAGTAGGATGGAGGGAAATACAGTTAATAATCATAACTATAAATGTGAATGGGATGAACTCACCCATAAAACAGAAGCAAATAACTAAGTGGATGACATGATTTAGACATAAAGGGTAATACTATAAGCAAATTAGGGGAGCATGTAATAGTTTACCTGTCAGATCTATAGATAAGGGAAGAATTTATGACCAGACAGGAGATAGAGTATTATAGGATGTAAAATGGATAATTATGATTACATTACATTAAAAAGGGTTTGCACAAAGAAAACCAATGCAGCCAAGATTAGAAGAAAAGCAGAAAACTGGGGGGAAATTTTTTATAGCAAGTCTGTCTGATAAAGGCCTCATTTCTCAAATATATAGAAAACTAAATCAAATTTATAAAAATACAAGTCATTCCCCAATTGATAAACGGTCAATGGATATGAACAGGCAGTTTTCAGAAGAAGAAATCAAAGCTATCTATAGTTACATGAAAAAAAATGTTCTAAATCATTATTGATTAAAACAATTGAAATAATTCTGAAGTACCACCCCACATGTTTCAGATTGACTAATATGATAGAAAAAGAAAATGACAAATGTTGGAGGGGATATGGGAAAATTGGGACCCTGGTGGTGGAGGAGATTTGAACCGGAATGCAGTTTGGAACTATGCCCAAAAGGCTATAGAACTGTGCATACCCTTTGACCCAGCAATACCACTACCCAGTCCACATCCAAGAGATATTAAAAAAAAACCAATAAGGACCTATATGTACAAAAATAGTTATAGCAGCTCTTTCTGTGGTGGCAAAGAATTGGAAATTGAAGGAATGCCCATCAACTGGGGAATGACTGAACAAGTTGTGGTATATGATTACAATGGAATACTATTGTGCTATAAGAAACGATAAGCAGCTCTTTTTTTGTTTGTTTCTTCTTTCTTGTGTTCCTCCCATTGATTTTAATTCTTCTTCACAACATGACTAATGTGAAAATAAGTTTAATATGAATGTACATTAGAGCCTATATCAGATTGCACGCTGTCTTGGGGAGGGGAAGGGGAAGGAGGAAGGGGGAAGAAAATTTAGAACTCAAAATCTTCTGGAAGTGAATGATGAAAACTAAAAATTAATTAATTAATTAATTAATTAATTTTTTAAAAATGATGAGCAGGATGGTTTCAGAAAAACCTGGAAAGACATACACGAACTGGTGCAAAGTGAGCAGAACAAGGACAACATTGTATACAGTAACATTAATATTATATGATGATCAACTGTGAATGACTTAGCTATTTTCAGCAATATAAGATCTAAGACAGTTTTGAAGGACTTATGATAAAAAAAATGCTTATTCAACTTCAGAGAAAGAACTGATGGAGTTTGAATGCAGATTGTAGCAGACTTTTTTTTTCAACTTTATTTTTCATGGATTTTTTTTTTTTTTGGTCTCTGCTTTTTTGCCCCCACAGCATGACTAATATGGAAATGTTTTGCATGACTATACATGTATAATCTATATTAAATTGCTTGCCTTATCAATACAGCTCAGTGGCTCCAGGCTGCCATTCAAAAGTCTTTGCCTCATTTCTCTCTTAAGGTCTTTTTTCAGTCATTGTTCAACAGTTCTCCATCCATACAGAGATGCAGCTCAGCATTCTTACAGTCAAATAGAAACTCACATCCCCTGATATAGGTAGACAGTGGAGGACTTTCAGAGCACTCCCTCCTCCTGCTCCCCACCAGGAGGCATTAACCTTTTTTTTTTTATTATTTTGGTGAAGCAATTGGGGTTAAGTGACTTGCCCAGGATCACACAGCTGGCAAGTGTCAAGTGTCTGAGGCTGGATTTGAACTCAGGTCCTCCTGACTCCAAGGCCAGAGCTCTATCTATTGTGCCACCTAGCTGCCCCTTAACCTCTTTTAACAGAGCTGCAGGTGTGTAATAGAGCAAGCTCCCATCATCTACCTACAGTTCCAGGGACCGCTGGGGCCAGAGTCCCTTTGGGTTAAGATCATTCTCCTGGTTTGAGCTGAAATCTTATCTTACTCCTAGTAGAAGAGATCATTTTACTTTCACATAAACTTTGGTGTATTTTAATTTGTCTGAGTTTTCCAATTTTGATTTTCTCTTTACTTCGCTAAAGAAGCTTACTGGTTATTTGTGATGATCTTTTGGAGTAACTCTTTGGATGGAAAAGGGTTAAGATGACAGCATAAGGCTACCCTCCCCCTTGAGAAAAATGAGGGAAATGGCTTTCATTCTGTAGTCTGTACCCAGACTCATATCCTTAGACTAGAGATATTTGAGGGGGTCTTTCTTATTTGCTCTGGGGTCCTTTCTTGACTACTAAAGTCATCATGCAAGTCTTTCATGGCTACAGGGTGCTATGCTATGGTTGTCACCAGCCACTTCCTGATTCCATACGTGGGATCGATAACAGTCTCATACAGCATTCTATTGCCCAGCTCTACCTTCTTCCACTGTCTCAGCAGTAAAGTGCCTCTATGGATAGGAACTTAAGATTTTCAGAGTCATTACCTTGCTTTTTGGCTAGCATCACTTCTCCTGGTTTTCATTAGCCATCTGTTCTCCAGGCCAGGTTACCCAAAGACAATGAGGCAAATCAAGTCCCTTCTTACTGCCTGCAGTGTCAAGGCCTCAGCATTCTCACAGCCAATCAGGAGTCATATCCCCTACAAGTACGAGGTGCAACAAGCTCAGGACACCACCCAAAGAGGCATTACTAGGGAATTAGCTCAAACCTCTTATCTCTGGTGGGCAATTTCTTCCTGCTTCTGCCTTTCTTTTAGTGAGGAGGAAGAGAAAAAAATGAGGAGAAATAGATTCTGCCTCTGTAGACAGCAACCCAATCCCCTATACAAACTTGGTGTCCCTCTCCCATGTTGTTCACTATTATTATTATTATTTCCCTTTATAAAAATGAAAATTTCACAGTCACTAATCTGTTTGTGTGTTTAATGCTGGTAAAGTTTTAGAAATTCATAACAAGATTGTGATCCCTGTAGAGATATCAGAGACACACTCCCACTTCGATGTAGCTGAGGTACAAGGAAAGGAAAGGACAGACGTTAATCTGATTTGCAAGGGAGGTAGGACTAGTATATCCCTATAGCAGAATAAGTTTCTGTAAACAGAAGGAAGGAAGGATAAGCAGGAAGAATATCTATCTGTGTATCTATCTATCTACTTATCTGTCTATCTATCTATCTATGTCTACCCACCTACCTACCAACCTATCCCTAGACCTAACTGAGATAAATCTTTGAGGTAAAAGTGATCCAAGTGTGACTATACTTTATATGAGATACCCAACCCTTAAACATGCCATAAGGGAAAAATTGTGAGTTCCTTGAAAGCAGGAATGTTACGGTTTTCTTTGTATCCCTAGTGCACAGTGCCTGACACATAGTAGGCACTTACTCTGACTGACTAACTGACTGATTACTCAGTCACACAAGTAGTAAGTGGCCAAGCCAGGATTCCAACTCAGAGCCAGTGACCCCTGAGCTTAGCACTCTGAGGTCAGTGCTCTTCCCCCTGCACCAAAAGTACCTGAGCCATAGTCAGATTTTAGAACTACAACATCAGAGAACAAATTTGGCAAGCAGCAAGGGGGAAAAAATTCCAAATTCCAAAGCAGATTAATTGAAATGACACCAGATTACTCTGCTGAAATCAAAGGAAAAACTGAACTATGATATTCTAAAGATCAAAGGAAATCCATCAACACCCCAAAAATAACATATCCTGCAAGGCTGAGCCTGGACTTCAAAGAAAACAATTGGATGTACAGTAGAAAGGAAGAATCCAAATCATTCCTTCCAAAGAACCCAGGAAGCGAGCAGAGTATTCAGGCTGCAAATTGAGCAAACGAACAGTAGGCAGATAAGTACTTTCAGAAATGAATGCAACATCAGAAATTAAATCCTTGTTTTCATGCTGCTCAGGCTAAACAAGAACATGAATGTGGGGGAATATTTCTAGTTTGATTTTCTAAAAAAAAAAAAAGAAAATTTAAAAATCATGAATTGAGGGACAACATGGAGTTGAGGAGAATCCCAAAGAAAAAAAGAATCTAAGGAATAAAGAGTATAATAGGAAAATTAGAAAGGAAGCAAAAGAACATTCAGAAGGTGCCACAAACAGGGCAATTTTGTTACTACTATGCTTAATTGAATATATACTTTTATTTATTTTTTTTTTAGGTAATTGAGGTTAAGTGACTTGCCCAAGGTCACACAGTTAATAAGTGTCAAGTGTTTGGTCTGAGGCCAGATTTGAACTCAGGTCTTCCTGACTTCAGGGCTGGTGCTCTATCCACTGCACCACCTAGCTGCCCCCTTTTTTTAAAAATTTTTTTTATAGAATATATACTTTTTTAAAGGCATTGTTACTTTTAGAGCATAGAGTATGTATTATTTTGAGTGTAGAATATTCTTTGTGTGATAATAATAGAAGTTCATAGCTTATAAATAATGTTTTTTATCATTTGTAGATAATTACTAAATTTGTAATAGAAAGAATTTAAATGTAAAAAAAAAAAGGAAAATCAGGAGAAGAGGAGATGGAAGAAGTAAAGTAATAGGTCAGGTGGCTAGAACTTAACCCTTCATTAATATATCAGTATTATGTAGGATAATCCAAAGGGATTCTCTAGGATGAGAAAAAGAAGGGAGAATAAAGGACAGGGGCCCAAGTAAAGCCTGATCAAGATGAGAGGAGAGGTGGACAAAAGACTTTCCATTTCTATCCCTGCCTTTGGCAGGTTAGAAGAGCAAGGAAGGAATATGAAGGGCAGAGGTAGGTGAGAATAGACAGGACTGTAGTGGTAGAAGTCAGGCATAGCAGATAGAAATAGCTTGCTAGCATTTTTAAAGCACATTAGGATGTGCAAAGTGCTTCACAAATATTACCTCATTTCATCCTCACAACAACCCTGGGGGGTAGGTATTATCATTATCTCCACTTTACAGATGAGGAAACTGAGGGTGAGAGAGATTAAATGATTTGTCCAGGGTCACATGGCTAGTAAATGTCTTATGCCATATTTGGACTCCAGTCTTTCTGATTCCATCTGGCAAATCATAGGGATGGGAGGCATATGACAAAGGTCTTTCCACAATCTCTGCCAGAGAGTGGGCTGGACACTTCATGGGATCAACTTGTACCAGATGGATATGAACGTTCTGGTACTATCTTCCTTGGGGGGGCAGGGTAGAAGTGGGTGGGGACTCAGGCAGGCACAGATGTGGTCAGACCCAGTGGTATGTTGGAAGTGACCCCAACTACTTAGGAGAGCTAATTGCTCAGTTTTCAATTTGAGCATTTTCATTTTTGAAATAGCCAAATGTAGGGGCAGCTAGGTGCTATAGTGGGTAGAGCACCAGCCCTGGAGTCAAGAGGACCTGAGTTCAAATCAGGCTTCAGACCCTTACTAGCTATGGGACCCTGGGCAAGTCACTTAATCTTGATTGTCTCCGAAAACAAAACAAAAAAGAAATAGCCAAAGCTACAAATCAAGGTTTGATATATTGTTTTGTTGATTGTCTAAACTTAAGAAAGTGATACAGCAAATGTTAATAATACAGATTAAACTTACATGTATGTCACAAGTACATTTTTTTTTAAAAGAGTCATTTATTAAACATTTACCAACACACTCCTGGTTGGAATCCACTTTTTCCCTAGGACAAGTAGGTTAGCTGAAAAGGAAAATAAATTCAGAAAAGCCCCAATGAGATGTGAGGCTCTAAAAAAGGGAATAAGCATCTGAGAATGATTACTCCAGGTTTCTGGGTTTTCAGGATCATAGACAAGGTGTGCGTTCTCATGTCACCATAAGGAAGTTGTCTGCTCAGAATTTTTTTTTTTTAATGAACATGGATGATCTCCCATGGTGTGTTCTAGACAGTGCTAACTTAAGTGCTAGCCATTTAATCAATGCTTGTTAACTAACATCCATACTGCTGATGTCTGCTTCCATAATTATAATGGACACAGTGATACAAGAGCTATCAGTACATAAACATCCAACCATGCAGAAATTATCTTAAAGATACTGGTCTGATTTGTAAAGGAACCCTATCAGAAAACTGACTATAAGAGGCGGAGCCAAGATGGTGGAGTAAAAGCAATGACTTGCTTGAGCTCTCCCCCAAACCCCTCCAAATACCTATAAAAAATGGCTCTAAACAAATTCTAAATCAGCAGAACCCACAAAAAAACAAAGTGAAACAAATTTCCAGCCCAAGACAACCTGGATGGTTGATCAGAAAGGTATATTGCACCTGGCTGGGAGAGGAACGCAGTTTGGTGTGGGCACACAGGCCTCCATGAACCTGCAGCAGGCCTCAGAGGACTGAATCGCAGACAGCTGTGGAAGTTTCCAGACTTCTCAACCCACGAATGCCAAAGACAACTTAGAAAGTCAGTGGGAAAAGTCTGTTTCTGCAGTGAGAGAGAAGCATGGGGTCCCAGCCCCATTCCCCAAGCTCAGCCCCAGGGCAGCGGCTGCCACCTGAACTTCCTGCCCACCGACCGAGGGGGAATCGAGTAGCTGATCAGAGGGGGATTGCAGGGATCTCTCTGCTGGTGCAGGATTCTCTTGCTTTGCCCCTCCTTGGATCTGGGTCACAGTTCTGGGTGTCTGTCCTGGTGCAAGGAGGAGCGCTGGTGTGGTAGAGCTTGTAGTGACTGTGGAGAGGAAATCCTGCTCACAGTTCCAAGACAGAAAAGAGTGGTTGTGGTCACTCCTAGAGCAGAGCATAGGACAGGAAAGGAGTAAATACCTCGCCCTTGATCATATCACCTTGCAAGAACTGAAAATTTACAGGTCCCTAGAAGTATCTCTGAAAACAGCTGCACAAAACCCCTGAAGCTTGGGACAATACATTCTTTACACTGAAAGCAGACCCCTACCTTAACAAAGAGTTTAAAACTCAAGTAATTGGCCAGGATCATGAACAAACAAAGGTACAAAAAAAGTCAGACCATAGAATCTTTCTTTGGTAACAAAGAAGATCAAAGCATACAACCAGAAGACAACAAAGTCAAAGCTCCGACATCCAAAGCCTCCAAGAAAAATATGAATCAGTCCCAGGTCATGGAAGAGCTCAAAAAGGAGTTTGAGAAACAAGTAAGAGACGTAGAGGAAAAACTGGGAAGAGAAATGAGAGTGATGCAAGAAAATAATGAAAAACAAGGCAACAGCTTGCTAAAGGAGACCCAAAAAAATACTGAAGAAAATAACACCTTAAAAAATAGCCTAACCTAAATGGCAAAAGAGGTCCAAAAAGCCAGTGAGGAGAAGAATGCCCTAAAAAGCAAAATTGGCCAAATGGAAAAGGAAGTCCAAAAGCTTACTGAAGAAAATACTTCCTTAAAAATTAGAATGGAGCAATTGGAAGTTAGTGATTTTATGAGAAATCAAGACACTGTAAAACAAATCCAAAAGAATGAAAAATTAGAAAACAATGTGAAATATCTCATTGGAAAAACAACTGACCTGGAAAATAGATCCAGGAGAGATAATTTTAAAATTACTGGACTATCTGAAAGCCATGATCCAAAAAAGAGCCTAGATATCATCTTTCAAGAAATTATCAAGGAAAACTGCTCTGATATTTTAGAACCAGAGGGCAAAATAGAAATTGAAAGAATCTACCGATCACCTCCTGAAAGAGATCCCCAAAGGAAAACTCCTAGGAATATTGTAGCCAAATTCCAGAGTTCCCAGGTCAAGAAGAAAATATTGCAGGCAGCCTGAAAGAAACAATTCAAGTATTGTGGAAACACAATAAGGATAACACAAGATTTAGCAGCTTCTACACTATGGGACCGGAGGGCATGGAATATAATATTCTGGAGGGCAAAGGAGATAGCCTTACAACCAAGAATCGCCCACCCAGCAAAACTGAGTATAATCCTTCAGGGGGAAAAATGATCATTCAGTGAAATAGACTTTCAAGCATTCTTGATGAAAAGACCAGAGCTGAATAGAAAATTTGACTTTCTAATACAAGACTCAAGTGAAACATGAAGAGGAAAAAGAAATCATAAGAGACTTATTAAGGTAGAACTGTTTACATTCCTGCATGGAAAGATGATATTTGTAACTCATGAGACCTTTGTCAGTATTAGGGTAGTTGAAGGGAAAAAAATATATGTATGTATGTATGGATAGATAGATAGATAGAGGGCACAAGATAAGTTGAAGATGAAGGGGTGATATCTGGAGAATAAAATTAAGGGGTGAGGATTATACTGGGAGAAGGAGAAAGGGAGAGGTAGAACAGGGTAAATTATCTCACAGAAAACAGACAAGAAAAGGCTTTTACAGTGGAGGGAAAACGGGGGAAGGCGAGAGGGAATGAGTGAATCTTATTCTCATGGGATTTGGCTTAAGGAGGGAATAACATACACACTCAACTGGGTATGGAAATCTATTTTACCCTATAGTAAAATAGGGGGGAAGGGGTCAAGAGAGCAGGGGAATGATAGAGGGGAGGGCAGATTGAGGGAGGGGGTAATCAGAAGCAAACACTTCTGAGGAGGGACAGGGTCAAAAGAGAGAATAGAATAAATAGGGGGCAGGATAGAATGAAGGAAAATATACTTAGTTTTTCATAATATGCTTGCCTTTTTAATGAGGGTGGGTGGGGAGGGAAGATGGGAGAAAATTTGGAACCCAAAGTTTTAAAAACACATGTTAAAAAAAAACTGTTTTCACATGCAACTGAGAAATAAGAAATATAGGAAATTGGGTATAGAAATCTATTTAATAGGCTATTGGGGTTAAGTGACTTGCCCCGGGGTCACACAGCTAGTAAGTGTCAAGTGTTTGGTCTAAGGCCAGATTTGAACTCAGGTCCTCTTGACTTCAGGGCTGGTGCTCTATCCACTGAGCCACCTAGCTGCCTCTTATAGAAATCTATCCTGCCCTACAGGAAAATAGAAGGGGAAGGGGATAAGAGAAAGGGAGAGAGATAGAAGGGTGGGCAGATTAGGGAAGAGGCATACATTGGGATGGGGGGGAGGGATGAGATGGGGAGAAAATTTGGAACTCAAAATCTTGTGGAAGTGAATGTTGAAAACTAAAAATAAATAAATTTAAAAAAGAAAGAAAAAAGAAAGAAAACACAGACCAAAAAACAACAACAAAAAAAGCAAACAAACAACAAAAAGAAAAATAAAGAAAAAGCTTATTTGATCTGCATTCAGACTTTATCAGTTCTTTCTCTGGAGATGGACAGCATGTGGTTTCCTTTAACAATCAGCCAACAGGCTTAATTAGCTCTTAGCAAAGGCGTTTACCAGCATATAAGAACAGTTGGTACAAAATATTCTTTCTACCCACTCCTCACCCCTCAAGCCTGGAGTTCACTCTGTCACAGATACACATCGTATCTTGGGAAGAGTGGGCTTGAATTTAGAGGAAGATGATAAAGAGGCACATATGTAGGATACAAGTATAGCAAAGGATAGCTTGCAACTCCTGGAGCTAGAAGTCCTTTCTTTGTACAGTCCATACCTAACTACTTTTAGATATAGTCTTTGCTGGATGGGCAACTCACGTGGACTACCTGCTCCTTTCTTGAGTATATATCCAGAATTCTTCTCTGTTGTATGGGGGTTGGGGAGGTAGGAATCATGCTTTACATACATAACCGTCCTCTGTGTATCTTTCTGTTCCCAATTAGATTCATTGCCTCCAACTGGTTTAGTAGCTCCAATGACATGTTTGATGAAAGGGGTTGGGTGGGAGGGAGAAAAGAATCCCCTCCTCTGACTCTCCCAAAAGTGATTCCCTCTTAGAAACGTGGTTCTTCCTTCATTTCTGGCTCCAACAGTGAAACTTATAAACTCTGACCTAGAACTTCTGCTGCTAGACTGCCAAACTCTTGAAGAACTGATTTGCTCTCATTACATATAGGCTCAGTGGCATGTCTGATTCTCTCAAGAAATCACAAGATGTTTCCTGTGTGATACCAGCTGCCTTTCATCCTAAAGTGAAAGTCCTTTAATCCCTGGAGCTCTTTAAAGAATTACTCACATGCTGTGGGGTTGTAGGAAAATTCACCTGCTACTTTGTGATTACATTCTATTGACTGATTGATTGATTCTATCACTGTGTTGATCCAGGTGCAGAGTGAATCTCCTTTCCTTACTCTTAATACATTTTGGGTCTTATGTCGTTACATTAATAGAGGTAAAGAGTAGAACCCTCTCTCTTACATATTATGCTTCAGGTGGCTTAAAAAGGAGTGCTTGTGATCATGAGCTCAGACAAAACAACAATAAAAATGGATAAAGGCAAGAAAGATAGGGAAATTACATTATGCATAAAAGCTATGTAAACAATGAATAATTAACAATGTTAAATTTATATGCAAAAATTTCATAGCAGCTAAGTTCTTAATAGAAAAGCTAGATGAATTGCAAAAAGACATTGATAACAAAATAATAAGGGATTTTAGTATCCCTTTTTCAGAGCTGGATAAACTCAAAAGAAAGATAAACAAGGAAAAATATAAAACTGAATACTTTTTGGACAAACTAGATTTTGCTTGCCTATGGCAATTTCTGAATGTAAATATTGAAGAATATATATATATGTGTATACATATATATATATATACACATATATATCAACATTTCATATTACTTCTACAAAAAATTCATCTTGGATAGAGGCAGAGTTAAGATGGAAGAGTAGAGGCAGCAACCAACATTCCCCTCCAAACAACTTTAAAATAATGTGTCAAATATAATTCTGGAGCAGCATAGCCAACAAAAGGTCAGAGTGAGACATTTTCCAGTCCAACACAACTGAGGAGGTTGGAAGGAGAGGTCTGTGACATTGGGGTAGGAACCAACCCACAGCACAGGAGGTGGCAACACCAGTAGTGGGCTTTGGAGACAACCATGACAGCAGCATCAGCAGCTTCAGGAACCCAGCCCAGAGATGTTCTAAGGCAGAGAGGAGCACTAGTGCTTACAGCTA
Source organism: Vombatus ursinus (assembly GCF_900497805.2). Taxonomy (NCBI): domain Eukaryota; kingdom Metazoa; phylum Chordata; class Mammalia; order Diprotodontia; family Vombatidae; genus Vombatus; species Vombatus ursinus. The sequence goes on from NW_020954739.1 coordinate 732,307, forward strand.
TAGGGGAGCAGGGGCCCTGCCTGAGTAGAGACAAGACTGCAGACCAGGAGAGCAGTGACCACACTTCTCCCTGGGTAATTCCATGTTGTAAGTGCCTAAAATTTACAGACCCCCAACAACTAGCTCTGAAAACAGCAGTGTGAAAAAGTGTGAAGTTTGAGACAGCATCCCTCCCCTCCCCAGGAACAGAGCCCGACTTTAATACAGTTTACTTTAACTTTAAACTAATTTTAACCAATAAAAATCTGACACACAAAATATACTGATAATCAGTATAAATATATAACAAGTGCCATTCCCAGAATGGATAGATGTCTAAGAATAGGAACAGTTTTCACCAGAATTATAAACTGCATTCAGCAACTCCCCTTGGCCTACTTTCCTAAATCCCTCTAGCGCTGGTAGTTTGGGTCCCCGAAGGTGGCTCCTCTCTTCAAAGTTTTAAGGATAACTCTGAGGGGCTAACGAATTTATTTACTTGACACTCATAAGCCCCTACTTGGTGTCCTCCCCAATATCAATGAACCTGTTGGCATCAATTGGCTTTTATAAAGGGATATTAGCTGTGAAGGTATAGCAAGGACAATTGTTATAGAAATATCCCCCCAAAATAGGATCACCCTCCCCTCTTGACACACAAGGTCTCTGAGGAGAGCAGGCTCAGGCTTTAGAGAGCATGTGTGCCCAAAAGTTAAAACTCACAGTTCTTGGTTATGGAAAGTCTTTGTTTTTTCCTTTGTGGAGTCCTCATGAAGTTCTGCTCTGGTGTACCACATTGCTGGGCTGGAGGGGTAGGGCTGAGTAGGGGTGGGGTGGGTCAGTTTTCTTCTGGAGTCCTAAAAGTTGCCTTTCCTTAGTCTACATAATTTGTCCTCAGTGTATTTTTTAACACCTCATGCAGGCATTGATCTCAGCTTCTGTTACTGCTACTGGCTCTAGTTGCCAGTGGGACTTCTCTGCTAACTCTTACAGATCTCCCAAATTTTCATGGTTGCCTGGCAGTAAATTTCCCCTTTCCCCAAGCAATTCTCTTTTAGGAGCTTGTATGGCAGTTTCACTACAGCAGTGGCCTGCTATTGCAATACGGGATTCCTAACTGGTTTGCTGTTTTATCCACAGAGCATGACTTATTCTCAATAACCAACCACATGCATTTCCTAGAGCCATCTTCTCTCATCTAAAAATCAAAGTACCATATTTTTCCTAAATTATTCAAGGACTTGTTTGCACCTAGTTAATGCCTTTGATTGATTCATTGATTGAGTGGAACAATCTGGCCCTTTTGTGTTTACATTAATTAGAGTAGAGGTCTCTATCCCCAGGCTTACATATAAATGATCACATGAAAACATGCTACATATCCCTAGTAGTAATGAGATGGAAATTAATAAAACCCAGAGGTTCACCTTACACCATGAAAATTGGCAAAGATGACAAAAGATTGTAATATTGTTAGAGGGACATTGGGAAGACAGGCATACTAAATATTGTTTATGGGAGGTGTGAAGTAATCCTCTCATTCTGGAAAGCACTATGGGATTCTGTAATTAAAGTGGCTAAACTATATATACCCTTTGATTCAGCATCAATCCCACTACTGGCATATAACCCATGAAAGTCAAAGACAGAAACAGAGATCAAATAATATACTAAAATATTTATAGCAGCAATCTTTATCATAGCAAAGAACCAAAAACAAAATGCATGCTCATTGATTGGGGAATGGCTGAAAAAAAAACAGCTTAAAAGAACATTATTGATCAATAAGAAATTACTTTTCTAAGGAATTGAGAGAAATGTGAGAAGATTTGTATGAACTGATGCATAGTGAAATGAGAGGAGGCAAAAATGTACACAATGACTGCAACAGTGTGAATGAAAAGATTGATGAAAAAAAGCTGAACTCTGAGTAAATGAAAAAACTAGTAAAGGTCTCAAAACAGAAAATGAAACATACCTAATCCCTCCTGGAAGAGAAGTGTGTGTGTAGGGTGGGGGGGGGGACTGCTAGTACAGACACATTGTCATATGTAAGACACTGGTTCTCCAATACATAAACAGGTGTCTGAAAAAAGGTGAGAGAGAGAGAGAGAGAGAGAGAGAGAGAGAGAGAGAGAGAATTCGTGGGGTTCTGGTGCAGGCACAGAGTGCCTGAGATTATATCTTTCCAATGGGGAAAATCTGGGAAGCCAATTTCTTGGAGAATCATAATCAGATGTAAAGGAAGTACCTTGGAAATAGAGCAGCGGAGTAGACATTCTCTTCCAGGTTACAGTTAGCTAAGTGCCGGCTGAAGAGGACACTCGTTGGCTTTGGAAGCATATTTTACCTCATTCTCTTTTGGCTTCATTTAGTCACCTTTTAGCTTGTGGCATCAGGTAGAAAACATGCTGATTCGAGGAGCTTTGAAAGGTAGGGAGAGTGAACCACAATGGGGAAGAAGGAGGAAGGAGGAAAGCATTTATAAAGTACCTACTATGTGCCAAGCACTGTACTAAGTGCTGTACAAATGCTGTCTCATTTTCTCCTCACAAAAATTTCGGGAGGTAGGTGCTATTATCTCCCCGAGGTTAAGTGACTTGCCCAGGGTCACAGTTGGTAAGAATCGGAGGCCAGATTTAAATTCTGGTCTTCTTGACTCAAAGGAGAGGAGGAGTTGCCTAAACTACATAACTGTCTACAGGAATTAAGGAATCAAAGCCCAAGCTAGGTTTCACAGCCAGTGTGGCATCAATACCCTGAGGAGCAAAGGGCAATCTTTGAAAGTGAACTTTGGGACCCCACCCCAGCTGTAGATAAATGTAGGGGCTCATCTGGCAGCCACATCTGGACTCATCACTTCTAATCTCATCACCATGCTGCTCAATCAAGCTTTGATTGACACCACCTACCTCAGCTTTCTCTCCCCTCAGATTGGAGGGCTGGAGGATGGAGTACCAAACTCCTCCTTTATATAGGGCAGAATGCCTTCCTTTATAGACAGCAGAAATTGGACTTTTTGACTCACTCCACTCTGCATCTGCTGCTTTCAACTCCACAGAACAAGAAAGTCTCCCTCCACTCCCCCACTTTCCTTCTTCCTTTTGCTTGTCTCCCCTTCCCTCATTAGATTGTAGGCTCTTTGAGGACAGAGATCGTTGTCATTTTTTAATTGCATCCCTAGCACTTAGCACAGTGCCTGGCACACAGCAGGTGCTTAATAAATATTTACTGGATTGGTTTGGACCAATGCTATGCAAGAACTAAACTAAGTTTTGAGACCACTCACCTAGAGTCAGAGGTGGTACAGAACAAAGGGTGTCCTGAGATGTTGCTGGCGTGGACTAGAGGACTAACTGGGGATTGTGGGTAGATGATATAAGGATTATTGTGTTTATGTTTGACAGAAAAGCAGATTTCTTTAGTTTTACTTCCTAAGGTAAAGATAAGTCACTGACCGCAAGGATGATCTGGTTGAAGCCTTAGAAAACATAGGGAAAGCGGAGCGAAAACTAGAGGAAGAGATAGGAGGCATAGGAGAGTAAGCTGAGCACAGGAGAAGTCACAGTAAGCTGGAGAAAGAAGACATAGAAAGCTGCATAGAGATACAGCTGGCTCCCACTGCCTACGGGGAAGCCTCCTGACTGAAAGGCATTACGTTGCCATTTGGAGGGAGAAAGGGTCAGTCAGCCGAGGACATTTTTCAGCAGTGCTGATTGGAGAAGAGACGAATCGGATCGCGGTGCATAGAGTTGTCTAAGATGATTGCTTGCCAGCGCCATCCACAGCCTGAGGGAGGAAGAGAATGAGCATTTAAGGGCTTGCTATGCGCCAGGTACTGAGCTATGTCCTCTGAGAAGCGAAATCACCCAGAGGTGCCTGGTTGCCCTCTACTGCCCTCTATGGGTTGAGAAGGGAGAAACTGAAAGGGAAAGAACTGTGAACTGGGCTTATTAGAGAAGAGGCTTTGTCTGGTGTGAAGCTGATTGAGGGAAAGCTGAATCCTGTTGAGGGAAGAGCTAGCTGGACTTGTCTAGCGTGTGCAAAGAGGAACCTGAGGAGATTTGCAGTCCTCTGCCTTGGGAGAACTGCTTGTTACTGAATAAGAGTACTTTTTATGGTGGTTGTTTTTTTTCCCTAAAGGGTGTACTACTTTCTTAGCACCCTGTTAAGGCTGGCTCTGAACTAAACGAGTTTGCCACTGCTTCATCAGCATGAGAGCAGAAGACAAGGATTTTCCCAGCAGGAGAGTGGTGAGGACCAGAAGGGGAGCAATCAGCAGAGAAGTAGCTTGGGGTGGGACAGATGAACTGTGCAGGGTTCAAGAATGTCTGTAGTCCAGAGTTGTGAACTGTTCTGGGCACATGGCTTTCCCTACTTGTGCCTGCCTGCTAAATTTCTATAAGTGTGTGCTCACTCTCCCTCATAGACACTTCGTGCACTGATGGGAAAGTGTGACCCTGGTTTTAGGGTATGCTATGTTTGGTTACTCCCGCTTTTGTCTTCTGTCAAGTAAATGATGTTGTTGTGGTGTTTGCATTTGCCTTATCGCTTGTTATTTTATGTTTAAGAGTTGATGGTGCCATGGTGATTGACTTTATTGTAAATGCAAAGCAGACAAGTGGGAGTCCAGGAGCTAGAAAGAGTAGATCTCCCCCACATACCAGGATTACCCCTAGTACCCTGAAAGGAGAGTCTGAGTGCTGACAGCATACCATACCCCCTTCTGGGAATCCTAGACTTACCAGCATGAGAGTAGGTTGCGAAAATAAACCAGCCCAGAAAGTGAGAATGAGTGTTCACAGCACACCTATATATGGCCATTTAATTGAATATCTTTGCTTGCTTGTAATAGAGGAGGGTTCAATTTGGGGGAGGCAGGCTGAGCAATGGCTGAAATGACCATGATAGAAAGATGAAAGATATCAATTAAACATTTTGCTTCCTTTTCATTAGGAAAAGAGGAGATACAATGAATAATATGAGCAAAGGCATGAGATAGGAAAATATATAAAGTATGTGACTTATTGGCCATGTAGTACATTTTGGCCAAATCATAGGGTACTTGGAGGAAAGTCATATTTAGTTCAACTAAACAGATTTTTATTCAGTGCCTACTGTGTGCAAAGCACTGGCTAGGCACCGAGAGATAAAGCTGGAAAAATATGGTGGCACTAGAATGTGAAGGACTAAGCTAAACTGTTTATACATTATCTGGTAGACAATAAGGAGGTATTGCAAGGTTTTTAGTGGAGGATTAGCATAACCAAGTCTAGGTATGATGAAGATGGGTCTGGCAGCTTGGATTGGAGAGTAGAGAGCAGAAACTCAAGGTGGGAAGACTTAGTTTTAAAAAAAATTTTGTTTTATATTTAATTTTTATTTTTTCTCAAGTATATGTAAACAAAAAATTTAACATTCAATTTTTTAAAATTTTGAATTCTAAATTGTCTCTCTCTCTCTCTCCCCTTTCCTTTTCCCTCATTGATAAGGCAAGCAATTTGACATAAGTTATACAAATGCAGACATGCAAAATATTTCCACACTAACCACGTTGCAAAAGAAAACACAACTGAAAAAACAAAAATAATAAAGTAAGAAATGGTATGCTGCATTCAGATTCCATCAGTTCTTTCTCTGAAAGTAGATGGAGAGCATTTTTCATCATAAGTCCTTTGGAATTGTCTGCTGAGATACTGTATTGCTGAGAATAGCTAAGTCGTTCCCAGTTGCTCATCATACAATATTACCATTAATGTGCACAATGTTCTTTTGGCTCTGCTCATGTCACTTTGTATCAGTTCATGTAAGTCTTCCCAGATTTTCTGAAAGCATCCTGTTTGTCATTTCTTATAACACAATAATATTCCATCACAACCATATATCATAACTTGATCAGCCACTCCCCAGTTGATGGGCATCTCCTAAATTTTCAATTCTTTGCCAACACAAAAAGAGCTGCTATAAATATTTTGTACATATAGATCCTTTTCCTTTTTCTTTCATCTCCTTGGGGTACAGACCTAGTAGTAGTACTCCTGGATCAAAGGGGATGCACAGTTTTATAGCCCTTTGGGCATAATTCCAAATCACTTGCCAATATGGTTGGATCAGTTCACACCACAATCAACAATGCATTAGTGTCCCTATTTTTCCACATCCCCTGCAACATTTGTTGTTTTCCTTTTCTGTCATATTAGCCAATTTGAAAGGTGTGAGTTGTTTTTCTTTTCAATTTCTCTAATTAATAGTGATTTAGGCCATTTTTCATATGACCATAGATAGCTTTGATTTCTTCTTCTGAAAACTGCCTGTTCATATATCCTTTGACCATTTATCAATTGGAGAATGATTTGTAGTCTTTGATTCAGTACTCTTTATAGTTGAGAAATGAGGCCTTTATCAAAGAGACTTGCCGTAAAAATTTTCCCCCATTTTCTTGCTTTCCTTTTTTCCTTTTTCCTTCTTTCCATTTTCCTAATCATGGCTGCATTAGTTTTATTTGTATAAACACTCTGATTTTATGTAATCAAAATTATCCATTTCACAAGTGGGAAGATTTATTAGGAAGCTATTGAAAAAATACAAGTTTTAATGAGGCACCTTACTGGAGTGAGGAAGGTGGGAATAGAAGTGGTGGGGGCATTGGGGGAAGAGGTTCTGAGGGATTTTGTAGGACTAGTATCCGCGGGGCTTGGTAACCAAGTGGGTGATCAACTGGGGATAGGCTAGACAACAATTCTTGTGAAGAAAGTTTGGAGAAGGGGGAGGGTTTAGTGGATGGCACACCAAGCTGATAAGATTTCTAGGATTTAGATCTGGAAAGGACCCTAGATGTCATCTAGTTCCAAACCCCTCTTTTTACAGATGAGGAAACTAAACCCAAAGAAGCCAAGATTTGTCCAAGCCATGCAAGCAGTAAGCAACAGAGCTGGGATCTGAACGCTGGGGTTGTGCTTTAAAATCCCAGTGTTATTTCCATTACACTCTGTTGCCTCTCACATCACATTGCCTGGGTGCCTTGGGGAGAGAGGGCTGGCCAGCCAAAGGGACTAAGAACCTTAAAGCTTCCTTTATGTTCAAAGAGCTATGGGAGCTATGCCTCAGGTTGGCCCAAGGGGCCTTCTGCTTCCCCTGGCAATAGGCAAGAACTCCTTTCAGTGAATCCAAAACATACCACTCAGATTCCATTACCAAACAGAGTCAATACTATAACAAGTGATCAAGGTCAAGGTCAATTGCCAGAATAATGACAGTAAATCCTTGGGGCCAGAATATGGCAGCCGGGCATAGGCCTGAGTCAGGAAACTGGGAGACTTGTCTTGACATATCTGCCCTCTCTACCACCCAGGGAAGCTAGGTGGCTTAGTGGATAGAACATTGGGCCTGGAGTCAGGATGACCTGAGTTTAAATCTGTCCTCAGACACTTAACTAGCTTGTGTGACCCTGGGCAAGTCACTTAACCCTCTTTGCTTCAGTTTCCTCTTCTGTAAAATGAGCTGGAGAAGGAAATGGCAAGCCAAACAATACCACCACCACCCTCCCTATCCCATTAGGCTTTCCCCAGGCCAGTAACTAGATCTCAGTGGGGGAAGGGGGGGTCTGGGACCCCAGGAAGACAGAAAAGCCTCATATCTGGAACAAGATATTTTCTTCCTCTGAGCTTACATAACATTTGCACCTCTTGTCTACTATTCCAACTATATAGCTTGTACATTCTGGTACTGAGAGACAGTGAGGCAGGGGGATGTAGTGGATGGAATGATGGACTTGGAATAAGGGAGATCTGGATTCAAACCCTACTCTTTGACACTTCTTAGAGGAGTGGCAATGGGCAAGTCATTTGATTTCTCTATGCCCCAGGTTCTATAAAACAAGGATAATAACACCGATAGTCCCTACTCTACAGGGTTGATACAAGGCTCAAAAGAGATAATTAATATAAAGTGCTTTACAAATCTTAAAGTACTATATAAATGTTGGTTATTATTACTGTACGTTGTGTACATTATGGCCTTATAGGTTATATATGTCTACATGGTTCTTTCAAGATGAGACTTTCAATCAACTAGCATTTATTAAGCACCTACTATGTGCCAGGCAATGTGCTCAGTGCTAAGGATACAAATAAAAGATAACATTCCCCCCCCCAAAAAAAAACCCTCTCTGCTCTCAAGGAACTCACAGTCTAATGGATCAATATATCTGGAATCCCTTTAGCCCACTCTTCTCCAAAAAAGACTTAGATTCCTTCCAGAAGAAAGCAGCAGGCTGAGGCGATAAGACTGGTTGCCCTGCTCACCTCAGAGAGAATTATAGGATGGAATGATGTCTATCTACTCCCCTAAATATTGTTGGTCTGGAGGAAATCATTTTTAGGTTGAAAACACTCTCCTAATCCTTATCCCTTGAAGTGCTCCAAGCTCTGTAACCAAAAACTCAACTCCCTTCCCCATCAAATGCCACATACACAAAGAACATCCCCTGTGACATAGAAACCCATTTATCCACGCCGGCAGCAAATAGAAATCAGAGGAGTTATACAGATTAGAATATGCTAGACAATTCACGGAGTGAATGAGTGTGGAAGTGATATGTCTGCGAGTGGGTGGGGGAGAGGGAGGGGAAGGGAGAGGGAGAAGGTGGGGGGTAGGGAGAGGAAGGAAGAGGGAGATGAGAGACAGAGACAGAGAGAGAGACAGAGACAGAGAGACAGAGAGAGACTGAGAACAAACCAGATCTCACTTGAGGAGAAATTCCCTGAAATCTCAAGTATGGTAAACTAGAGATAGAAGCATGATCAAGGTTCCAGTTCCTCTGTATATCCCCTTCTTTCCAGAGTTTTTCTTTTCCTCCAGGGACCTCTCCCCAATTAGCCACATGTGCCCTTTCTCAAGGCTGGAGGGAAGAAGAACCAGGATCTCTCCTCTCTCGAGCTCTCCCCAGTTCTACCCTTCATGCAGGCATGGAGTAATCATTCTCTACTAATAAGTCTTACACAAATAAGCTTGAGCCCTAGGTTACATTCTGTGTAGTGATTATATACTTTTGTATATGCCATATGCCCCCTTGCTAGATTGTAAGCCCTATGAGGGCAGGGACCAGGTCTTCTCTATCTATACTTCTTCCTTGTCCCTTCCCCCATGCCAAATTTGGTCTTCTGCACATTGTTGGACCTTAATAAACAATTCAATGAATGCATAAAGGCTCAGCAAATAAGTGTCCTCAGCTCAAAGCAGGATATGAAGGCCAGGGCAGTACCCATACTTGCCTTCAGCAAAGAGGGAATCTTTGAGGGGTGGCTAGGTGGTGCAGTGAATAGAGAGCACTGGCCCTGGAGTCAGGAAGACCTGAGCTCAAATCCAGCCTCAGACACTTGACACTTCCTAGCTGTGTGACCCTAGGCTAGTCACTTAACCCTGATTGCCTCACCCAAAAAAACCAAACCAAACCAAAACAAAACAAAACAAAACAAAAATGGAGAAAATCTTTGCCCTCTTACACAGGCACACGTGAAAGAATCGGAAGGACTCAGGAGGGCTCCAAGGGCGTAGATATTGATGAATTTGTGACAGAATCATTATTACCCATGTCATTTGATATAAGCTGTATACGGTCCCCTGCAGGAGACTTTCCTCAGGGACCACACGTCACACAGGCAAACACAAACACACACAGTGAGGGAAAGCCACCCAGGTAACTGGACTGTTCTTCCTCCTATCAACCACAGTACAGAGGCCCATTGAGAGACAGGGCAACTCAACAGCCAAAAACCTAACATGGTTTAAGTTGTATTAGGGGAGGCCTAGAATGCAGAACAACCATGTGGTCACGAGTGCACCTGGCATATTGTGTTCAGTCCTGGGCACTGCTTAGCATAAGGTTAACAAAGACATTGACAAAATAGAATGAGTTCAGATGAAGGGACCTCGGATGGTGAGAGGTCTACATTGCCATGCTATATTAGCATTAAGTTCAACATCTTTTTTTTTTTTGGTGTTCACTCAACTTGGCCTTTCCGTAGTTTTTTGACACTGTCAGCCCACCCCTGTTCCTGCCTTGGTTTCCTGGGACAGTGGTTCTCCTCCTGATTCTTCTACAACTCCTCTAAGTCTCTGTTGACTCAGGAAGTCCTGAGTTTGAATTCTGCCTCCCATACTTACCAGCTGTTGTGACTCCAGGCAAGTCTCAACCTCTCTCAACATCCGTTTCCTCATTTGTAAAAAGAGGATCATATTAGCACCTACCTCCCAAGGCTAGAAATGAGGATCAAATGAGATCAATGTGAAATGCTTTTCAAACCTTAAAACGCTGTGTAAATGCTAATTATTATTATTATTGTTGTTGTTGTTATTATTATTATTATTATCATCTTGCTCCCACCCACTAAATGTGGACATTCACAGTGATCTATAATGAACCCTCTTCTCCTCCCTCTCTATACACTATCACTCAGTGACCTCATCAGCTCACCAATTCAATCATTATCTCTATTTGACTCTCAGATCCATACATCCAGCCCTAATCTTTCTCCGGAATTTAGCCCCTCATTACTATCTAACTGTTAAATGTTAACAAAACATTTCAAAATCAACATGCATAAAACCAACTCATTACATTTCCTCTATACCCATGCCTAAGGGGCAGCTAGGTGATAGAGTGGGTAGAACTCCAGGACCTGGAGTCAGGAACACCTGAGTTCAAATCCAGCCTCAGATACTTACTAGCTGTGTGACCCTGGGCAAGTCACTGAATCTGTCTCAGCCTCAGTTTACTCATCTGTAAAACAGGGATAATAATAGCATCTACCTGCAAGGACTGTTGTGAAAACAAAATGAGACAATCGCAAAATACTTCACAAACCTTAAAGTGCCATATGAGTATGCTATTGTTAATTATTCCTCCAAACTTCCCCATTCCTACTGAAGGCATCACCATCCTTCTACTCACCCAGGTTTATAAACTTGGATTCATCCTTTACTCTTCCTCCTCTCCCCCCTCCCATACCCAAACAATTGTCACATCTTGTCAATTCTACCTTCACAACATCTCTCAAATCAGACACTTGTCTTCACTCAGGAGGCTTCATCACCTCTCATCTGTACTTTGGTATTAGCCTCCTGGTTGTTCTTCCTGCTTCTAGCCTCTTTCCTCTCCAGCCCATCCTCCACACTGCTGCTGAATTGACATTCTTAAAACACAAATCTGACCATGTCATTTTCAATGACTCTATTTCCTTAAGGGTAAACTAAAAAATTCCTCTGTTGTTGTTCAGTTGTGTCAAACTCTTTGTGACCCCATTTGGGGTTGTCTTGGCAAAGATACTGGAATGGTTTGCCATTTCCTTTCCCAGTTCATTTTTACAGATAAGGAGGCAAACAGAGTTAAGTGACTTGCCCAGGGTCATACAGCTAGTAAGTGTCTGAGGCTGGATTTGAACTCACATCTTCCTGACTCCAGGCTCAATGTTCTATCCACTGAGCCACCTAGCTGCCTCTTAGGCATGGGTATAGGGGGAAATGTATTGAGTTCAGTTTTATACATACTGATTTTGAGATGTTTTGTAAATGTTTAACAGTCAAATGGTAATGAGGGGCTAAAATTCAGAAGAAAGAAATTCTTCTACCTAGCATTTAAAGCCCTCCACAATCTGGCTTCCACGTACTCTTCTTGACTTGTTTCATCTAACTCCCATCCATATACTCTCCATTTCAGTCCAACAGACCTGTTGGTTGTTTCCCATACAAAGCATTCTGCCTTCCTCAGCACCTTTATGTGAGTGGTCCCTCACAACTATAATGCCCTCCCTACTCTCTTCTGCCTAAAAGAATCCCTAGCTACCTTCATAGCACAGCTCACATGTCACCTCCTACATGGGGCCTTTCCTTACCCCATTTATTAGTTTATTAGTATTCTCTACCTCTTAAAGTCACTTTGTGGAAACCAACACTATGATAAGACAATGTAAGAGGAAAAAACAAATTAAAAAAACCCTAATTGAAACTGAATGCTGAACTTCCAGCTAAGATGGCTGCCTGAACAGGAAATACCCATCCAGCAATGACATGCTTCTTCCAATGAAAATCCTAAAGTTTGCCCCAGACTGAATAATGATCAAGAAATCCAATGAGAAACTATATTAGACACTGCCAAGAAGGTGGAGTAGTAGTAAGAAGTACAACTGAGTTCTGCCCTACCCCCTACCACCTCCAAATAGAACCAGAAAATTCACAAGTCAGAGTTCTGATCCAGAAATCCAAGAAAGAATCACAGTGAGTCATTTTTCCCACCTAGGACAGCATTGGAAGACAGGCAGAAAGGTCTTCAAGAAAGGCCACTGAAGATTAAATCTAGACAGAAATGGGCTTACAGAACATTCCAATGCAAGGAAAGGTTATGCACCAGGGCAAGAGGTGGTCCCAAAACAGCACAAAGGGGCCTGACCTTGTACAGGGTACAGGAATAGATACCAGCTGAGTAGGTCTGTAGTTCCGTACCTAATTCTGGGTCACAGATAGAAGGAGGGGATTTGTGCTTTGGCGAGATATTCCAGGATGAGGTTAGGGTCCAGGCACCTAAGCTATGTACCAAGTAAGAATCAAGTTCAGGAGTAGTCATTCAGTCAACTCTATTAAGCAGCTACTACGTGCCAGGCACTATGCTATAAACACTGAGGATCCAAAGAAAACAAATAGTCCCTGCTCTCAAGGAGCTCACAGTCTGATGGGAAGCAAGGAGCAGCTGTGTGATTCTGACCACGGGAGTGGAGCAGGGTCTCAGTTTTAAGCTCTGGCTCAGTCTGAAGCCTGTAGTGGAATAACCAGGGAAGAAATCCCAGATTAAAGTAGAACTTGCAGATCTGTCCCTCCGAACCAGTAAAGCTTTCCGGTTGTCTGATAGCAGCTGAGTCCAGTAGCAGTTTATGGAAACTCCAGCTAGGGGCAAGTTCACAATTATGAAGTTTAGACCCAAACCTAGGTCAAGAACTTGCAAATTTCCTACTTGGAGTATAGTGATTGCCCTGCATCAAACTATTTGGGGTGCACGGAAAGTTTATAGGTCCCAGCCTAAGCTGTCCCTGATCTTGGAATAGCTCAACACTCCCAAGAAAGCAGCAGCATGAATCTAGAATACACATCAGCCTAGACTGGCCCTAACATAAAGTTTGAAATCAAAAAGTGGGCTAGAAGAATGGACAAACAAAAATAGAATCCCACCATAAAAAGCTATTATGGTGACAAGTATGCTCAAAACATAAACCTGAAAGAAGAGAAAAGCAAAGCCTCAAAGAAAACAAGTTTAACTAGAATTCCTGAAAGAGATAAAGCTAAAGTTGAAAAAAAAAAGTAAAAGTTAAAAATGTTTTTATAAGTGAAATGAAAGTCTAGAAGAAAAAATTTGGAAAAGAAATGAGAGTTATGGGAGAAAGACTTGGAAAGGGCTGGGAGCAAGAGGTATAAAACCTTGCCCAAGCATCAAATTCCCTGAAAATTAGAATGGAACAAATAGAAGATAATAACTCTGTGAGACAAGAAGAAAGAAAGTGAAAAGACTAAAAAAGAAGAAGAAAAAGACAATATTGGTACAGTACCTTACAGTAAAAACAACTGCCCTGGAAAATGTTGAGGAAAGATGATTTAAGAATCATTGGACTACCTAAAAGCCATGACCTAAATAAAAGCCTGGACATCAAAATTTTAAAAATCTTACACAAAGCTGGCCAGATCTCTTAGAATCAAAGGGCAAGGTGGAAATAAAAGAATCCACTGATCATCTTATGAAAGAAATTCCCCAAATGAAAACTCCCAGAAACAGGATAGCCAAAAGCTGGACTTTCCAGAAAGTCAGAATATCACATTTTTGATGTGTTGGTTAGTTTTGCTGACCTGTTTTCTGCTTTTTATTCTTTGTAATATGGGGTGGCTCTCTGGAAAGGGAAGGGGGAAGGGCATAGTGGGAAATGAAATCAATTAGCATTATAGCTAGCAAGTGTGGATTATATGAAAACAAAAGCAAGCAAAAAAAGTATTAAAAAAAAACCAAACCATACCACTACCACCAAAATGCTTCAGAACTTTGATCAACACAGTGACCAATCATGACTCCAGAGGACTGATGATGAAACAGGCCTCCCTCTAAACTGAAAGTTACCAGACAGGTTTCAAATGAGTCATGAGTTGCCAATGTGTTGATTTGTTCATTACAGGGGAGTTGGAGGAATGGAGAATCATTGGAAAGGAAGTGATAGCAATGTAAAAAAAAAAAAAAAACTTTATTAAGTTACTTGTGTACTTGTGCGAAATATGGCTGTATTCCAGGGGCGCGCTGAAGCTAGTTGAACAAGCTGGAGAGCCAATTGTTCAGTTTTCAGGGTGAGCATTTACATCTTGGAAATAGGCAAACGCTATAAAATCAGGTGCTGGTTTATTATTTTTTGATTGTCTATGCTTAAGAAAGTGATGGAGAAAATATTAATAATATAGATTGAACTTTAAAATGTCAGGTCATTTTTTTTCCCCTAGGAGAGTAGTTTGTTAAAAGCATTTACCAGTACATTTCTGACTGTATCCCACCAGAACAAGGTAATTTCCTTGAGGACTGATATTGTTTCATTTTTGCCTTTGTATCTATTCCCTGTGCCTAGCACAAGATCAATGTGTTGACTTTAATTAGTAAAGGTTTGCTGAGCTGAATTGAAACAGATGTGGTGCTGTGCGACTCCTCAGAGGAGAGATCATTTAATCCAACCCAGCTTTTATAGATGAGGAAAAGGATGCTCAGAAGGGTTGACTTCCCCAAGGTCATTTGGCAGAGCCAGTATTTCAACTCGGATACTGCGACTCTAAATTCATCGATCTTCTACAAGAAGAAAAGGGTCGATTACTCCCTGCTAGAGACCTCGAGGAAGGTTCCTGGAGGAGTTTAGAGGACAGGATGATGGAGAGAGGGATCATGATAGATGACTTTAAGTATTTGAAAGGCTTTCTAGTGGAAGAAAGGTTAGACGTGTCTGCTTGTCAAGGGATAGCTGGGGTAGTGGGTTCAAGTGGCGAGGAGGCAGATTTAAGCTTGATGTAACAATCAGAGCTACCCAAAAGAGAATGGGTCTACGTTAGTAGATAGTATGCTCCCCATCCAGGGAGTTATTCAAGTGGAGGCCAGATGATCACTTGTCAGGGATATAGTAGAAGGGAATTCCTATCAAGGTATAGACAAATGGATGAGTACGGTCTCTTCCAGCTGTGAGATTTGGTGACCTCCTGGCGACCCCCTCCCCTCCGAAGCCCTAGCCCAGATCAGAGCACCTTGGATGGGAGGGACGGGGATGAGGGGAGAAATGGGGGGAAATTGCCCTGTGCCCGCCTCCCTGCCCCCATGACGCTTCTGATTGGCTCTTATCTAGGCCAGGGCTGCCGGAGCTGCGGATTGGCTCGGGAGCCTGCCCATCCCCAAACTGTGTTCTTTCTCCCCCCCCCCACTCCTCCCACCCGGGAGGGATTTAAAGGGCCTAGGCGCTCTCTATGGCTACGGGATGCGAGCGCGTTGAGCGCTGCGAGCCCCGAGCCCCCAGAACCCCCGCGACCCCAGCCGGGCAGCGGGACAGGGAGAAGCCAGGCAAGAGCCCTATATCCTGTGCCCCGTCGGGCGCCTGCCACCATGTAGAGGCTAGCGACTGCATGTCGCTGTCGGTGCCTGGACTCCTGGGTCCCCCGCAGCCTGCAGCTCCGGCCCGCGGGGGCCACCGATGAGGTGAGCCCAAAGGACCTAACAACTAGAGATGGGGAGCAGCGGTTTGGGGGTTTGGGATGGGGAGGCGCTCATGAGAGGGGTTTGGGAGCTGGGGGGCGGGGTGAGGGGATTAAGGGTTTGGGGGCTCCAGTAGGGGGTAAAGGGGTGTCAAGGAAGCAGTGACAGAAGGAATTAGGGACTCCTTCGGGGCACGGATGGGAGGGTGGGGGTGGCGGTGGGTAGAGAATCTAGGAGGAGGCCCCCTGGGGTCAGAGAAAGGGATGGGGGATGGGGAAGTGATAGGGAGGGGTGAAGACGAAACCTTCCCCGACCACACCGGGAACTAGGAGGCAGAGATAGGGGGTCCAGGGGATCAAGGATGGGGTCCCGGGAAATGAGGGAGGGGTTGTCCCAGAGCCGCAGGGCTGGGGAAGGGAGGGAATTTGTAACTTGAAGCCCCCAGACGCCCCTGCCATTTGCGTACTAACCCCGTCATACCTGCTCCTCTCTGCCCCCACCCCCCATTTGTGCTGCCACTGCAGGTCCAGGATGGGGGCCAAGGCCCAGGCGGGTGGGAGAGGACGCAGCCCAGATCCCCTCCCGCCCCTGCCTCGGCCTCAGCCTCGGCCTCAGCTGCATCTCCCTCCGCATTAAGGACAGAATCAGAAATGTCGTTGCTCCCGATTGTCTCTTTTGGGGTTCCCTCCCCCCACTGTGCCCAGGCTCTGCCAGTGGGGCTGGAGCAGCTCTGGAAGAGGTTCCCCTCCACTTCAATTGGGCCTTAGGGAAGTCGGGTTGAGATAAAGTGACCTGGAATTGGGAAACTAAGCTGTACCCCCACTTTATAAGCAGGGTGACCTTCCCTTGGGACTGGGCGATGTTCCCCAAGGCCCAAGGATGTCTGTTATGTAACAGACAGGCAGGGCCACAGCCTTGTTACCGTGGTTACCAATGGGAGGGGGGGAACTGGGGCTGAGGAGAGAGACGGTAGAGGAGGCCTCTGGGGATGCAAGACCCAGGTCCTCCCACTATCCTCCCCCATCCTGGTCTCTAGGCCTTCCCTGTCTCATACCTGGGCTTCCCCTCCTTAACATTCCCCTGTCCCCAGCACCTATCTTCCCTGCCTCTCCCTCTGTCCTTTAACTGTGTCTTCATCCTCTGTCCTCTGCTTATGCCCCCCCCCCCTTGTTCCCTACCTACCCTATGTCCTTCTCTCTCCACATCCCCCCAGGCTCCCTGTCCTCCAGTCCCCTGTCTTCTAAACAGTGTGTCCTATTCCCCCCACCAATACCCTAACATCACAGCGTCTTTTACCTCTTGAGCCTGCATCAAGTGTTTCCTCCTCCAAGTACCTACCCTGCATATACACATCCACATCTCCCCACATATTCCCTTCCATATCCTGTCTCTCCCTCACCCACACCTGTCTCCTTCCTCTATTTTAACACCTCCTCCTGTCATACAGCTGACATCAAAGTCCTCTGAAATCTAGCACAGCCTTGAGCTTTTCAGTATTAGATTACCCACTCAAGCCATCCTGAAGCCAGATTGGATAGCTCTGTCCCTCAAAGCTCTCCTATGCTGTTCTGCCTTTGAGCATTTACTCATTCAATTCCCTTCAGTTGCCCAGGCTGGAATGGCCTCTTTCTCCCCCTGTCTCTGCCTTATTGAACCCTCTACTATCCTTTATAACCCAATTCAGTCAAATGCTATCTCTTCCAGGAAGCCTTTCCCAATCTGTCTGGTTGCTCATGACCTTTCTCTTGGATCTTAGAGACCCCTGGGTTTTTCCCCTCTCCAATATACTCAGGAGGCAGTTTAATGTAGTAGATTAAAGAGCTGACCTGGATTCAGGTCTCACCTCTGACATATACTGGGCAGTGTAACACATGGGCAAGTGATTTAATCCTGCTGAAACCTCTTTCCCCATCCCCTGTCACACTCTTAACTTTCCAAGGAGCAGTTCTGTATGGGTAGAGGGAGTTTGTTCCACCAATGAAATCACAGGTCTGGACCAAACAAAACAAAACAAAACACTTGTGTAATATATTGTAATATAATTGTATACTATAACTACATACTAGCCTGTGAGTCCCACAAGTACAGGGCATCTGTCTTACCTACATTTTGTATCTCCCCTAGCACCTAGAATCATAGAATCTTAAATTTAAGTTCAGAGCTAGGAGGAAATCATCTTGCCCAACCCCTTCATTTTACAGAAGAGGAAACTGAGGCCCAGACAGGTTAAATGACTTCCAGGTCAAATAATAATGGAACTAGAGTGTGAACTGGGGATTTCTGACTCCAGTTCCAGGACTGCTGTGCATACAGCACTCACTTAATATTTGTTGAACTAAGGAATGAAAGAATGAACAAATGAATGAAAAATACTCCTTTCCATTGTGTTGTCTAGTGTTATTCTTAGTCCTCTGTGATATGGGCCCTTCTACTATATCTTGTCTGTTCCCAAACCAAATCATCTTCCCCATCAAAGAGCAGTCCTTACCCCCATTCTTCCCCATGTCCGAGGTCTCTCCCTTCCAGTCTTTAACATTCTGTGAGTCTAGGATTCCATTCTTTTCACCCTCAAAGGTCCCTGGAGCTCTGACCCAGCTAGCCCCTCCACGCCTTTGAGGCCAGGCTTTCTTCCTTCAACCTCTGGGATCAGGAGACCTTACCTTACGCTCTGACCATCCCCCAATCCAATTCTTGAATGTGGAGCTGGGGTTCCACTACCCACCCACCCATCTCCACTGAAGTGAGGACAAGCAGAGAGGTTAGACAGTTGTGAGAATTTTCCTGATGTTTGTACTGTGGGTAAGGACTACTGAAGAATGGAATGGAGTCTGCCACCATTTTCCTGGCAGGATACTGTTTTTGAGGCAAGGACTCAAATTGAGCAAAGTGACTTCTGGCATTTCCTCCCTAACCAGAGATTTCTTGACTTTTTAAATCAGGCTATTCAGTTGTTTTTCTCGCACAGCCCAGCTCCTACACTCACTCCCCCATAGGATTGAGAAAGCATCCCCTGGAGCCTGGTATGAACAGTACTTCCTACAGGCTTGGACTCAATCCTTGATCCCTGGCCTGGAAATTCCTTCTGAGGCCTCCACTAAGACACCAAGTCTTAGCTAAGGCACCATCCATACTCATCACCTCTAACCTGGCTGGGACCATCTGTCTCCTCCTCCCCCCAGGGACTCAGAAACTCTGGGCTTTGAAACATACCCCACCACCAATTTTTTGTTGTAAAGAATGGTTCTGTAGGAACTGGGAAGGGAAGAGATATAGTGGGAGGCAGGGGAGAGGGGAGAGAGAGGGAGAGAGAGAGAGGGAGGGGGAGAGAGAGAGAGAGAGAGAGAAATAGGCACTGTAAAAACAAGATTTTTTAAAGTAACACAAGTTGAGATTTAGGTAAGGGCTTCCCTAACAAAGGAGGGTGATATAACAAGGTGCTAGTGGGCAGCAGGTAGTGGTGTGTGTGTATGTGTTTGAAAAGGATTGAACTCTTTCCTGCTCATTTTCCAAAAGGCTGGAGAGAAAAGGGAGAAGCTGTGGGGTGTGGGACTGGGGTGAGAGGCTATAAACCTCCATCAGGTAAGCCTCATTGCCTCAGCTCTCCCCAGGGTTAAGCTAGAATATTCATCAGGTTCTAAGCAACTTAAAGATCTAATAGAATTAAAAATCATAGAATCATAAAATGCCAGAACTCTTAGAAGGCCCTTAGAACATGGAACATAGAATGTCAGAGCTGGGAGGGCCCTTAGAACGTAGAATGAGGAATGTCAGAACCTGAAGGGACCTCAAAGACCAGTGGCAAATTAGAAAGAGTACTAGCTTGGGAATCAGGAGACCTAGCTTCTAGCCCTATCTTTGCCACTGACTTACTGCAGCACCTTAGACAGGGCACTTTCCCTCCCTAGTACTCAGGTTTCCTCATCCTGAAAATAAGACGATTGGACCACATGGCTTCTAACATCTTTTCCAGCCCTAGGTCCTATATCTAACAGGCCTTCCATTGCTGATAGCCTATGTTATTTGCCATTCTGACACTATACTTGAAGTCCCTTCTCGGTCTGACTAAGAGTCTCAGTAGAAGACCCCATGGTTTGTATCTTGTGTGGTACACAATCAGGTCCTCACCCCCAGTCCTCTCTTCCACCAGGACACACCATGCTGACCGGTGTGGCCGATGGCATCATGTGCTGCCTTCTGGGCTCCACAACCAATGCTGTGGGTCCCCTGGAAAGTGTTGAGTCCAGCGATGGCTACACTTTTGTGGAGGTAAAGCCAGGGAGAATCCTTCGGGTGAAGCATGTGTGCCCCCCGCCTGTGGGAGACCAGCCACCGGCGCCGTTGCAGCCAGAAGGGGAGCAGGGTGGGCTAGTTCACTGCAAGCGGCGCATCACCGTCTACCGCAATGGGCAGCTGGTGGTGGAGAACCTTGGCGATGTGCTTCGAGCTGACCTCCTGCAAGGGTACAATGGTATTGGTGAGCCCCCCTCCACCCTGGAGCTGGAGATGCCCGAACCTTCTTCCTCATTGGCAAATGGCCCGTCGGGGGAAGGGGCCCGCCCGGGCTCAGGGCCTGCTGGGCGTAGGCGGAGGACACGGCGTCCCAAGCGTACCATCGATATCGACTGTGAGAAGCGGGTCACCAGTTGCAAGGGTGCCCAGGCCGATGTGGTCCTCTTCTTCATCCATGGCGTGGGTGGCTCCCTGGCCATTTGGAAGGAGCAACTAGACTTCTTTGTTGGCCTGGGCTATGAGGTGGTGGCTCCAGACCTGGCAGGACACGGGGCCAGCTCTGCCCCCCAGGTGGCTGCTGCATATACTTTCTATGCTCTGGCTGAAGACATGCGAGCCATCTTTAAACGCTATGCCAAGAGGCGAAATGTGCTCATTGGGCACTCATATGGGTGAGGCGGAGGGGCGGCAGTGGGCGGGGAGGGCAGTGTCATGGGAGAGAGGGATGGAGGATACCTTAGTTCTAGTGCTTCTTCAGTCACTAATTTGTTGTGCAGCCTTGGACAAGTAGCCTCTCTGGGCCTTCCTTGACTTAAAATGAAAGGGGTCAAACTGTCTCTTCTAGGAAGGGCAGAGAGGGCAGTGAGAAGGGGCAGGATGAGAGTTCCTGGAGCAGGGGATCAAGAAGGAATCAGTCGTCCTCAGACCTCAGCCTATAACCGCTCTGAAGCCCAACCCTGAGTTAGACGGGGTGCTTCTCCCAGCCCGTGCCCCCTCCCCCAATTTCCACTGCTCCTTTGGGGCAGGGACTATTTTTTATTCCTCTCTCATCCCCAGCACTTAGCACACGTAGGTACTTAATTAATGATTATTGACTGACTAACATTAAGTGTCTGGCCCTTAAATGCTTGTTGATTGATTTAACTCTAACCTGAGGGGTTAGGTCAAATGGGGGGGGGGGGGGTTTGGGGGGAGGGTTTTTTATTGGAGTCACAGGGATTCAGCCTCTTCCTCAGTCTTGCTGAGCAGCCTACCTCTCCC
Organism: Vombatus ursinus; assembly: GCF_900497805.2. Classification (NCBI taxonomy): domain Eukaryota; kingdom Metazoa; phylum Chordata; class Mammalia; order Diprotodontia; family Vombatidae; genus Vombatus; species Vombatus ursinus. The sequence continues at coordinate 753,524 of NW_020954739.1, forward strand.
CGCTGCTACAGGGTTTCCTTTTGCACATTCCTGGCCCACGAGTACCCGGAACTTGTTCATAAAGTGATCATGATCAATGGTGGTGGCCCCACAGCCCTGGAGCCAAGCCTTTGCTCCATCTTCAATATGCCTACCTGTGTTCTTCGATGCCTCTCGCCTTGTCTGGCCTGGAGCTTCCTCAAGTGAGACCTGGGGTCCACAATCTCTTTGGAAGGGGCTTCTGACTCTGATATTGGGGCTGGCATGATGCCCATGGGGTGGCTTTGGGAGGAATGTGTCTTTGACTTCAGGGATGGCATGATGCCCGTGGGGTGGCCCTGAAAGGGATGTATCCTGGCTTCAGGGCTGGCATGATGGCCAAGAAGTGGTTCAGGCCCAGATCCCCAAAATGATTTCTACCCCCTAACCCTTTACACCCACAGGGCTGGCTTTGCCCGCCAGGGGGCCAAGGAGAAACAGCTGCTGAAGGAAGGCAATGCCTTCAACGTTTCCTCCTTTGTGCTTCGGGCTATGATGAGTGGACAATACTGGCCAGAAGGTGATGAGGTCTACCATGCTGAGCTCACTGTACCTGTCTTGCTGGTGCATGGCATGCATGACAAATTCGTGCCTGTGGAAGAGGACCAGCGTATGGCAGAGGTATGGGGAAAGACGGGGGGCTGGCGCTGCTCTATCTCCCAGTCACCGATGGAGCAAGCTACAAAGGTCCCAGGAAATATCAGGCTTGGGGCTGGGGGCTGGATCTCATGGTGAGAATCCTGGGAGGCAGTGGAACCCAGAGAGGAGGGGATGGAGCTTTGGGAGGAGGGAATAGAATCCTGGATCTTTAGCTGATACTGGGTAAATGGACACAGGGATGAATAAGAAAAGAGAAAAGGATCCCTAATCAGACATTATGGGAGTCCAAAGGAAGGACTTCTTCAGTGAGAAGGTTAAGTTGCAGAATTTCCCCTCCGTGCCATCTCAGAGGGGCTGGGTAGTGCTTAGCTTTTGAGAGAACCTGACTCCCCTCAGGAAATGGTCACTTTGAGAGGCCTCCCCTGAGGCAAGGGGCTGGATGGAATGATTTCTGGCCTTGCCTCCTCCAGATCCTCCTCTTAGCTTTCCTGAAGCTCATTGATGAGGGTAGCCACATGGTGATGCTAGAGTGTCCAGAGACAGTCAACACCCTGCTCCATGAATTCCTTCTGTGGGAGCCAGAGGTCCTGGGGCCACCTGACCATCCTGATGCCAGTGCCACCGAGAAGAAATAAAGTGGATGGATGGACGGACAGACAGACCGATGGGGCGCTTTTCAAGAGGCTGGGAGCTGCAGGAGAAGGCGCCTTCCCTCAGGCCTCAGGGAGGGCCATGGTTGCCCTCCCTCCGGCTAATGGAGGGGGAGAGGAAAGCCACGATGAGGGGGTCCCTCCCCACCCAGGGATCGAGGCACCCGTGGAGGGCTGCCCAGTGGCATTCGGAGTTGTCCAGCAGGGCCAGACTGGCCACTGAAGGAGGGGGCTGAAGCCTCCCCCCAACCCCATCCCCCTTTCTTGCTTGTCTCCTTTGCGTACCCGTAGGCGCTATTTGGGGAGAGCGGTCCCCGAGGCAGACTGCCTGGGGAAAATCAGGGATAAATCCCTACCCTCCTGGGAGGGAGATGGGCCAGGTCTGGCTTTCTGGGAGGGTTTGACACCCACCCAGGCTGGCCAAAACAGCAAGGGGAGGGACCCTTCCCTTGCTCAGCTGTGGCCCCCAGCTACCCCCAGCAGGACTAGTTGTACCATCCCCACATTTCTAGGGAGCTGGAAATTACCCTCTCTATATTTAAGGACCTTGTACAGAAACTCACCTTCCTTCCATGTTGCAAACCCCACCCCCACCCCCCAATCCAGTGCTCAGTATTAAGGTCTCCTCCTTTGTCTCCCCAATGGGCATCTGTCTCGTGTATCTCTCTTTGCTGAGGACTGATTTCTAGAAGGTGAGACTTCTCTCTGTCATCAGCACTGCTGCTCCTGGGGAAGGAGCCTTCCTCCCTCCCTCCCCTCTGCCCCTCCCCCACCCCCATTTGACCAGGGACACCTATTCCCACCTGATGGGGCCCCTCCCAGCTGGAAAGCCCTTTTCAGCTTGAGAGAGGGGACTGCAGCCTGTGGAGGCAGGGATGGAAATGGGTGGGGGGTGGGAGAGACAGATATGGATTGTGCAGACCACGAGCTGTAGCCCAATAAATGTGACAATCAGCATCATCCATGGGCCTTGTGTGTTGTGAGCTGGGCTCATGGCATGGAACTTAAGCCCCCAAACCCAGGAACCTGCTTCTGGCAAGGCACCTTCTCAGAAACAGGTCTTTACATGCAGAAAATAAGACATGGGATTACAAAGGAAACCAATTAGATTGAAATAATTATCAAAATATTAAATTTTTTTTTTTTGAAGTTCACAGCCTGGGGCAGCTAGGTGGCACAGTGGCTAGAGCATTGGCCCTGGAGGCAGGAGGACCTGAGTTCAAATTCCCCCTCAGACACTTAGTAGCTGTGTGACCCGGGGCAAGTCACTTAAACCTGATTCCCCTCCCCCTCTCCCCCCACCAGAAAAAAAAAGGTGCACAGACCTCAGGTTAAGACCCCTGGTAGAAGGTTTAGCTTAAGTAGATGCTTCGAGGATTTGATGGAATATCCACTTCTGTGTGGGATCCTGTCGGAACAATCTGGATCCCAGAGCTTTGTCTACACGGACCTTGGCTTATGACATGACTCCCTCTCCCCTGGTCCCTAAGCCTTCTATCACAAGTCAGAATAGCCATTTGTAGGTCTGCTGATTCTCTAGGGGACAGGTTTGGAAGGAATGATGAAGTTCCAGAACAGGGGCAGCTAGGTGGCGCAGTGGATAGAGCACCGACCCTGAAGTCAGAAGGACCTGAGTTCAAATCCGGCCTCCAACCAAACACTTGCTGTGTGACCCTGGGCAAGTCACTTAACCCCAACTGCCTAAAAAAAACAAAGCAAAACAAAGCTCCAGAACTGGGACTAGCTGTGCGGCGTTAGGCAAATCACTGAGATTCAGGTTCTTCATGGAAGAAATCGTACCAGCTTCTGTAAATAGGGATAAAAAGGTGCTCAAGTGGGCTCGCAGTCTGGACTCTGAGTCGTGGCATTGTTATTTGATTTATAAGCTTCATCTTCTTGGGTGAGTCCCTTCTCCTTCCTGGGGCTCAGTTTTCTTACCTATAAAATGAAGTGGGTGGAGAGGATCCCTCCCGCCACTGGTATGCTAGGATTCTGTGACTAATATCTCCATCATCAATGTCACAAGACCTTGTTGAAAACCTTTTGGCCACTAACAGCACTAACATCTGGATGTACTGGGGCCTGTATCCCCAGAGCCAGGAATTGGGAGGGAAGACAGTAGCCAGGCCCCCATCCCCCTGGAAGAGACCTTTCGGCCCCACTGAAGTACAGGAGTGGCATTCCCACAGAAAAAGAGACACAGGACAGCTGAAGGGACATTGTGACTGGTCCGAGCTGCAGTTGGGGGCATAAGGCACAGAAATGAGGGCTGCTGAATCATCAGAGCTGACCACCTGTTGTAAGCTCAGCTCCTAGCAAAGCCTCGGATGGGTGGCTCCCAGTAGTTGGAGATGTAACTCAGAGCCGTTTCCTTGGAAGCTGTCAATACTGTCTTTCGTGGCTGGTCAATGTCTGGAGTGAATTGGGGTTCCTCAGGCCTGCACATCTGGGAGAGGCTGGAGCTGCTCAGGTGACACTCAGAGCCCAGTCTTCTTGTCTGAGGGCATGGATGTCTGATGGTCTCTCAGGCCTGTATCTCTGAGAGATGGAGCCATTCATGGCTCAGTTTCAACATCCAGAGCTTGATGCTGCCACTTAGGTACTCACTTGGATGTCCGGGGGCCGAAGCTGCCTCTCTCCCTCTGCCAGGAAGATGCCCAAAGCCCGGTGCAACAGGTGTACACCCAGCCGTCTGCGCCGATGAGGTGGCCATCTTGCTACGGCACCATAGTAGTGGCCTTTCTTCTGATTGGAGAGCACCTGCATCCCTGGGGAGATAAAGAGACCCTCATTCATACAGAGGGAACTTGTCCCACTCCAGTGGAAAGTCTGGGGTCTTCCCCAGGGAAGGGGGCTTGTGGGGCAGGGCCAATCCTATATGCTGCCCTGACTGGCACACACCAAGGGCATCCACGAGGCACGCCTCCCTTGTATAGGCTTCTACTGCAATGACGTTTTGGAAGCAGTGCAGGGAGACCACACCGTGGCCACTTGCCCAAATGTCCAGGATGCGCTGCACCTTGGGGCAAGTCTATGGGGAGAGAGACTCGGTTGCAGATCCATCAATTTAGTCCTACTCCAGGCCCCTCCACTTGCCCTCTTGCAGTCCCAGCACCTGCTTTTGCCTGTTCCGTTGATGGCGCAGGGCCTCGGAGAGGTGGGAGTATGGCCGAGCCCGAGTGCCCTTACCCACGTAGAAGATGGCATGAGTAAAGGTCTGGAAGCATTCAGCTGGGCTCAAGATGTGGCATCGGGAGGGCAGGTTCTGGGTCACCCTGGGGTAAAGACAAATGTCCCCACAACAGAGATGATACCCATGGTGCCAATCTATCCCACACTTTTCCTCGATTACCTGTTGGTGCCCAATTCATCATCCCCTGATCAATGTCCAAACCCCCTTCACTCCAACACCACCACTGCCCTGATTAGTGACCATTAAGTGACCATCCATTAAGGCCTGGGAGCCACCTTTCTATGTTTTTAACAGTTCTCATTTTAAATGTTGAATTTTTTTCTCAGATTAATTTTTGCCACGAACTTTTTCCAATCTATGTTCTTTTCATTTTGATCACATTTCTTTTTGTTGTACAGAATATTAACATTTTAAATCAAGGCATTTATCTCATCCCTAATGATTCCTTCTATTTTCTTTTTGGTGGGAGTGGGGGGGGGGTGGTGGTGAGGCAATTGGAGTTAAGTGACTTGCCCAGAGTCGTACAGCTAGCAAGTGTTATGTTGTCTGAGGCTGGATTTGATCTCAGGTCCTCCTGACTCCAGGGCAGTGCTCTATCCATGGCACATGATTCCTTGTATTTAAGAGGGAAAAAATTATCTCCCTTCTACAATTAAGATAAGCACATTGTTCCATTTCCTTCCATCTTTTTTTTTTTTTTTGATGAAGCATTTGGGGTTAAGTGACTTGCCCAGGGTCACACAGCTAGTAAGTGTCATGTGTCTGAGACTGGATTTAAACTCATGTCCTTATGACTTGAAGACCAGAGCTCTATCCACTGAGCCACCTACCTGCCCCCTCCATCTTTTTTTTGCTAGTTCTTTCTTATGTTTACGTCTATCATAAAGCTGTAATTCACTGGGTTTTATGGTGCAGGATGCAGATCTAACTCTTTTCCCAGCAAGCTGCTAATCCATTTACCTTTAAAAAAAAATGCTTTGCTAATGGGTTTTTTCATATCCTTGCCACTTACGAATGACTGTCTCATCCCCACAGAACTCTCTTCTAACAAACCAACCAGTTTTCCCACGTCCATTTGTAAATAACGAAGGTTTCTCCAATTCCTTTTTTCCCCTTTGTAAAATGAACATTTATCCTTTGCCTGTATTTTATTAGGTCTGAATTGGGCTAGATGGCCTTTGAGAGCCCGACTGTGTGAATGCCAGAGCTGGAAGGATCTGTAGAGTATAGACTACAGGATGTCAGAGCTGGGAGGGCCCTTAGAACACAGAAAGTCAGAGCTG
>NW_020954739.1:759277-762841 GCF_900497805.2 Vombatus ursinus
AGAGCTGGGAGGGCCCTTAGAACACAGAAAGTCAGAGCTGGGAGGGCCCTTAGAACATTGGATGTCAGAGCTGAGAGGGACTTTAGAACTTAAAATGGTAGAACACAGCATGAGAACATTAGAACTAGAAAGGACTTCGTCGTGGTTGTTTGGTCTTGTCCAACTCTTTGTGACCCTGTGGACCACAGCACGCCAACACTGTCCATTAGGTTTTCTTGGCAAAGATACTGTAGTGGTTGCCATTTCCTTCTCCAGTGGATTAAGGCAGAGGTGAAGAGATTTGCCCAGGGTCACATAGCTATTCAGTGTCTGAGGCTGAATTTGAACTCAGGTCTTCCTAACTCCAGGCCCAGAGCTCTGTCCACTGAGCCACCTAGCTATCAAACCTATCCCTTTATTTTACAGTTGAGGAAAACAAGATCCAGGGAAGGGAAAAGATTTTGGCAAAGTCACACAGAAGGAGCCAAGTCTGGAACCCAGGTGACTGTCTATCCAAGGCTCTTTTCTTCATATACCAAGATACTCACCTGTCCCCCTGCTGGCGGTTTACATACCTGGGGTCCAGCAGCAGGTAGGTGAAACTTGACTTAACAATCCCCTCACGCCACCTGTGGGTTGGGTCTGGCTGGTCAAACTGCTGGGCCATGACATCCTCATCATCCTGAGCATTAGGGACACAGCCTGTCTGCAGGGCCTGGCTCAGCTCTGGGCTGTGCCCTGCTGGGGCTGGACCATGTGCAAACCAGGAGAGGAAATGGGGTCAGAGTGTAGCCTCATTTGGGAGCTCACTGTAGAAGGGGGAGACAGTGTTTATCTAGAATAATCCCTTCATGAGGGAAACAGAGGCCTGAAGAAAAGACTTGCCCAGTCACACAGCGAATCACTGGCAGAGGCAGGTCAAACTGGGAGTTTGTTGAAGATTCCAGGATAATTGTTCCCTGGACATGGGATTTCTCTCTACCCAGAAGCCCCAGTGAAACCCATCTCCTCCCAGTGAGAACTCACCAGCTGGCCCCCCAGGGCGCCCCTCCTTCAGTCGCTTCAGGTAGTGTTGTCTGGTGAAGGGAGTGACAGGGCCTGGGCTCTCCCCAAGGGCCCGAAGATGCTGCAGCAGCTCCTGGTTGGACAGGGTGGAAGGGTCTCCTGATGGGAAGGGTGTGGATGAGTGACAGCTACATTGTCCATCTGTGACTGTGTCCTCAGCATGCAACAGAGGCTGGTCAAGGACACTGGGCCCAGGCTTGGGATCAGTATGCAGAGGTTCTGTAGGCTTTGGCCCAGAAGGCTGCAGGGACTGTTCCATGGGGAGCAGTTGAGGATGCAGGATTGGATGGACCACAGGTGGCTCTGGAGGCTTCCTGATGGAATTCCAGCAGGAACCGGCTCTGAGGCCTTGAGGGATGTGGTCCTCTTCATCTTCATCATCTTCTGTCAGCCACATGCTAGCCCCATCCTCACTACTCTGGGAAGTCTTGTCATCAGTCAGGAATTCATTAAATGGGACATCTTCTGTGAATGCTACCAAGTTGTCAGTCTGAGTGGTGAGGGGAACTGCTCTAGCCTCTTCTAAACTGTCCAGGGTTAGGTACTTTCCTTCCCTGGGATTCCCATTGTTTACAGAGCCTGGGCCACACCTTCTGGGCAGCATCTTCAGGGGTGGGCCCTGCTCCACACTCTCATCAGAAACGAAGGAGCTTTTGCCCTCACCATTGTGGGAGACCAAACCCTGGACCTTGCAGGGTGTCCTAGTGGTAACATCTTGGGGCTCTAGGGGGGAACCCAGAACCAGTCCTCTCAGCTGAGCATTCAGATGGATCACAGAGTCCCTACTGGCTGGTAACACGTGTGACTCATCTAGAGAGGGCTGGGAGTTCCCAGCATTCAGTATCATGGCCCTGAGCTCAGCTCTCAGGGCTGCATAAGCCAGATCCTTCCTGGGGGGCCCTGATGTCTGGGGAGCCCTGCTATCTGGGGAACACATATCCAAGGGCGCTATTAGGGTGGGGCTGGTCCCTGCCATGCTGCCTAATTGGGACCCACTCCCACCCTTCCTGGGCTGAGATGGTACAGCCCCAGTGGCATCTGGGGTGATGGGGCTGGAGGGGACAGCATTGGGCACCTGGGCATCAGGGCCAAAGGCTTCCACTGCAGTGAGGAAGGAGTCGCTAGAGGAGGTGCCCATATCAGCAGGGAGAGAGTTGGGGACTGTCTCATCTTGATCTTCCCAGGAATAGTCTGGTCCTGGGTGACAGAGGCAGCTGTGATCTGGGGAGATGTTATTCAGTGGCAAGTGGGACACAGAGCCCAACTTAGGAGTTGGGGAAGGTGGGGAAGTGGGTTGGGGAAAGAAGGGTGCAGGGAAGCTGAAGCCATTATCTAGCCCAAGTTCTTTCCAGTGTGAGGGCTGAGAATGAGCTGGGAGAGTCTGTCTTGGGAGGGTGCGCCCAGCCTCCAAAGCTTCGCTCTCCACCTCACTCCCGTCCGGATGGTGTCTGACTATGCTGCCCAGAGACCTCGGGCTAAATGTCACGTCTGAAAGTCCCCAGATGCTGGTGTCAAGGTCATCTCCATTCAGGGCTGAGAAGTCGTTGCCTTGATCCTCCCCTTTGCAAAGGGCTTGACAGAGGGGCACCTCTTTGGAGCCAGCATGCTCCCTCAGAATCTCAACACACTCCTCGTTGCCCTGCTCCAGGGCGAGGTCCAGCGCTCGTTTCCCATCCTAAAAGCAAAGCCTTAACGAGACTAGCCCTCCCCACCCCATGGGACCTAGTGCTAGTCACACGCTAGAGGACCCCGCCTTTCCCCACCCACTAAAGAAACCCTAAGTCCCAACGCCAGCCCTCCAGACCCCCTGGGCACCTGGTCCTGAAGCTCGGGGTCACCTCCCTGTCTCAGAAGGAGTTCTAGGCACTTGTAACAGCCCCAGGATGCAGCTACATGCACAGGGGTCAGGGCATCCTCCGACCTAGAGATAAGGGGCAATCAGACCCTGGGATCACAAGCTGTATCCTTAAACCAGGGTCTTCCTGACAGTAGGAGCCACGCCCCCGCCTCCAGATTGGTGGGGGAGGGTCCCTTCAAGGGTCGTCTGGGGTCTGTTCCCTACTCCCAGGGCCCCTCTATAGACAATGCCGCTGATGAGAGTTGGTTGGGGCAGGAAGGGGAAGTTGGGTCAGGAATTTCCTAATCTCCACTGAAGGGTTTTTTGGTCCCAGGGCCACGTGGGGGAGGGTCCAGCTGTGTCCCTGGGTGTCTGGGGAGGTGCCTGGGGAGCGCTGGGTCCTGGCGCAGTACCGGGCATTGGGGTCCGCTCCGTGCTGCAGCAGCACAGCCAGGCACTGCAGGCCGTTCTCCCGCTCGCTCCCCGCCGCCAGGTGGACGGCTGCTACGCCGTCCGGTAGCACCAGGTTGGGGTCAGCCCCAAGCCCCAGCAGCGATTCCACCTCCCTACAGGGAGCAGAGAACCCTAGGACTGGAGCCAGGGTCCCGGCCGGATAGCCGAGCCTGGATCGGGCTCCAGAGCCCCTAGCGCCCCCGGCCGAGCCCCGGGCCCCAGGGGGAGCA
>NW_020954739.1:762851-768769 GCF_900497805.2 Vombatus ursinus
CAGAGCCCCTAGCGCCCCCGGCCGAGCCCCGGGCCCCAGGGGGAGCAGAGTCCCGAGCTCCCCAGCCCTTCCCGCCTTTGAGCGGAAGGCCCCCAGCCCCGGGCAGCGCAGGAGGGGGTGCAGCGATCCGGCCCTCACCGTGCCTTCCCGTCCTGCAGCGCCTCTCGAAGCCTCCGAGCCAGTCCCGGGGTGGCAGCGCTCGAGCCTCTCCCCGGCCCGGCAGAGCCGGGGCCATCCGCTGTCCACGGTCCCATTGCGGCCATTCGAACTTCCCTCGCTGCCCTGTGCGCCTGCGCGGCCCGAGCAGCCCCACTATAGGCGGGCGCTGTCAGCCGCCTAGAGCTGGAGGCGGTGCCAGATGTGCTGCCGCATCTGGGGCCCTGGGACCATACAGGTTACCTCGCCCACGCCCCCGAGCAACTGAGATTAGCAGCTGGAGGGTGCCTGGACCGAGGCGATAAAGCGTGGGGCGGGGCGGTGAGCGGCAGCCGCGCCAGGGGCTGAGCATCCGGCAGGAGTGGACAGCTCTCCCACCCAGCGTGCCCAGGGCTAGGATATCCTCATTCACTGCACAAATGAGGGCTAGGATTGGAAAGAGATTACCCAAGATTACATGGGGAGGCACGAGTGAAGCTGGTACTACCAGGCTGTTTGGGAGGGGTGTGGGGTAGAGGCAGGCCAAGGGCCTGGGCTCCCTGACTCCCCTGGCAGCAGCCCTAGGAAGTGGTCAGTAGCCTTGCTTAGGGCCTTCCCTTTGGTTTGTAATTCCCCTCCCAATGTTAAACCCAGGTCAGTGGCTGAAGTCAGCCTGAAATGAAACACAGCGGCCATATTTGTCTCCAGCACTGGACAACACAGCTAAAGTGGGGAAGGGGAGGGTGGGTAGATGCTTCCTCAGGATTTGGCCACTGCCCATAGTGGCTGACCAGAAAGGACTTACTGATGATTGGGTACGCCGCACCTGGGGACTGTTCCAAACCACATCAACGTAAGATGAACTTCTCAATAATTGGAGCTGTCGATGATGAAATAAGGCTGCCAATTAATTCCTCATCACTGGAAGTCTCCAAGAAGCCGGTGGACTGTCATGGACACTGAACTCTCAGGTTGATATTGTATTCATGGTCCCCTCCCACTCTGATTCTGATTTTCTGAACATGTCACTGAACAGTTTAAGCTAAAATATTTTCAGTTATCACTAAATTACAGAATCTTTGATTTGAAAGGGAGCCCTCCAGTCCGACTCCCATCAGAACAGGAACCCCTTCTATCCCTGCTACCTTACTGAGCCAGCACTTGAATACTCTAGTGGAGTACCCACTATCTCCCCAGACAAGCCATTCCACTTTTAAACAGTTCCATTTGTCAGGATGTCCCTTACGTTGAAATGAAAGTTACGCTCTATTGCTAACTCTGCCCTCAAAGGCCACGGCCTTCAAGATACTTACAGACCACACCAATTCCTCTCAAATTGTCTCTTCTCCATACTCAACATCCCCTGTAATTCCCCACCATCTTGGTGCTGATTGTCTCTTCAGGGAGCAACAAGGACTAATTTTGTTCCAATAAAGGAAAAAGGATTGTCAATCCCACTGATTCATTAAATGATGGGCTTCCATGGAGAAAATCTGATTGACAAAAGTTCCACAACACTCCAAGCCCAAGTCTTATATAGTTCACTTGGACCTCAGCCTTAGGACCATGAATATGGAACTGGAAGGGGGCTCAGAGACCAAGGCAGGTGAAGGTCACAGAGGTATTATTCATCAGAGATGGAATTTGAGCCCAGGTCCTCAGACTCTAGAACCAGTGAATGGTCTTTCCACTGTAGCACGCTGCACCCAAGGCAGTCAACTGGTCTCATTCTCAGGCATGAAGTAGCAATTTTCTGCTAATACCCCCAATGCCCCTCTTCCTCTCCACACCTCAAGCCCTGATCTCAGAAGCAGAAAATACTTCAGACAGCCTCCAGTTCCATTTCTGCCTGACGGACAGCACTTCTGACAAGTGGTCACCCTCTGATTAGCAGCTGAATTTCACCGGCACACAGCCAAATCTGCCTCCCTGAAATTCTGCCCGCTGCTGCCCTCTAGTGCCAAACTAAGGAAGTTTGGTCACGCCTTCCACTTCACACTCCTGCACGCCTCCGAAGACAGACATCATGTCCCTTCTAAGTCTGTTCTCCTCCATGGTAAACCATCCTCATGGCATGGATTCCAGTCCTTTTTCAACCCTCCTGGCTGGATTCCCTCTTCTGATCATGTTCATTCAACACCACTTCTCCCAAAATGTGGCCTACTTGAACATATAACCCTTGAGTAGGGACTGTAGGCTTTGTGTTTTTGTCCCCAGACCTTAGCAATGTTTGACACAGAGTTTCACCCAGAACTAAACAAAGTACTCTAAATATGTCATGGCCAGAGGAAAGGGCAGCAATAGCCCCTTATGCCAAGATCCAGGGGAAGGACAAAAGACAACCACCTACCCAGGTCCAGAACACGACACTGACAGTTTAATACATAGTCAAAATTCGCTATCATGAGGCCCACAGGCTGCATTTAGCATTGTGGCAAGACAGGCCCACGCACCCAGATCAGTCATTGATCGGACCTTCTCCAAGAGCCACCATCCCCACTGGGGCCACAATCACTGTTCTTAAGGACCCTTTTCCAGGGCCTATGGAGAAAGGGTTCATTCCACGGAAAGGAGGACAGCCAAGAGCCTAGAGGCCTGAGACAGGCCTTAAACGGTGGCTTCCATTTCAGCAGGTTCTTCTTCTTCCAGAAGGCTGTAGGAGGCATGGGTCTGGACAGGTCTCTGCAAAGGGTGGGCCAAGAGTTTGGCCATGCAGTTGTGCAGCTCCACAGCTGGTCCTGCCAGTGAAACCTCGTACTTGTAGCTGGTGCCTTTGGAATCCAAGCCTCCAAAGAGGGCATATGTGTCCTAGGTGAGGGCAAGAAGGGGCCACAGACCATCAGACATGAGCACATTTGCATCCCCCCACACACACACACACAAAGGTGGGATCCTATGCACAGGCAATCAAAAAAGAGGTCCCCTGGCTCACAGGAAGGCAAAGACCCCCTAGCTTTGGTCTTCCCCCCATTCCAAAATGGGCAGCTCTGGGGACAGGAATATGTAGAAAGGGCTCTCCAAACCCACCCTCAAATAGCTATGTTTTTTGGGGGGCAGGGGGTGAGACTAGGTGCTGATGCAGGAAGTTGCGCTGGCTGCCTTCAGCAAATTCAGGTCACAGCTTGCCTGCCCTTTAGGGAGGGGGGCCCCAACCTGTGATTTCACTGTTGTCTGGAGTTCCTGGTGAAGAGCTTCCTTCACCCATGCGGAGCAGACCCTTCTCTGCAAATGAAGGTCTTACAGTATGGCCTGAGGGCCCTGGCAGTGACCCACCCAGGGACACACAGCCAGTATGTGTCAGGATGTGGCCTCAGTTTTTCAGAGGCAGCCTAGTGTGGCTGGAAAACTCTGGACTTGGGAGTCAGAAGTGATTCTAATCCTATTCTTGTCCTTCAGTCACTTATAAAACGTGTACCACTGGGTAAGTTGACTTCTCTTGAGCCTCAGTGTCCTAGACGTACAAACAGTCGTTCTCATTCCTGCGCTGCCCTCTCAGGTCTAACATTTTATAAGGTCCCTCCCAGCTTTGACATTCTGATTTCTCAGACCCCCACTAGTTCTGACAGTCTATGTTCTATAGTCTAAGTTGAAATGTATAAGTTAACTATGCAGTTCGTCGTTGAGGCTAGGGCTTCCTAACCCTTTTCAGGCCATGATACATCAGAGAGTTGTTTGGCAGAGACTCAGGGGGATGAGGTTCCACACTCCTCAGCCAACAAGCCAACTGTCTGTCCTTTTGTCCCAAAGACCCATAGCTCTATAGAATGTCAAGGCTGGAAGGGACTTCTGCGTTCATCTAGTGCAGCCCGGATTCTCCTGACCTACCAACCTCATAACCGTGTCCAAACAGCAATGCGCACTGTCCTGAAGGACTTCTGGCTGGCTCTCTGAGAGCATCGCTTCCCCTTCCCCATGCCCAGGCACCAGCCCTTCCACAAAAAGTTAGTCTTCCACCAGGGCTTCAAGCCAAGTTTACCCTTCCACAGTCGGGAGCTTTGCCCTCATCTCTCATCTCACCTTCTGGCTGGTCTCCTCTTCTTTTTCCTCAGTACCATTGTGGATATATACCACATCAAAAAAGAAATATGGACACTGAAGCATCTTCTGCAGGGAAAGAAAAACAGCAAACCGTTTTTCAGAAATCAAAAAGGTAGCATGCTTTACTAGAAAGGAGCTGGCCTGGGAGTCAGGAGAGACCTGGGTTTAAATTCCACTTCTGACCATTAGCTGTGTCCCGAGGGGACCTCAAGCTTCAGTTCCTTTATCTGTAAAATGGGGCTATTACCTATGGTCCTGCCCACTAACAACAGGGCTGCTATTGAGGAGCAAAGTGATAATATGGATAAAGCATTTCACAGACACTAAAGGTTTCTGATCAAAACTTTAGGATGGCAAGAAAACACTGCATCAGCTCCATGACTTCCATACAGATATGACTCCTAAATCTTCTCCTGACAGAGTGTTCTCTCTCATCAAGGAAAATGGATTCCACAGCAGACCACTGCCCATGTGCAACAACACAGAGTTAGGAAGTTCTTCCTGATGGCAGTCTCAATGGAAATGGCCATGGTGTGCCCGTCCACTCGATCCTTTGTCCAACCAACCTTACTAAGTAACTATGTGCACTGCACTGTGCTGACAGGATAAATAAGGCGGGGTCTTTGCCTTCAAAGACCTCACCATCTAACAAGGGACATATGAAATGCAAAGTAGAATATGGTAACTGCCTGGAGGGACAAGGTGCTATGATATGGGTTAGGGAGAAGTCACCTCTAGCTCGAGGAGATTTTAGACTTTAAGAGGGGGTGGTATTCGAACTGAGCCTTGATGGGCAGGTGGGTTGTCAACAGGAAGCAATGGGGAGAGGTCATTCCATGTATAGGAACGGTGCAAAAAAAAAAAAAAAAAAAGGAAGAGAGGAAGAAGAGTACAGGATGAACTGGGAGAGCTCAGAAGTCCAGTCTGTCTAGAGCAGAGTATACAGGAAAGAAAACAGTGTGAGATCAGGCTAGAAAGGTATGGTGGTACTAGAATGTCAAGAGAAGGATGCTGGTCTTTTATGGATAGTGACTGGAGAGCCATTGGCGGGTTCTGAGCAGGAGAGTGGGTCAATCATGGCAGTGGACTAGCCACCCTAGAAACCTATTCCTGGATCATCTGGTCATCAGATTTGGAAGAGTGCTTCTTCTCCACACATCTTAACCTTTTTCTTACCTACCTTTATGGGCTCCATCATGGCAAACTGGGCCTGGCAGGCAGGGCGACTGTATACCAAGATGGTCCGCACTACATAGGGTGGTGGGATGGTCTGGACGTTCTCTGTGACTGGAAGCTCAATCTTCTGCTGTCTAGACCAGTGAAGAGAAAGGGCTATGTGACACTTCAGAGCACCTCTGACTTCCTGTCAACTAATACTTAAGAGAAGTCATGCCAGGCCCTTCAAAATACATTCAACTAACATGGTACCCTGCTGCCTAAAACACCAAGACCTTCTAACCTTTGTGTCAGGAAATGACAATAGCAACAACTTACATAAGGTTGAACAGGCTGTCCAAGTCTGGTATGTGAGAGATAAGGACCAGTGAAAATGCCAGAAGCCAGTTTTCTGAGGACCAGATCGCCATCTCTGGAAATGTGGGGTTCCTTCCTCAAGGCCTCCACAACTCCTGAGTGTCCTCCGTTACCCTCCTATCTTTCAAGGCCTCGTTTCAATCTGCCCCCAAAAGGATGGGAAGCCCTCCCTTTCCAGTCTAGTTTACAAACAAGAGTCCAAGGCCGCTGCA